>NC_137262.1:27473334-27828334 GCF_053477335.1 Acartia tonsa | reverse complement strand
AAGTTGTTTAGCCAACACATGAGAGAAGGTTTTTTTTTAAATTTTAGGAGCAGAATGATTTACTGTCCAATGTTCCCTGACAGAGCCCAAATTGTGTTAAAAATGACCCATGTGACGTAATAAAATGAGGGAGATGATATGAGAAGTGGGAAAGAAACCCCCTAAAAAAGATATGGATAATCCTTATTTTCATTACGTCACATGGATCATTTTTGACACAATTTTAACACAATTTGGACTTTGTCATGTTTCCTTCTTCCTGATATTGGCTCGGTATTATTTGGCATATATTATACCTGGGAGGGAGGGGACATTGGACTGTAAATTACACTGGTACACAAACGTCGTACTCGTTTGATTAAAAACTATTGGTACTATTGAAATTTTAATGGTTAATTCTTAACTAGTAGTATACAAGCTTTTCAATCAATCTACTTAAGGGGTAATTTTGATTATTATGATGGGGATGTATATCACCCATTGTCTTATGCCATAAGATCTCCTTGCCAAAACTAGGTAGATTAGGAATCAGTCATTAAAATTGAATAAAACTAGGGAGGTAGGAGACATTGGACTGTAAATTATACTGGTCCCCATTCGTTGCCTTTAAAATTTTGGGAACTTTTATTAAAGGTATGTTGGATAGTTCAAACTAGACCAAACTGTCCAACGTTTCTACCATAATTCTAATCTATAGAAGGGGTAATTTTGATTATCATATTTGGGGAAGAACATTAGTTGTTCGTCCATTGTCTTATCCCTTAATACCCATGTAATTAGCTTAGGTTTTATTTGTATAATCTAAAATAGTGGCAACACACTAGTTAGATAAAGTTCAAAATCTTCTTTTTATACTTTTTGTGCGTCGTTTTTTACTTGATTTTACTTAAAATAAACCAATAAACGCATAAAACCATAAAAAAGTTTTTATGATTAAAAATAAAACAAATAGCTCCTTGTGTGAAGTCTCATTTAAAATTTTACCACAATATAAAAAAGAATTTAAGTAAATTAGATAGATAAATAGATTTTTAAAAATGATCTTTTATATACATATAATAAGGTCTGTACGTCCGATAGCTATTATAATCAATTAAGCATTTTGAAATTGTCAATTGTCGATTGTCAAGAGTGAAAGCGAGAGAAAAAGAAAAATTACCACAAATAAAAAAGGTTTATATTATATAGGTAATTATATGATTACAAATCTTTTTTTTCCCTCAGTAATTTCCATAAAAAAAATTATTTTGATATAGTATTGAGGGGGGGGGGGAATTAATTTCTTATTCGTTGTCCTGTCCATGGATATTTAATGTGAAATCTTCCCGTTATACTTATTTTTTTGTGAGAAAATAAAGTTTCTCATTATTAATTGCTATCATTTTTTTTCTTCTTTTCTGATGCAGTTCTGTACTGTACTTAAGCCAGGGATATTGGAAAAAGAATTCTCAAGTACAAAAAAAAATCACAAAAAAGCAAGGATGACAGTAAAGTACAGAAGATGTAAAAGTGAATTGTAGAAATTTAAATAGAAAGATGATATAAGAATAGAAGATAGGATAATGAAAAATATAAGAAACCTACAAACATAAACATATGTATATGTTTATTTTGTATATACATATACATATACATTTATATATGGCCTACAGACCGACAGACTAATTAGGTTGTATACTGTATGCTTTCGGGTAAAGGGTATCTTCACACACACACACACACACACACACACACACACACACACACACACAATCATAAATCAATCCTAAAAATTCATTTTCCCCATAGCATCACGAATTGATGGACTTACTGACGGACATAATTATAAAGTAGTAAGTTGTAGCGAAAGGTCTCACTGACCGCTAAATCGATATGGTTCTTTTTTACAGTGAAGTGTCTTACATGTCCAAGCACGTTTTTAAAAAAACTATTTTGGGGTAGGAAATTTTCCCTCCCCCAAAAAATTACCCCTCTCCCCCTACAAAATTTTTTTTTCGATTTCTTTTTAAAACTAAAAATGAATATGGAGAGAGAGGCCAGACTTCTCCCACCTTATGTGCCACTAGAGTCTTCTAGGGGCTTATCCGCTAGTATAGTATAATGTAGCTTTGCTGCTGAAAATAAAGAACCTAAAATATTATCCATCGTATTGTGTTTCACCAAAAAGAAATGAATGCAACAAAACAGAGTTGCATTAAATTAAAAAGAAAACATGCAAAATATTTAACATAAAAATATTTCTTTTTCTTTTTGGTCATTTTCTCATTCTTTCATAATGCAATAATTATCATAGAGGGATAAAAGTATAGGCATAGAATACAATACTTACTTGTTATAATATTTAGTAGAAGATTATGAAATAATTCCTCCCAGTACATATTAATTTCACTAAAGTATAGCATGAAAAACGATATATAAGAAAGAAAGAAGAAAAGTTATAAAAAACACAAATATTTAAAGATAAAACCGTTGATAGTAATAGAAAATTTGTAAATTGAATTAATATTTATATATCTGCTGTTATGAAAGCCAACAAAGTTGTAAACTTGAAGTTCTAAGGCGAGGTTCATCTCCACTAAACAATACGGTAGTCAGACACATTACAAACTTTCCCGATTTTGCATTACTTTTGAGGAACATGATTCCAGTTACGTCATATTTTTCTTTCCCGAAAAAGAGAAGGGGGAAAGAAAAAAAAGGGAAGGGGGGAAGAAAAAAGAAATCGGAGAAAAGGGGTTTTCCCCATCTCTTTGGAGGAGATTTTCTTCCCCACTTCCCTTTTTCGGGAAAGAAAAATATGACGTAACTGGAATCATGTTCCTCAAAAGTAATACAAAATCGGGAAAGTTTTTAATGTGTCCAGTAGTCAACCTAGAATCAAAAAGATCGCATATCCAACATAGTGTGACGGACAAACTTACAGAAAGAAAAGTAGAGTACCCTTTTGGACCTATTTCAAGATTTTCTGCAAAACTATCAAATTTCTTTCAGAATTCGCCTTTTATTCATTAGTTGTGCCTTTATATTTATCTACATATCCATGATTTAAACTGACACATGAAAATATTATTCTGTAAAATAATGTACAAAGACATTTAAGATGCAAAATTTCCCGCAAAAAATTAGGTTATTTCGCATCAAGCACGCGACATTAGCCTAGGGGTATTCTTCAAAAGGACCGCTTAAATCAAAGATTAAGATTTGTTGTTAGAATCATTCTGTCTATCTTAAACCCTTGCATAATTATAAATTTCAGATGAGTAATACTAAATACGTGTTACATCAAAATCATATAAGATTATTAGGGTATTAAAAAAAAATAGGCTAAATTAGAAGTATACTACTTGCTACACCTTCAGCCTCCATGGGAGGCCCGAGTAGTGAAGAAAATAGCCTAAACCTACCTCAAGGCATTTTTAAAGCATCACTGTTCAACATTTAAGGGCCAGTATTTTCTGAGATCTTAGAACAAGGGGTCACTATGTTATCTTACATTTTGAGCATTTTGAATGAAATTTTAGAGTAAAATTTTGGTTATTTTCTATTTTCTATTTTTTGACATATAAAGAGCGTTGCCACTTTATATTACTCTACAAGCGAATGCTCTCTTAGCATCTAGGAACGTTGTATTGGAATGAGTAAGGAAAGTAGTAAAATAACCTAAAAACAAACTTAGATATAAGAATTTAATAGCCTAAAACCATCTAGGGACATATAAGAAGCTGCCATAAAATGGAGAACTCAATCAGTTCAGTAGTTATCGAAATCTTAGACTTAAGACAAACTAACCTTACCACTCTACATAATAGGATATTCATAATGTCTTTTTTTCTTGTCGTCATTAAAATTATGGATACTTTCAACCTTGGTTTAAATCAATAATGAAAACAATTTAATAAGAAAATTAGATTGTTGATTTTTTGGTTACGATTAAATTAAAACACCCGTTATATTGAGGTCGCAGGCATGACCAGGCACTTTTTTGTTACTTTATCAGGACAATTTTAACACAATATATATCGTAAATAGAGGACTAAATAACTTAATGAAATAACTCATGTCACAAAACCTAAAAAATCTCTTCAAAACCTTTAAAACATTGTTTTTTTTTGTGAAGTTTCTTTTGGTAGGCAATTAAGATCAAGTGTAATGGTATAGATATTAATATATCATACATTACAGTAAATTAATAGAGGTGCTATGAGCTATTTGTAACCCTTCCCGATTTTGTATTGGATCCTTGCAATCGCCTGTTAGTGTACCTACACCTGTTAGTGTTAGCCGAGTACCTACAAAAGAACTGAAAGCAATTAGCTAGCAGATGAAAAGGGTCTCGCCACTTGGGGCAGGTAGTTGCTTGGAGTATACATTTATGCTTAAACATTTATTCTCGATACAATTATTATAATTAAATGTGATCTAAGATGAAACAAACATGCCCCAATTTAGATCTATCCGTAAAATATTAAGAGAGACACATAGACAAAAAAAATTACATAAGTTTTAAATCTTTATCTTAGATAAGCTTAGTTTTGGTGTAATCTGCCGTTTTTAATTCAAATCTAGTAGCTTTATTATAAGCTACAAGTAGCAAAACATGCTCAAATGTCGTTCTTTGTACTCTCATATATTGGAGAATAGATAAAATTAAAGCAGATTGGGTTGATAAAAATTAAACCTACTTCAATAAACATCTTTTTATCGACTGTTTAATTGGCGCCAAAGTTTATCGATGTTGGAGTATTAAAAACAAAATATAAAAGAACATTTTATATTAGATAATACTAAATCGTCCCTAAGTAGGGAAATATCTGGAAAATAGCATAAATCAATCCCAGGACATCCAAGACCACCCTCAAAGATTTTAAACAGCCTCCATGAATAGTAAAAATCAATAGAGCAGCACTTCAGAGATCTTTAGCTTTAGACAAAAAAAAACTTTCTTCTTTATATAATAGGATAAACTTAATAACTTTTTCCACAATATGTCGACATAATAAGAAATTAGGAGACTAGTCGATAAATTTGTCAGCCATTATCCTTTTTGTAATGATATATAGTTTCAGGATTGACGAGTAGATGAGAAAGGAGAAGCGTAAGTCGTGAAACAGGCACAAATCTTTAAAATTCACATATTATTTTGAATTTTCTCACTTTTGTTGGACAAACTTTGAACGTTCATGTTTTTGCGACATGACAAAAAGTTGGTTTATTTTTGCGTGTCGTTGGTATTTAACAACCCCAAGTAGAAATAGATCTAGTTCTTAACTTTTCAGGGATGCAGGATACAATGACAGTTATACTGATGATCTACTAAACTCCCCTTCCCTCATTTTCTCCCCCCCCCCTTATGTAAGTTGTAGGCTACCAAGTGAAAAATTCTCATATTATGCTTGGAGAAAATTTAACTATTGTCCTATCTCTAATCCATGAACTTTTTACAATGTTCTTAATGAAAGAAACTTGAGTCAAATTGTATTTTCATTTTAGACACATTTAGTATTTTATTTTAAAAACTAAAAACTTTAATAAACTATCTATTATGCACTTATTGACATGTGTACTGACGGACAGACCGACCCTTATTGAAGAAAATCTTTGCTATTAAAAATCAAATATTGAAAATGAAATAATACTGAATTAATCCTAACAAATGAATAACATTGATCAATTAAAGTCATATCAGATAAAAATCTTTTGTGTAATAGTTTCAAATTAATCTGCTGTAATCCAATAAATATTTGGATATATCTCCAGAGAGGGAGGGGGCATTGGAGGGTAAATCAAACTGATACCCAAAGTTTTATAACAATGTTTTCTCATTCGTTGGAAAAAAATATTTATACTTGGGTGTTTATTTAATGGTTCTAAACTTGTAGTGTCAAAAATTCTCTACTAATAATTCAATCTACAGGAGGGATAGTTTGTTTATTATCATTGTGTATGTACCTCAATTTATTATCCATAGTCTTATTCCTTTCCTTAAGATAAGATTCCTAATTTACATATATTCTTCTATATCTTCTGTTAACTTTTAATTTAGATTTGCTTCGATGTTATAGATGTTGCCATCCTTGATTATTTAAATAATCTATCAATAATTAAAAATCTTTTAATTACTGTTTTATAACATTTAAATAAAGATATCTAAATAAGCAGATTGTTGATTAGGACAATTAATAAGAAAAAGGAAGAAAAAACTTTAAATTATAAGAATGTTTATATTATCATAAATTGTAAAAATCATGTTAATTTCCCCACTGCTTTTTTTCATGTAGTGTTTTGATTAAAGCTTTCGATGACCATTAGAATTTTTCCAATGTCTCACTTTGTCACTATGTCCATGGGTAATATGGGGTTTTAATTGATTCCTAGGACCTATAAACATATGTTTTACACTACTCCAGCAAAATCTCAGGAAAACGGTAGCACCACATGGCTGCTCCTATTTAATTCTAAGAATTTATCTCCCTTCCCCTCGATATGATCAGTTGCTTTTTAAATTGCCTAGAGAAAAAATCTGACATTGGTCAATATAATCAATAGCCTAGATTTAGAGAGGCATTTCCCCATAGGGCCTAGTTATGCATTCTTAATGAAAGGAAGGGTAAGTTTTAAGTTTTAGGAGGGTACCACTGCAAGGTTAGGCTTCCTTCCATTAAGGATCTGGGTGTGAAAAAATCTCCCCTTTTTATATTGTTGTCAGTGCTTGAAAGTCACTTCAAGGGAAAGCATCAAAAAGCGACATACAAAAGATAGTTGAAAACGGCATATAGATAGACTGATCTTATCGAGACATCAAGAAGATACCCAAGTAAGGGGTAATTAAAAAGGTAAATATTGTTAAATAGAGAGAAAGGTATTTTGATAAGAAAACTAAAAAAAAAGATAGATAGATAGACAAATTTATTATTGTAACTTTATTCTAAAGTAACGGAATCATAATTTCTTTAAATGTTAAAAGTATAATCTTGTTTTATTTATCTTGATATCATAATTGCTAAAGCAAAGCTTTTATACATTTAGTATATATGTTCATTAATATCATTTCTTAGAATCAATATGTAAAAAGCGCAGTGATCTTAAGGGATAAGACAATGGACATTAAATCATATACATTTTGTAGATTAATACATTGTTAATATAATAATATTATTGATTGAAACGTTCTCATACTACTAGTCTGTAACCAACCAATCAAAATTCAATAACAGTACACAATTTTTTGATCCAACCAATAAGATGTCATGTTCTCAAAACTTTGGGTAATAGTGTAATTTATAGTCCAATGTCCCCTCCCTCCCTGAGAAAAGTGTCAAGAAATCTTAGTCGTTGGTTTAGAACTTTGAGTACTTTTATACAGTTTGATTAAGTGGTTTTAAACTAGTAGTGCTTTAAAACAAATAATTTTTATATACAGACGTGGTAATTTTGTTTTTATTTTTATTTTTGAGTATGTACATCACTTTTTCGTCCAAAGTCTTTTCTCCTAAGATCCCTGACTATCTTGATTATTATGCCAATAAATGTTAGATTGGATTTACACTTTCTATCTAAATGCACTAAATAGTTTAATGTTATGTCTTTATACTACATATTTTAGATGCAAAGCTACTTTTTATAAGTATGTATGTATGTCCTTCTGTCTGTTTATTGATCAATCTGTTTGACTATCTTGTTTATTATGCCAGTAAATTCTAGATAGGATTCTAAACTTTCTATCTAAATACTCTAAATAGTTTAATGACATAATATATGCTATATATTTTAGATGCAAAGCTACTTTATATAAGTATGTATGTCTGTCATTCATTATATCTAATTATCAATCTGTATCACTATCTTGTTTATTATGCAAGTAAATTCTACAGGGTGTTTTTTTTAATAAGACAAAAATATTACTTAATTTAACCCACTTGCCATTGACAGAAGTTAATGATCTATATCTTAATTTTTTCATTGGGTTGGGGAGTTTTGTATAAGAAAAAAATACCTATTTTTGGAAGATTTTTGGATCATGACAAATTTAAAGGGTGTGCAAAAATGCATACTCTTTAAAAATTTAAATTGCGCAGCTTGTGTTAATAGTAGAAAAATGCTATGCATACCGTTAGAATCGTCATAAACTCTAGTTTTTGGAAATATATGTTTCATACTTATGCTATTTGTAGTATAGAAGCTACGTTGGAAAATGTGCGAAAGGTTGAAAAATTTAAGTAAGTTGGGACATTTTACCACGTAGCTCCTGAACTATGCGTAGTACAGAAATAGTTCTTTAATATCTAGAAACCTGAGTTTATGACGATTCTAACGGTGTGCATAACATTTTTCTACTATTAACAGAAGCTGCGCAATTTAATTTTTTAAAAAGTATGCATTTTAGCACACCCTTTAAATTTGTCATGATCCAAAAATCTTTCAAAAATAGGTACTTTGGAAAAACCGGTTTTTAAGGAACAATTTGTTGAAAAGTTTTAAGTATTTTTTTCTTATACAAAACTCCCCAACCCAATGAAGAAATTAAGATATAGATCATTAACTTCTCTCAATGACAAGTGGGTTAAATTAAGTAATATTTTTGTCTTAATAAAAAAAAACACCCTGTAGATAGGATTCTAAACTTTCTCTCTAAATGCACTAAATAGTTTAATGATATGTCTTTATGTTGAATAACATAGCTGCGATGCTTCTATGTAAGTATGAATGTCTGTCCTTCTTTTTATGATGCTATTGTTGTCTTATGTGTATTACTAACCTTTCAAGGAGAAAATTATGTGGCTCATTCCACAAGTATACAAAATACGCCGCCTGTTTTGTAAATGTCTTCACTGTTGTTTAAAATACTAGCGGCTGCGCCCCTAGCATCTAGTAGCTCTATTTTCGAAGGGATATAAAAGTGCATAAAAATAGCTTAAAACCATACCCAGACCTATTTATAAAAATAAAATAGCCTAAAACCATCTCAGGACCTAAACAAAGCATCCCTCCAAAGGAGAACTATATCGGTTCAGTGGTTAGCGAGACCCTTCGCTACAAACAAACATCCTACTACTTTGTATTATAGATTAATTTAGTCTTTATACTGTGTATGGGTTGTATGTTTTGTTTATGGGAAAGCTTTGTAAATTATAATAGAATCTTTCTGTCTTTTTTAAACCTTCTATTGTGCTATATGATCTAAAAACAGGGATATGAAGGCATAAGCCAATGGCCGATAAATTTATGACCCCAATGATCATTCACAAAATCAATGGTTGAATCATTTGAACACTTTACTTACTAAACCAACCAATCAAATTTTAAAAAGTCCCCAAAGTAGATTAGCCGACGAATATTAAAACGTGATTATTATAGATAGAAAATGGCATAAAATCATCCCAAGACTTAATAACAAAACTAAATAGCCATCACGGGATATATGATGAGCTTTCATAAAATGGACAACTGAATCATTACTTATCAAAGCTACTGAGCTAAAATCATACTATTTTATATATAAGAATATTGTTTTGTCTCTAAAAATGTTTTCATTCTTGTTTTCAAGATTTTAGTTTATTATGGTAGTATAATGGCTATAGCATATATTTATCATTGTTTTTATCTTTATAAATGCACTCAAATGTCATCTAGAACAAACAAAATTGCACATTTACACTATTTCAATTCCGTTAGTTTAGAGTAATCATCATTTAGATTTAAAAAAAGCTATTTTTGAAAACATAAAACATACATCCATTTAATTTTACCTTAATATTTTAAAGCTTTTTGACCTGACTGTTGAGATGCTTTGCTTATTACATAGTGCCTTATCGTCATAAGAATTACCAATAAAAAAATCATGTCAATAACTAAAATTCTGTTTTAATGGACGTTTTGCTAATGTTCATAGAGTTGCTATGCTTTCTAAATAGTACTCTACAATAATCAGCATCAGTTTTTAATCGATATGACAATTCTAACGGACAAAAGAACTTTCATTGATTTAAAAAGGATAACTATAGATAAATATTGTTCTTTCTTATTTGTCTATTGCGTACAAGCCATATTATATTTTTGCCTGTGGTCAATCTGTAAATAGTAGCAACTATTATAAGTATAAGTCCATAACTAGTGTACAGATTATAATCTATTTACAATTTTTTTTACATTTTATTTATGTATATTTACTGTATATATATTCTTAACTGAATGGTAATGAGTTGCGCCTGTTTTAAGCCGTGTTTAACATCCCACCTAATATATCTAATAATATCTGACATAGAAGCAGTAAAAAAACAAACCATTTTCAGCCAAAATCTACATTCACCCCGAAAAAATGCCATGGATTTTATATCTCTACTAGCGGCTTCGCCCCTAGCCTCGAGGGGCTGTGCCCCAAGAGGTAATAAAAATATATTAGGTACGTGCCTATAAAAAAATTATGTGAGTATCGAAATAATTACATCTTTTATTACCTACCCAGCGGAAAAAAATTACGAATGGGTCGCAAATTTTCGTTAATAAATAACGAATTCGCAAAGTTCGCAAAAAAAAATTGGGGGTTAGGGGTGTCCCACCCCCTAAAAAAATAACCTAAAACTACCCCAGGACCATCAAGTATATTCCCTGAAGAGTAGAATCCGATCGGTTCAGTGGTTACCGAGATCTTAAGGGACAGACGGGCGGACGGACAGACATCATTCTACTTTGTATTATAGATATCTAATCTTTTGCAGAGGTATTTTGATGAAGATAATTTTGTATGGTAAGGAATGGTAGGTATTCAATTGCTAAGTATGGTTCAATTGTAAACGATATATTATTGCCTGGATGTTGCTCCAGATTTTTATGTATTCAAATAATGTCATAATGTATTCACAGACGGTCACAATAACGAAACCCTCAATCCAACCCCTTTGACCCAACCTTTCCCTCCTAATGTATGAACAAACTGACCAATGTATGATGACCATTGTAGCACCCTAAATTCACGACATTGTCGTTATATCCACGTATTCTATATCCATTTCAATAGTAAGGTATGGTAGGTATTCAATTGTAACATTGAGTAACGTGCTAATTGTGTTGCTCAGTATGCTGAAAAATTTCAATATGTTTGTTCCATTTTAAGATAAAGCTTTTTAGACATAGTTTGGCTTTTTGTTTGGTTGTTATATTTTTATATTTAAAAGTCATTTTTAAAAGCGAAGCTTTTCTATAATTAGGGTCGGTCCGTCCGTACGTCCGTCCGTACGTCCGTCCGTCCGTAACGGATAGCTTTTTTCGTTAATTTAGGTATGTTAGAATTGTCCTATCGATTTCACATTTTCCATGGTGATTCCTTTAGTAGTAAGGTACGATTTAGAAAGCGCAGCAACTATATAATCATTACCAAAATGTCCGTACGTCCATTTTAAACATGTTGATTTTTTTACTTTTTTGACAACAAATTTAATTATGTGATCCAATCATCGGATTGATCTGATTTTTGGTATATTGATTCCTGGGACAATAAAGTATAATGTAATAAGCGAAGCAACTCTATAATCAAGTCCTAAAAATGTAAGTATGTCCATAAACATTATTCTGTATCAAGCAGTTTTTTACAAATTTACTTACAATTTAGCTTTAACTCTTATACATTTATATTATTATTATTCAGTTCTGACACTATACAAGTGTTAATGTCCGTTTGTCCTACCGTTTCAGTGCTTCGCTTTTATGGATGTTGTCATCCTTGTTCTTTTTAAATTCTCAAGTCGACCCTCGACCCTCCACTTTCAATTTAGTTAAAAATAAAATAGTAAAGGGGGCTGGTGGTATCCTCCCCAAAAATGGAACTAAATCTTCTCTGGACCTATTAGAAGTTATACTGTAAAGGAGAATCATACCAGTCAAGCGCTTAGATAGATCCTTCGTATTTGAAACAAAATTATCTAACATTTTTCTTTCAATTAAATGTTAAACTTTTTTATTGCCGAACCAATTAAAAAGTTCGCTTAATTTAAATATTTGTTTGAACGTAAATGTCAAAATGTGTTTTAGAAATTGCCATTTTAACCTGCGCGCTATAAGCTTTTAAGCAAAGCTTTCCTACAATAAGTGTATGTAATAGGTTTATTTTTATATCATTGTCACATGTTTTAATGAGTGAAGTTATAATTATGAAGACTTTTTAAAAATATTTACTCCTTAGTAAAGCAATGGATGTAGGATACGTGGATATTGTGACGGGAGTTTTAGTCGCCAATTTAGGTTGCTAATGTAGTCTCTTGTGATATTGGCCAATATGTTCCTCCATGGACAAGGGAATAGATGAGGTAAAGTCATAGGGGGGGGGGGGGTGGATTAGGGGTATCGTTATATTAGCTAGCTTAGAGAAACAGTTTATCAGAAAATATCTGACAATATCCACGTAATTTCAATCCATTGCATTGTAAATGCACAAATGTTGTTGCATCTTTAAATTATCTGTTTTTTTACTTTCTTTGGAATTTGTCATTCTTGCTTTTACAATAAATTGTCTCTTTGTAGACAATTTAATTTGAGACTGCAGGGACAAAAGCAAAATATTGAGGGTGAAACGAATTTGAGTCTGTATGTACTAAAAAGCTTTGTCTTAATTTTATTCACCTACTAAAACAACCCTTGGTGTTTTTAGTAGCGAAACTACTCTATGATTCTAAATGTATATCCATCCGTCAGTGTGCCTGTCTGTTTGTAAGAAATGGTATTGGGAAAACGTGATTTTCTGAGCTTCAATTATTTTGTGGAGATTTCCTACACTGATGAGCATCTAGTGCATTACTTACTTGATCCGTCGGTCTATCAGTCATGCTACAAAAGATAAATACATATTCTATGACAATGAATATATGCTCTATAACCCACTTTGTCCGTATGTACGTCCGCTTAGCTTCTCATGAATATTGTCATCCCTGTTTTTCCTTCGACATTGAAGAGTTAGCCACTCTATTATGGGAATGGACATCAATTTACCGTCTATTGTCTTATCCCTCAAGATGGACTCCTTTCACTTTCCCTCTAGATTCTTTATTTAACATTTTGAAATAACTGTAAATTAGTTAAACTTCGCTCCTATCGGATGTTGTCATTCTTGTATATTGAACCAAAAAAAAGATGAATTTTGTGTATAAAATTGTATAGCTGGTCCTGCCATGGGCAATAAATACATAAAATGAGCAAAAGACAGTTATATTCTAGAGAAATTAAGAGGGGGCTCTGTTCCAATTTTGTAGGAGGGTGGCCACCACACATACACGGAGATAGAAATAAAAAAATACTTTTTTTTTTACAGTCAAAGTAAAAGAAAGGAAGCTTTTTACAGTGCCTATGGCTATAGAAAATGATGTCATACTGGCCTACCATTGGGCAATTAAAATAATTACTGGCCTGCCATTTGTAATTTAGTCGATTTCTTGGCCTATCACTGGTTTTTTGTATAGTATGACGGGATATTTTGAAAGTCAATGAAGAAAATGGACCGAATACATATGCTACTAATTGGGATCGTGAAATCAAAGGATTGATCGTCTGCTATTTTATTAACAAATATGACTTTGTGGCCATAAGGTCTTGCCTTTTTTTTTTTATAAAAAAATAAATAAACTAAGGATTAGAAATTATTAAGTTATAGATTAAAACAATTAGAAATCAAATGGAGCATTAAATTAATTTAAAACTTTTTTATTTATACTTCAGACATGCAATGAATAAAAATGTAATTATATATTTACATAAAAAAATAATTTATATAAAAAATAAAAGTCTTGGATACCCTTTTTACTAGTTTACCTCTATCTTCGAAGGGAAAAGGTCGATCAAAAAGAGAAAAAGTGTTGAAACGGGGTTTCCAAACGGTTTTTGTTGTTAAAATTGGTCCACTCTGTCTCAATTTTCTCTCTATCTATACCAGTTCTCGCTTTCTGTCTTTCTCTCTCTTTCTAAATTTTTGTCTTTTTGTTCGTGGTGCCTTTCATGGAATCGGCCATCGAGTGTCCCTGTAAAGAAGTTAAAAATTGCACTAATTTTTTAAGTAAAATTTTCTGTTTATTGGCAAATTTTAAGCAATATTTACATTTGTCTTAATTCATGAATGCTTTGACTTTATTTGCTTTTTAAAAAAGTAACTGTTTGTTAGAAAGACATAGTAACTATTGTTTGACTTTAGGATTTAACATAGATATCTTTTGGCTGTTTTGTATATATGTAAATTTTTACTTTTAAGCAACACCTCACATTGACCGCGAAAAAGAAAGAAAGCTATTGTACCATTTAACTCTGCGTCACTAGTACGCATAAATTTGCGTACCACATTGCGTCATTTATGCACAAAGTGTTAGGGCTTACTTGTGCGTACTTCAGTGGCGTCTTGGCGCATAATAAGCGTCGGTTGCGTCATTATATATTTGGGTTAAACAGTAATACTTTGGAAATACCTATTTTGCATGAAAACTTTTGCAAATTCAAAAGTCTTTAAAAACACATTTGAGAAAAGTAATTATTTTTTATAAATATTTAGGATATTTGTTTTTCTGACTGTAATTAGAGATATTGTTTTATTGTGTCATAAGGTGTTTATCTGTTTTAACGGAGTGGTTGCTAAACCATATGACCTAAAGATAAATAGCCATCGAAAAATATAATCCCACACAATATATCTAAAGATGGATGGTATTTATTTAAGGCAACCTCCAACTCTAATTCATTGATTAGGATATAACAATGACACTAAAGTTGAAATGTTGATGGTATCTAAAATGAGAAACTTCACAGCTATTTGATACTAATATAAATATTTAAATATATTTTAGTTTATTTGATCTAAATTTGATATCATAAAATAGAACATTTATAAAATATTTCATTAATAACGGACATGATATTTATTTCTTCAACACTACTGACTGCACCCCTCGCATCTAGTGGAGAGGGGGAGGGGGGGCAATAAAAATGTAATAGCCTAAAGCCATCCTGGCTTTGTGAAGCTTTCCTAAAATGTATAACTCAATCAATTCATTGATTAGCGAGATCTTGAGAACAGAAAAAAACCATTACAATGTATATTAACCCTTACAGATCGGGGGTGGGGGGGGGGGTGGGGGGTGGGTCATATTGATCCCCCCTTCTAGTTTTTTCAATGTCCTTTTTTTGTAGGTAAGATAGAGAGCTGTGACTTCATGACGTTTTAAGTTTACTAATTATACGTCGGCAAGAGTTGATTTTATTAGGACTTCTGGTCTGTGTTCGTCCTAAAATTTGGTCATCCTAGCTGCAAAATTGGGCGCTCTACATCTGTTTTAAAATTTAGCGGCTGGCCGCTAAAAAGCGGCTAATGAGCGGCCTGACCGCTATGACTAGAAAAAGAAATTTTCTCTAAAAATACACATGAACCACAAGAAAATTTTTTACGTATTAATCTGTAACAGAAGCCGAGATAGAGGAGGGGGGTTAATATGACCCCCCTCCCCCCCCCAGATCTATTAAGGTGGGAATTGGGGCCCGATCTGTAAGGGTTAATAGTATTCAAAAGAGCTTTGGTTTTCTTAAAATATTTATCCCGGTAATTTAGACGTCCATTGCGTCCATCAATTACAGGCGGTCTGGCAATACATGTATGTATACAATTTACTTTTAGGATAAGTAAATGAAGTCAAACAAGAATGAGTGCTTACATTAGTCCTTAAGGTTTCAGACAACTAAAAGAAAACAAAATGTACTAATTTGTTTTGTTCAGGGTTTTTTTTTAATATGTTAAAAGTATTGCTTAATTTAACCCACTTGCCATTGACTGAAATTAATAATCTATATCTTAAATTCTTCATTGATGTGGGACATTTTGTATGAGAAAAAAACATTTGGCGATTTTCAACAAATTCTACATTTAAAACCGGTTTTTCCAAATTACCTATTTTTGGATCATGACTAATTTAAAGGGTTTACAAAAATGCGTACATTTTTAAAAATCAAATTGCGCGGCTTGTGTTTATAGTAGAAAAATGTTACGCATATCGTTAGAATCGTCATAAACTCTAGTTTTTAGGTGTTTAAGAACTATTCCTGTGCTACGTATAGTTTAGGAGCTACGTGGTAAAATGTTTCAACTTACTTAAAATTTTCAACACTTCTCACATTTTCCAATGTAGCTTCTATACTACAAATAGCCTGCATTTGTTACATATATTTCCAAAAACTAGAGTTTATGACAATTTAACGGTATGCGCAACATTTTCTACTATAAACACAAGCCGCGCAATTTGATTTTTAAAAATGTACGCATTTTTGCACACTCTTTAAAATAGTCAAGATCCAAAAATCTTACAAAAATAGGTATTTTGGTAAAACCGGTTTTTAGGGCAGAATTTGTTGAAAATCACCAAATATTTTTTTCTCATACAAAATGTCCCACATCAATGAAGAATTTAAGATATAGATTATTAATTTCTGTCAAAGGCAAGTGGGTAAATTAAGCAATACTTTTAACTTATTAAAAAAAACACCCTGTATATTTTATATAAACCTTTTTAAAGCCCACATAAAAAAGTTACTTCAAAATGGGACATTAGATTTGCTTGTCACTAGAAAATTAAAGTAAAGGTATAGATGGGGCAATAGTTATATGTAACTCTTTCCCCAGGGCAATGACCCTTTCCCGATTTTGTATTGGGTCTTTGAAATCAGCTAGTATCAGAAATATAAACACAGCCGAGTCCATACAAAACTTGTGGCAGGTAGTTGACTGGATAATACATATGAAAATACTATTATTTTCATATATACTAGCGGCTGCGTCCCTAGTATCTAGGGATATTAGAAGGGACATGAAAGTGCAGAAAAATAACTTAAAACCTTACAACGACTATTATATAAAAATTAAACAGCCTAAAACCACCCTGGGACCTATAAGAAGCTTCACTCTAAAGGAGAACCATATTGGTTCAGCGGTTAGCGAGATCCTTTGCTACAGACAAAAAAAGCTTACTACTTTATATAATAGGATATATTTCGGTTAAAACCATATAAATACAATCTATTGCAGTTTTTTTTGATAATTTGCCTATATTTAACTGAAATGCAAGCAATCTATTTTGAGGAAAATAAGACCAAAAACAAACTCGGATAATTGCTTTAGACAGCGACTGACGTCAAATTTACGAGAAAATTTCAACCCCGTTTTTACATTCTTAAAAATGTATTTTGTTAAGCAATGCTGCTCTTAAAGTTTCTTGCGGTCTAAAATGTTGGTCAGTCAAAATAGAATGTTATAGTATTTCTTTGAAACAAGTTTATTAAAAATTTTTATTTTGAATGTTGAAAAACTTTAATTTATCTGTAACTAGCGGTTACGCCCCTAGAGATGTCTTGGGGCACTTGGGTAAGCAGGAAAGGAGGGGGGGGGGGGAGGGTTTAATTAAGTCGACCTTCCAAGAATTAAAAAAAAAGGAAATGGGTAATTGTTAAAGGTTGTAGAATTAATCTATGCCAAATTGTCAAAAACATCCCTTAAACCTAGACAAAGCTTCACTTAAAGACGAACCATGTCGAGTCAGCAGATTGTGAGATCACAGACAGATAAATAGATAGACATACATCTTGCTACTCTATACTTTTGTATAATTATTGGATTTTATCGTCCTTGTTCCGTAGAACAAATACAGAAATACTAAAAAAGCACAGCAACACCTAAATTTTACTGTTTGTCACTTTACTCAATTGTTTTAGAAATTTATTTGTCTTAAAAACAAATGCTAAGTTATTTTAAAGTGTTGCTGTGAAAAAAAAGTATTTTGAACAAGGATGAAGTTTTGAAAGCAAAAATTTCTACAAATTTGAAATGTCTGCCCGTATTTAATATCTCTGGTTTAAATTCATAATTGTCTACTTTTTTTTACCCAAAGTATTTTGTATTTAATAAAAATTGTCCCTTTTGACATTTACTGTACGAGTTTAAGTAAGTAAAGTTGCTTTACAAGTCTGTTTTGGTTTAGAAGGCATTCCACGCCTTTAGAACATGATATATAAAGTTATATAGGGAAAATTACTCTGAAATGGTTTGACATATGCACAAATTTAAGCTGCCAATGAATATAACTGTGGCGGTTGATCTCAACTAAAGAAGTCTTTTGGTTCTAATCATAAAATCAGTAAATTAGGTTTGATTACCATTGTGTGTGTTTTCTCTTGTTAATTTGTAATAATTATCTTAATTTGAAAAGATCCTGTTTTGGCAGAACCCTAAATTGAATAATAAATCTATGTAAAATCATTTTCCATTAATACCCAACACTTACATGTAGATTGAGTTGTTTGACCTAGCAATATTGCTTAAAGGCGGAGCTTTTTATTATTTATGTGTCCGTCAATGCTTTGGCTTGTCCATATAAGATTGATTCGATATCAAATAGGGGTATGGTAGATTTCAATAGATTTAAAACTTTTTATAAGATTCCTCTACCAATAAAGCATCATCTAGGAAGTAAAGCAACTCTTTTATGATTTAAAAAGATATGAATGTTAGACATGAATGTATAAATCAAATATAACATCGTATAACAAACAATTTTTCTCTATTATCTAAAATGAAACTATAAGATTAAAACCAGTTTTGTTAGCCCCACAGAATATCTGCGGAAAGCTGTCTATAATACGATGCGATAAATAACTATCATAAGATTCTCTTACCAACAATGTATCATGTAAGACACGACGCAACTCAATACTGAGGTTTTGAAAGATCTGTGACTGATACATTTTGATTTTTGATTCTTATGTTTGCATTTTTGGTTTCGCGCGTATGAACGCATAATTTGTTAAGCTTCACTATTATGAACGTTGTTATCCTTGTTCAATTTGAATTTAGATTAAATAATTTTTAACTTATATTGGGTTAGGTGGTTCATTTTTGGCAAGTAAAGATTGTAGATAGATTAAAAAAGGTATACGGGCGGATAGACAAATTAGGTTGAAAAGATGGTTACATATATATCCTTATTGTAATAGGAAATTTTCTTATTCTAACATAGAGAGAATAAAAAACAAAAAATGTTGAGTTATGGAGTAGTTTTGCTTTTAAAAATTATAAGAATAGTAAGCTACTAGGGACCTTAAGGGATAAGCCAATCGACGGTAAATTGATACACATCTCCAAATTTAATAAACCAAATTATCCCTTCTGTAGATTGAAACTATTGGTTGAAATGTTTGGTCACTATTCAATTGGAATAACCAATCAAAACGAAAGTACCTGAAGTATTTGAGCCCATTAGTAAGATAATGGGTTTATAAAACTCTGGGTACCATTATAATGTACAGCCCAATGTCTATTCCCTCCCTTAAAACTTCCCTTTCTATGCAGACTGACCAACCATTGCCCTGAAAAAAATGTATCTTTTTCCCTCCATCTTTTCGAACATAACTAATTTAAATTGTGGCAACAAAAATTACAGGAAATTCATATAATTACTTTTTTAAAAGCGGAGCTTTTCTATAAATACTCAAGTTGTCTGTTTTTCAATTTATTCTGTAGATAGAAACAGAGCTTATTTTTTTCATTTTATCATGGAATACCATTGTTTCACTAACTAATAGATCAACAGTTCCAATTAAGATGAATAAATATGTCTTTTAAGAAGACTCTGGTCTGAATATTTACATTTGCTTATTTATTTCAAACTTTGTATTAAGATTCCTATACCGATAAGCAAATAAAACTATTTTTTATTTGACAATAATCTACTTTACTTGTTTTTCTATATTAACTCCTCAGACGATAAGGCATAATGTTGTAAACGAAGCACCTCTACAATTAGGCCTTAAAATGTAAGTATGTCCATAATAAGCAATCAGTATTTAAGATTTTCTAAATACTGTTTAATAGGAAATACCGTCTGATTTGAGCTTTGATTTATGGATGTTTTTAACCTTGCTTTATTTTAAAACCTAAATAAAACATTTTATTTTCGATGGGAAAATTTTATTTATATCCTATTCACAGATATTAAATAAACATAATCATATATTTTAAAGGAAATTTTAAAAAGATCGAATAATTAATAGTAATGAAAAAAACTTCATACAAAGCTAATACATATATACAATTATTACCTACTAAAATGACAATTCCATAAAAAAAAAGATTTACAAATCAAATAAGCCAATTCTTTGGCGTTACAACAATGAATGATTTTAAAACGGAAATGATAGCTTTTTATTATAATTAGAAAATTTCTTGGGATTAGTCCCAATCGCTACAGAAATTATCAAACAATTTCAAATCGATATGGCAATATACTCTTAAATAATTATGTCGAAAGCTATCCGTTTAAACTTATGAACGAAAAACCCTTTTGTAATTATCAGGGATATGTGACTAAGATTCTAAAAACAATTGTAAGTGAAAAACTTCCCAGCAAACACCCCTTAAGTTTTTCCCCACTTCCCGTTTGTTACATCACAAAACAATTCATACTCCAAAATTACCATCTTAAATATCAAAATTTTTGACAATTACAAAATGAAGTTTATTTGCTTAATCACAGCCCCTGATAATTTTGAACACAGCTCTCCCTGTTTGAATTATATACTTATGTAACGTCCATGTATGATGTGGTTATTTGAATGGATTTTAATGAAATATTTGTGGTTGGTCTCAGGGACACAGGGATATATTTTTATAATAAGAAAAGTTTCTAAGTCAGCTTTAGGTATGATCCTGTAGGTCCTAATCTTCCAGGTCTCCAGCAAACCTTTAACCCCTTCTATGATTTCTAATTTTATACTTAAACTAATCTTACATGTGTACCTAACATATTTAAATTTTGTGAATATTCGCCGAACATTTTTTTGTAAAACATAAAATGTAAGGTTGTGGTGTTACACATCCCTTAAAGTTATTCTCTAGTGGCGAAGCTATAATATAGCATAAATAGATATTTGTAAAGAGTTGAATGAAATACTTGTGGTTAGTAAATAATTCTCTATATTCTATAGCTAGATAGTCCAGTTGTTTTAAGTAGCGAAGCTACTCTATATGTCTGGAAGTTCCGCTATTGGTATTATCGGCTGGTATTAAAATAAAGATGGATCAGAAAGATTTTCTTCACCAAAGGATATCCATTTTATTACTTATTTAATTATTTTTTTTTCATTAGGCTAAAAGTATAAATGGTATTTCCATAAGAAAGTTAATTGAGATAACTATTTCCATCTAGGTTTGTAATTTTATTTTTATTGATATTAAAAACTGAACAGCCAAAAAGTTAACGTAACTTTTTGAAAAGGATAATCAAAACATATTTAGACAGTTGAATTCACTTAAGAAGGCATATACGAACATTTTTAGTAGCAAAGCTTCTCTCTAAATCACTTTGTATTTTCGTCTGTCCGGCAGCCAGTCTGTTACGCTTGGGTGTAAATAGGAAATTATGAGTTGCTATTTTTTGTGGTACTCGTTCACACTACAAAGAAGTAAATATATGTATATTTCATGTAAAGGTTGTGCGATTTTATATTGTTAATCATAACCTTTCTTTTTCATTTTGAATAACTACTGAATATCTGATTTGTAGCTCAAAAAGTTCATTTGTCCATCCACGATTTTTTTGTGCTTCGCTACTTATGGTTGTTGTGATCCTTGTTAATATATTATTTCCTATGTAAGTGTTCATATTTGCTTAATAGAATGGAAGTCATTAACGCCTTTGTTGTTTTATGAGGTTAAACTAGTATCAAGAATAAAGTCTTTGTTAAAAGTTAAAGTTAAAAGTCTAATGGGGGGGGGGGGGGGGCAGTGGGGGAGTGGCAATATGACCCTGAAGCGAGATATTAGGAAGAGGAACTTTTTTTACCCCTTACAGGTTTTAACCCTCCCTCCCTTCCCTGGTAAAAAAATCTCGACTGAACTGAACAAAAATAATACACAAAAAAGATATGATGGAAAAAAAATACAAATATATTATTAAACTTTTTATATTTTTTTTTTATTGCCTTAGCTAATTAATTTAACTACGTTACATTATTTTCAGTAACCAGTATTATGCAGAAGAAACTAATATAATTTTAAAGACCAACAGACAAACTGTTATTGGTTATTTGTAAAGTAGATTTTCTTCGAAAAAATATCTTTTAATTAAGTAAAAATTAAGTACTTTTACATATTTGCTTGAAATTTACACGTTATGTAAAAAGTTGACAACACCTCTAGCATAAGAATAAAGAAAATATGGATAAATTGTTTAAATATATACAAGGGTCTATATTACTAAATAGTTATAAAATATACCCTGTTACCTAATCGGGGCAGAATTCTCCTTTGATTTCAAGTGATCATCAAAAGAACCCAAGGGCTTGTTATGGGATGCAGTAATCTCACATCAACTGGTTGATATTAGGTTTTGTAACATCCAACAGACAACCAAGCCTTTGATTGCACAGCCTTTGTCTGAGAAGTCCAAACTTTGCATTGTAATGATTTCCGCCTGTTTATGGGCCAAGATATTTCACCTACTCTAACTATTTATGTCGTGCGACTGACAAAACTTTAGAAGGAATCATTACACCTCCCCTACGACGAGTATCCCTATAATAAAGTCTAAAAATGTGATACAATCATATCATGCCTTCTATACTTCCGTAACTTTGGGATAGCCCTCCATCAACAATTTCAAAAATCTAATATTGCCAAAATTGTAATTACATAATAATTTGTAAAGTGAAGTTTGTTTAAAGGAAAGGGGGAACAAGAAAAATGATTTATTATGATTTAACAACAAGTCTAGTAAATTTATTAATGGGCTTTACAATTATATGCTAATATGCTAAGGATAAACATTTAATTTTTATAAACATTACTTTAGCAATTCTGTGTTACTCACTTATCATTGAAAATGAAAATAAATACATCACACTTTGTCAAAAACACAGATATTGTATTTTTGCTATCTGAAGAAATAGCAGCCCTCCACTTTTTTTAACAGCTTAAAAGCTTCAAACTGGAAAGAAATATTATTTAAAATACAAATAATTATTTGTCTTTTTTTTTACTTTCAATTATTTAATCTTACCTGTTGGACGTGATCATTCTTGTTTTCATGAAACAATTTGATAGAAGGTTATACGCCTGTTGACATCGGGTCATTAAATTTTAATAACAGAGCACACAAATTAAAACAAGGATGTTAACATCCCTGAATACCAGAGCATGAAATGAAGAATAATTCTATTTTATACAAAAATCCAATTGTCTACACAGTACAGTGAATATACGGACAGGCACAGTCTTTTTGTAGAGTAGACGGTATTTGTCAGGAAATTTTAAGTAGGAATTTCAGAGGTCCTACTTAAGTAAATCAATAGTTAAATTATAACATGCCTGGCTTAATAAGAGATATCCGTTACGAACCCTAAATAAGTATCCAAACGTTTCAATCACTTATTGTAAAGCTGCAAAAATTGTGTATCATTATTGGGATTTTAACATCGATCCCTGTGATAGATAGATATGAAGAAAATATGAAGAGTGAAACAATGTAACTGAAAAATGAAATACACAATAATGCAAAATAATATGACAAGTAAAATTTTAAATTTCTCATACAATTGTCTGAGAAATCGATATTTGACATTAGATAGATAGATGGCATTATTGTTATTATATTAAGTAATAAGTAATGCAACTATTCTATACGTAAGGTAGCAAGAATGTTCGTTAATGGGCAAATTAGGTTATGTAGTAATATGAAATGCAATTGCGTATCCATCTCCCTATATAGGGGTTTGGATCAGGGAGTAAGGGAGGGGACAATGGATCGAATATTCAATTTTTAGGAGTCTCAGACTTTGGGGACTGGCTTAAAGGGAATGTGCAAGAATTTAGCAGTTTCTGACTAAGTTTGGGGACTTGCACATAGAATGCCGCTACTCGTTATGTATGTTTTGAATATTGCAGACGGGGAGAAGGGATAAGGGAAGTGGGGGGAAGGGAAATAAACACTCGTTGTGTTAGTTTGGAATGTAGCAGACGGGGAGAAGGGAGGTGGGGGCAAGGGGCAAGGGAAATAAACAGAATAAAAAGGGGCAGTCATATTCTTGCTAGCAGCTGGCCGGGTCCAATAATCTTTTAATATAAAAATCACACCAAAAAACCTCAATATATTTCATCAAAAACAAGTTGTGATTTCACTTTACATGACGCTATGGAAATCTATTATTCAATTAACAATCCCTTTATAATTTCCTACAAATTTATTGGATTAAACTGGATTTCATGCCCTTTCTTTGATAACTCTTATATTGAATTAATTGCCCATTGTCCCCTCCCTTACTCCCTGGGTTTGGATACATCATGCATTCACTATGTGTCCAACCCCATACAAAACTCTACATTACTCTTGACATTTCCAATGATGTATGACAAATTTAATGATTGGTTAGCTCGTTATTGCTGCGCCTAAAAGAAACATAATTTTCCTTGTTAGAATATAAATAAATTCAAAGACAAGCGTATTAAATCTACATTAATTGAAATATCTAATTAAACTAATCATATTAATCACTGTGTAACGTCGCTGAAAGGAAATATATGTATACTATTAAAAAACTTTTCATTTCAGTAATTAAATTGACACATTTAAAAAAAAAATTAGTTTAGAAGGATGCCGTCAAAATATTTATCCTAATATAAAAGTAACTGGAACTGTGTCTGTGTTTACCGTAAGATCTCGCTAACCACTAAACCGATATGGTTCTCCTTTACAATGTAGCTTCTCATAGGTCCTGGGAAGGTCTATAACTATTTAGAATTTATGTCTTGAAATTTTTTCCCTCTTTACATTAGCCATCAAACCTTATCATATAAGTATGTTTCAGTGATTTTGCTTTTTGAAACTATGAATAGGGCTAATCTATATATTTTACGTAGCAAATCTGATAAATACAAATGTCAAATGTAGCAATGATGTGTCTACTACATATTTAAAATATTAAGTATTCCAAACCCTAAACGTATCGTATTTCGAGAAAAATCAAAAGGGAATTTAGAGACATGATAATATTGAAATTGGGGAATATTAATTAACGTCGCCAAGAATTCTATGTCAAGAATATGATATATATTCCCCTCTCCGTTCGTTCACAAATAGCTCCCTATTTATATTTTTCTAAATATTCAAATTTCTTAATATTTATTTACGAAGTGCTTCATAATAAATACTAGATTTTGAAAAATAATAAATTTTTACGTTGTATATTTCTATTTCTGAAATAAATCACGCAATCTATATTTGACTTTCAAAAGTTAAGTTCGTTAAATATTAAAATTTAAAACAATTCCGATATAAAATTTACCAAATATTAGACTTTTAGGTTTTTTAACACTTCAAATTATGAAATTTGTTTTATTAAGATTATATATGATAGATGCCTATTGAGTATAGGACCTGTCAAAACATAAATACAAGGATATTTCAATTGGTTGGTTAAAACTAGCAGTGTCTTAACTTTTCAACCAAGTGATGATTTTAAATATTATCATTGGGTATATCTAACATTGTCTCAAATAAAGGTAAAAGTTAATTTTTGTTTCTATAAATGCTCATATTTAAACTTCCTATTGTAAAGGATTATAGGGGGTGCTGTGTTCACAGGGATTTTACCCCCCCCCCCCCCCATATTCGATTGAATATGATTTACTTTACAGTTTACTACCATTCTCTGACAAAATAATAAAAAAGGTGAAACAAGGCCAATAAAATCTAAAATATTACATTTATATAGTTCATAGAAGCGAAGCTCCTCTATAATTAGGTTTAGCCAGTTAATCATTAAACAGCTTCCTTAAAATTAAGTTATCCATCTTAGGTAAGCTTCATATAGGTCCCCGTATAGTTTAAGGGAAACCATAAGGGATAAGACAATGAGCGATAAATTTATTTACATCCCCAAAGATTGATGCTCAACTTAATGAACAAACCATTAAAGTCCCCAAAGTTGTTAAGCCAATGAATAAGTAAACGTTATCATAAAACTTTGAATTGACAAAATTGTCCTATAGGAAGAATTATTAGGGGGGGGGGGATGTATGAAGTGAGAGAGAGTGAGTGTTTATTTAACTCCTCCCCCCCCCCCCCCCAAGAAATGCTAAGATTGCATTCCTAAGATACAGGGATAGAGCAATAATTCAGACCAGAAAATTGTAGACTGATCATTAATGATATTGTCTTCCTATTGAAAACTTCGGATCATGTAACTTGTAGATGCAGCGCTGCACTTACAAGTAACATGTTGTTAAGCCATCAAATAAGAAAATATTATAAAACTTTTGGGATTAGTGTAATAAACATCCCATTGTCCCCTATCTCTTTGAACTTTGAAAAGTATATTTGATGAAAATCTTCGTAAAAAAATCCGACATAAATCTTTAATAGTAACCTTTTTATAGACGAATGTTAGGAGTTATACATTATAGAATTGTAGAATAGCTTTGCTATTAAAAAGTTAAGTAGTATGTAGTTGAAATATTGAGAAGATAAATAATATCAATGGTCAGGTTTTAAGCTAGTTTCTCTATAAAATATAAGATATCCCTAGGAACATGGGACGAAGCTACTAGTAAGTTAGAAAGTTTCCCCTCCTTCCCCTAACAAATTTTAGTTACAAGAAACAAAATCCTTTTAAGTTTTGCTCACTAATTGTTTTCCCCTTTTTTAGTGGCACAGCTGCTCTATAACTAGGTTAGGTCAGTCTAAAAGTCAAAATATCTTGCAATCAATATTAAGAAAAATCAGGGTTCTTAAGAGATAAGACAATGGCCAATAAATTGATGTACATCCTCAACAATGATACACAAAATTACCTTCTATGAATATGTCACTCTCTAGATTAAATAACTTAAACTACAATACACAAATAATCTTGTTGTATGTATTTCTATCAATGATTTTGGATCTAGTCAACCTTGTTTTTATTATTGCATGAAAGGATGGGGGAGGGGAGGGGAGGTCATGTTATAATTATCAAATTACAATATGACGTCTATTTGGGGGGGGGGGGAATGACATGTATACACGGGTCATTTAATGTGATTTAGATGTACACTTGTACATTTAAATTATGCTTATTTTGATATTCCGACCATAAACACCAAAAATAGAAAGACAGAAGGACATTTCAAAATATAGAGTAGCTTCGAAAGTTTGGAAAGTCAACTCCTAAGTCTAACCCAGAAGAATGAAGGGATAATAAATAAAAGTAAAAGTTTTCCTCCCCCACAATCTACAATACAAAGTAGAATGATGTCTGTCTGTCTGTCCCTTAAGATCTTTGTAACTGCTGGATTCTACTCTTCAGGGAATATACCTACTGGTCCTGTGGTGGTTATAGGCTATTTGTATTGTGTGGGGGGGGGGGACACCATCAACAACCCCCAAAACCTATGTGATATTTTGTTAGCAGAACTAATCAGGGCAAGTTCCAACCTTCTCCCAATCACACCTAACACATGTTTTTGTAGTTTTACAATATACATATACTAGCGGTTACGCCCCTAGAAGCCTCTAGGGGTACTTAAGGTAGAAGGGGAAAAAGTCGACCTCATCCCATTTTAATATTAAGTTTAGAAAGAGTAAAAAAATAATATTTTGGGGGGGAAGTTTAAAACCTTCCCAGGACCTGTAAGAAGCTTTACTGTAAAAGAGAACAATACCGGTTCAGCGGTTAGCGAGATCCTTCGGGACAGACAAAAACGCTTACTACTTTATATAATAGGATAATTAAAAATACTGCTCCCCCCCCTCCAATTATTTATCATTACTTTTTACACTATCTACTTTGAGAAAATTACAAGGATAACAACATCCATAAAAGCGAAGCTCTAAAATGGAATGACTGATATTAACTTTTGTAGAGTGTCAGAACAAATTAAGCATAATATTTTTGGATTATTTTTGACAAAATTATACGTTATTTTTTTTGTAAAACTGTTAAATACAGAATAATGTTAAAAGGACAGACCTACCGACCCTAAGTATAGAAAAGCCCTGCTTTATAAAAAGTAAGGTTGGACCCCTTGCTCATATCAAAACCTCAACTTCCTGTTGTTGTATTAGTAAAGAAATATGGGAGGGATATTAAATTAATCTAATGATTTTATAAGTTTAAATTTTTAAAAGCGAAGCTTTTCTATAATTAGGGTTGAACCGTACGTCCGTCCGTCCGTACGTCTGAGATGGATAGCTTTTTTCATTAATCAAAATCAGAAATCAAAATACCAAAAATCAGATCAATCAGATGATTAGATCACATAAAAATTTGTTGTTAAAAAAGTAAAAAAATCAACATGGTTAAAATGGACGTACGGACATTTTGGTAATGATTATAGAGTTGCTACGCTTTCTAAATCGTACCTAACTACTAAAGTTATCACCATGATTATTTTTCCATGCTTCTTAGTTAGTTTAATATAATTTCTTGTATTCATTCGAATCCGGTGGATAGGAACCGGTTCTCATCCATACGAAAAAACTATGTCTAGCATCGTATTATATCCAGTTTTCTACGAATATAGAAATGTACAATCATAAGATTAAAACTAGCCCCGAGTTTTAATCTTATAATTGTACATTCTATAACCGCGGAAAGCCGTTTATAATACGATACGAGAAATAACTATTATTGTTCATTTTCTTTAAAGACAAAATTATTTTCATATAATTTAATATAATGTTAAACATCAGTTGATTTTTAAAAGCGAAGCTTTTCTATAATTAGAATCGGTCCATTTATCCGAGACAGATAGCTTTTTCCGTTAATTTAGGCATGTTAGAATTGTCCTATATATTTCTTGCATGGTGATTTCTGTAGTAGTTAGTTAAGATTGAGAAACTCTATAATCATTACCAGAATGTAAGTACGTCCATTTCAAACATGTTAATTCTTCTACTTTTTAACAACAAATGTGATTTAATTATACGATTGATCTGATTTTTGGTATAATGATTCCTGGGACAACAAAGTACAATATTATAAGAGAAACAACACTATAATGAGGTCCTCCTAAAAATCTGAGTATGTCTATAAACATTATCCTGTATCAAACAGTTTTTCAACAAATTTAATTACAATTTTGCTTTTACTCTTATACATTTATACTCTGATTATTCAGTTCTGACACTATATCAGTGTTAATGTCCGTTTGTCCTACACTTTCAGTGCTTCGCTTTTGTGGATGTTGTCATCCTTGTTTCTATATATAATTTTGTTTGTCCATAAAGCCCATAACAGATTAATTTTTAGGGTGATAGACACGTCCTTCTTGTTTCAAGCCTTTTATAATGACTCATATAACATTTCAGCTTTTTAATTTGAATTTAGGTTGCAATTACGCAGCAGTCTAAGTAATGATTTCTCCCTTCCCCTTCCCTTCCCTACCCCATCCCCTCCCCTCCTAATGAATTATCGAACTAACCACCAAGGGAGTTCACTGTTAGCAATCTAAATAGACCACTATTTCTCCCTTGTCATAATATCCACGTATATATCCTTTTCTACAATAGGCAAATGTATGTGTGATTGTCCAATAAGATCTCATAATTGTCTAGACCCTGCAATAAATTTGTCAGTACTATGTCAACATAAGTACCTATGTAGTTATATTATAAAAAAGTTAATATGTCAATATTATCTTTATATTCTTTTAAAACAGCCTAAATCAAAAGTGCGACCAACCGAAATCAGTTGGTTTAAGAGAACACCAACAAAGTTCAAGAAAAAGGATAAAAATCTAGAATCCAAATGGATAAGTCAATGGCCGAACAATTGATTTACATCCCCAATCATGATATACAAAATTTTCCCTTCTGTAGATTACAATTGGTGTTTAAAACATTTTGACACTAAATTAAATGAATCAACCAATCAAAATTCAATTTATTGTTTAGGTCTTGGGATGTTTTGAAGCAATTTTCTGATTTCCCTAGCTTCAAAATACAAATGAGAAAGATTTCTAGTTTCTACAATAAGAAGAGGCGCTAACATTTAGAAAAATTAGAACTAATACAAGAATGACAACATATATCAAAGCGAACCTCTGTAATGGTAGGACAAATAAACTTTATAATTACTTGTAAGTTGTAGAGTGTTAGAACTGAGGGCAGAATATAAATAGATATAAGGACATATAAGATTTTTAGGACTTGATTAGGGAGATGCTTCGCTTATAACATTACTAATATTATGCATGGTTAAAAACTTAAACATTTTAATAGATATTGAAAACAGAAATATACTTTTAATTTTTCATGACTCTATACATGTTTTTTTTATTATCTTTGTCTTAAGATGTATTATGTGTTAAACTTATAATTAATAAACTTTAAAAATTGTAATTTACAGAAGGGGTTGTGTATGATCATTGGGGATGTGAATCAATTTATCTGCCATTGTCTTATCCCTTTAGATCTCATATAAAGAATACAGGACTACAGCCCCTCCACCCCCCCCCCCCCATCTAAGGTAATATGATATGAGTTGTCCATCTGAAGTCTATTATTAGGTTTGTTTGTTTTTTTTTGGGGGGGGGGGGAGGGGGGAGGCTTATGTTCATCATAGCTTAGACATTTTAAAGGCGAGGCTTTTCTATAATTAGGGTTGGTCCTTCCATCCGTCACAAATGGATAGCTTTTTTTTGTTAATTTAGGCATGTTTCAGATATCAAGCAGTTTTTTAACAAATTGACTTACAATTTTGCTTCGACTCTTCTGACACTATACAAGTGTTAATATCCGTTTGTCCTACTGTATCAGTGCTTCGCTTTTATGGATCTTGTAATCCTTTCTAAAATTTTCCATGACTGAGTATATACATGTCATACATTTCCCCCCCCCCCCCCCCCCCCATAAAATGGGATTATCATCATCATAAATAATTAATGGGGGGTGGGGGGAAAGAAAGGAAGGGGTTGAACATAGGAATAGTGTGATCAACAGCTCATTGTCCCCTCCCTCCCTGGATATTAATTTTTCCGCCTCTCTTTATGGCTTATAGCCTTATCCTTTTGCAAAATGAGGGTTTTATGGATGTTGTAATCCTTGTTATAATTTTTCCTGACTTTCCCTTTTTATGTTTTAGGTTATGTCAGTCTAAAAGTCAAAATATCTTGCAATAAAAATTAAAAGTAAGAAAAATCAGGGATCTTAAGAGATAAGACAATAGCCAATAAATTGATGTACATCCCCAACAATGATACAAAATATGGTTCTGATATCACAAAAACCAATCAACCAATATTATTTTTTTTTATAATTCATTCTATAAAAATAAAAAACTCATCAATATTTAATTTTTAAAAAAAATTTGTATAAAAAGTAAAAAAAAACACTGAGAAAATATTAGGTGTAGAGGTTTCGTGTTCTTTCTAGACAGCTATATTGGCTATTTTTCCAAATTTTGACGGAACGAAAAAATTTATTGGAAAATATCAGTAAATATTAACTTTCAGGATCGTAAAAATTTAGAAAAGATTTTAATATTTCTGTTTCATGTCCATTTTCAACCCTTTCCCTAATTATTATCAACGACTTTGGACCGTTCGTAGATAGGGGGAATATCTGAGAAATATTGACCCGTGGGTTTCAAATTTCCATCGTCAAAGATATATTGGATTTATTTCAAGTAGACATATGTCTGAAATGTAGATCTGATTATCCCTCTCTTATTTTTAAATTTATTTTATATTAGTGTTGTTGGGCAAATAAAAACTACCCCACCCCCAACTTTTCAATTTTTTCTTCTTCAAAAGTCAGGGGTGGGGTTGTTAGTAATATCTGTTGCTAAACACAAGCACATATATGCATTGCAAGATCTCAGCATATCTTATTTTATTACATTTTTTCTATGCTTGACGCAGCCAATAAACTTGAATCATCCTTGTTTTTGTTTCATTGGCCTTTTGAATAAACATTACGCCTGTGGGGATTATTTGATGTGTATAATGTCTGTATGCTCTTTACAAATTATGTAATAAATAATAATGGATTTATGTGGTATTTGAATGGTGGATAAACTATAATAAAAAGCATTGGAGTAACAACTAGAATCTTAGCTATTCTATAGATGACATCACAAAAACTTTTTAATTAGGAGACTTAAGTGGTGTTGTCCCTCACTATACTTTTTTGAGATCAAATAACCTCTACCTAAAATAACATGAAAACATGGCATGAGGGGGAGGGCAACTTTTTGTTAGGTTAAACACTTGAGGGGAAGCACCCTTATGTCTTGATGAATATTTGTTTTGCGAAAAAATATTTATCCATGCTTTTGAAAGATCTAATACATCCATTCATACATGTGGGAACTTATTAATGATTTTATTATTATATAAAGATAAAACAATAAAAGAAAACAAAGCAGCAACTAAGAACTAAAGAAATCTTGAGAAGCATGTTAGTTTAATTAACATTCTATTCAATATAAGTAATGTAACATTTAGAAATTTTCCCGCGGGGGAATTCTGTTTTTATTTATGCTATTCACAATTTACGTATTGTTATGATTTAAACAGTTAGGGAGTTGAATCCATTTTTATAGAAGCAGAAACATAATCTATGATTATTAGGGTGGGTTCATATCGGAATTAGACAAAGCGGGGATATGCAACAGATAAAATTAACCTTAAAAACATTTCTGACCGAAAAAGAATTTTAAAACATTGAGTTTTAGAACACGACCACTTAAAAATATAATTCATTACTTATTAGTATGCAAAGACGACATTCAAAAATTTTTTTGGATCAGAACTATGGCTTCATGGTGCTCCCTGGAAAGGCCTTGAGGAGCTGAATCAGGAACTTTTGTCCGTTTCAAAATATCTCGTTCCTAGCCTTAGAAATCACTAAAAAACCAAAAAATTTTAAGGATTATTGATAATTGTCCAATTTGTAGAGGTTTTTTAGATTTTTTCAGGCTAGGAACGAGATTTTTTGAAACGGACAAAAGTTCCTGACTCAGCTCCTCAAGGCATTTCCAGGGAGCACCATGAAGCCATAGTTCTGATTCAAAAAATTTTTGACTCCCATTTACAAATAGCTATACAATTGAATGTCTGGTCGTCAGCGGTTTTAAGACTTAGGATAAATTTTAAATCATCCAGAGGTGTATTATATCTATATAAATTGAGTGCAGATCCCCGCTTTGGCCTCAGAAAAAAAATGTCCAAAATCGACCCACCCTAATGATTATGGTTTGGACCCTCTAAAACTATAATCTACCCTTCCACTTTCCCCTCTCTTGGTGAAGATATCTTCAACGCCGATCCGATTTTTGAAATGTAAGATTCTACTTTCCCTTCTCTTGGTGAAGATATCTTCAACGCCGATACGATTTTTGAAATGTAAGATTCCACTTTCCCCTCTCTTGGTGAAGATATCTTCAACGCTGATACGATTTTTGAAATTTAAGATTCCACTTTTGCCTCTCTTGGTGAAGATATCTTCAACAAGAGAGACGAAAGTAGAATCTTATATTTCAAAAATCGTATCGGCGTTGAAGATATCTTCACCAAGAGAGGGGAAAGTGGAAGGGTAGATTACAGTTTTAGAGGGTCCAAACCATAATCATAGATTATATTTCTGCTTCTATAAAAATGGATTCAACTCCCTAACTGTTAAAAGTGTTGTGTGTTAATGTTTCAAATTAACAAAAACAGAAAAATTTAACTTCTGAAAAATCATGTATCGTTTCGTATAACAAACAATTTTTCTACGAATAATAAAATAAAATTCCTAAACTAATACCGATTTTGTTGGCTTGGACCTTCCGCCCCTACGGGCAAACAAAACTGACTTTAATCTAAATCTTCATTTTAATATCCGCGGAAAACTTTTATAATACGATGCAATAAATAATAACCATTTCTTAACTAAATTATTTTTTCCCTTGGTTGTATTAAAATACTAACCCTCGCCGTCTCCTTCACTAAATTAATCTTAAATAATTATGAGAGAGAAAAGAATAGTAAAAATGTCAGTTATATTGCAAAACCCTGTAACAATTTTTAGAACAAATAATCCCAGTAAACAATTGATGCGAAAAATATTTTATTGATAAATTTTGTGGTTTGGTACAATCATTTAAAGAGTAAAAATGGCACAAATATGTCATTACAAAGAAATATGAAATCTGGTTAAAATTGGATTGTTGGTTGTCTGGCATCAGCATGTCGTCAGGGACACTGAGCATTTATGTCCTCAGGAGTTAAGTCAGCTAGGGCGGTTCCATCAGCACACATGGCTCCCTGAAAGAAAAAAAAAATAACAATTCAATTTACCATGACAGAAAACAATGATGATATTATCTAGAAAACTAAAACTGAACAAATGAAAAAGTTAAAAATAAATAAATGTGGCTTAAATCATTGGAGGAAAAATTTGAACCCTTCTAGTTTATATCAATGAATAAATATCAATAAAACTGTGCCAACGAATGAAAGAACGTGTTCATAAAACTTTGGGTGCCAGAATAATTCACAGTCCATTGTCTCCTCCCTCTCTGAGAAATGTTCTGTCTTTTTTCTTAAATTTTTCTTCTGAATAAGAATTCACTCATCTATCTATTAATATTTTTTCTTATTCTATACCTGGAAGACATGAGCGGCCTGGAGGTCACTAACCAGCCACTTGAGATCACAAGAGCACTCCAAGGGATTGCCATCTAGACCAATGAAGCCAGTGGCGTCAGCTGTGTTGATTACTCCTTCAACAAAAGGTCTGAAGTTGGCCTCAGTAAGCTGGGTGATAGCATTCTGCTGAAGCTGAACCTGAACAAACATAAGGTGAACAAGTAAATTCCTATTAGATGAACTCAGTATTATGCAAATAGATAAATATTCAAAAACATGATAGCTTGGTTAATTGTAATTTGTCACTATACCAGTAACATATAACAAACATTGCCATGTAGAAGTACAATCTAACCCCAATTAAACCTCACCACAAAATATATTTAGCCAACCAATGTTAGAATGTGTTTTTATAACTGGAAGGATGTTTTTTCTTCCCCTTATATCTAAAATAAAATACAATACCTGAGTATATGGGCTAAGACCAGTGAGATCAATGCTGTTAATCTTATTGAAGGCCATACCAACTACTCTGCTATTGCTCATACCCTAAACAAATTGATATCAAATATTTCTATCCAAAGCCTTTTTAAGAGCAGAAAAATTACTACACAGTCAAAGATGTATTTATACCTTAAAGAAGCCAGTATCAACAATTTCAATGCCACCGCAGCAGGCATGAAGCTCCTCTAGAACAGGGAAGGCAGTCAGAAGTCCAGCAGGGATGTAGGACATGGTTTTCAGAGGACTCACAAGCAGCTTCTTTAGGTTAGGCATTGGGGGAATATCAGCAGGGTTCAGATCTGATAGGGTATAATCAAGCTCAAGAGTTTCCAGGCTGGCAAAACCTTCAGCAGGGAAAGGTTGGGCCAGGTAATTGTAATAATCCAGTTTCAGACTGGTGAGTGCTGGAAGGTTGGCCAAGAAGTTAGGGGCAAAGCTGTAGGTCTGGGGATATTGGTACTTGCAGTGGGGTGACACAAGGATAATTTCCAAGCTGTCATGGGATTTCATGAAAGCAGTGTCAGTGAATAGTTGAGGTCCCTGGCCTGGCTGCACACAGAAACCAGATACCCACAGGTCTCCAATCTCAAGACGACCTAATTGAATAATCATTAAAAATATTAATGACATTCATGTCAAACAGGAAATGAAGATCAAGAAAAGATTTGATGCATTTTTATTTACCTAATGTGTTCTCATTCATTGCAAAGTTAGCAACAGCCTGAGCATCTCCATCAAAGACAATGTCAAGTTCATCAATTTTGTTGTTTGTGTCATCAAAGTTGGCAAACAGAGCTTCTACCATTGCAGTTACATCATCACCTAAAAAAATATATTATAATGTTACATGAGTTCTTTGTTTGATTTAAAAATCTAAATAAGACAAATAGAACTTGATTACAAGTGTCAAAATTGAATCCTATATATACCTTGTTCAAATTCAAAAGCACAGGCAACATATCTCCAATCTTCATCAGTATCCCTATAAATTGTTATATGGTAAGTATTTGTAACTCTAGAAAAACCATATCTACAGAATAAGTACTGTACAATTTCAGAAGCTGTCTGCGCAATCCAACATATGCAACTTGACTATAAAAAGGTTCTGACAGATAACAAGCTGTTTTATATTCAGATAAGTGAAAAAGACATCTTATACATTTTTTTATAAAAATAATTTCCATCCATATCAACAAATACTTTCATTTATAAACAAATGGCCATACCAGGTTATTTTTAAGGAGCAGCGGCTTCAGAAGTAGGACTCTCACACACCATGGACATAACTATCTATCTATATACTTACATGCAGGTACAGGGAGCAATAGCTTCAAGAGCAGGACTCTCACACCATGGGTATATCTATCTGTCTTTCTACTTACAACAGGTGCAGGGAGCAATAGCTTCTGGAGCTGGAAACTCTCACAAACCATGGGCATATCTATCTATCTATCTAGTTACAGGCAGGTACAAGGAGCAATGGCTTCTGGAGCTGGACTCTTACAAACCATGGGCATATCCATCTATCTATCTACTTTCAGGCAGGTACAAGGAGCAATGGCTTCTGTAGCTGGACTCTCACAAACCATGGGTATATCTATCTATCTATCTACTTACAGGCAGGTACAAGGAGCAATAGCTTCTGGAGCAGAACTCTCACAAACTATGGGCATATTTATCTATCTACTGACAGGCAGGTACAGGAAGTAATAACTTCAGGAGCAGGATTCTCCCAAACCATGGACATTTTTATCTATGTATCTACTCACAGGCATGTACAGAGAGCAATAGCTTCAGGAGCAGGATTCTCCCAAACCATGGACATTTTTATCTATGTATCTACTCACAGGCATGTGCAGGGAGCAATAGCTTCAGGAGCAGGTCTCTCACTCACCATGGGCATATCTATCTATCTATCTACTCACAGGCAGGTACAGGGAGCAATGGCTTCTAAACCTGTACTCTTAGAAACCATGGGCGTATCTATCCATCTACTTACAGGCATGTGCAGGGAGCAATAGCTTCTGGAGCTGGACTCTCACAAACCATGGGCATATCTATCTATCTATCTACTTACAGGCAGGTACAAGGAGCAATGGCTTCTGGAGCTGGACTCTCACAAACCATGGGATAAACTTTGGGAGCAGTCATATTACTACAATCATAGTTAGAAATTTGGAATAGGTATTTAATTATCGCATTGTCTTATGGAAAGCTTTCCACAGATATTAAAGTGAAAAATTTTAAGATGAAAACCACTTTTGTTAGCCTCGAGGGGTCGAAGGCTCGGGCATTTATTTTATGATTTTTATCTTAATATTTGTGGAAAATTGTTTAATTCGATGTTATGCATGATTTTTTCGGTATTGCTGAGTGAGAACCAGTTCTTTCTAATCTAGTGGATATTAATCGGTTTTGAAAATCTTTTACTTCATTTAAGAAACATTGTTTGAATTCTGTTTAAAATAAAATTTGGCAAATTTCTGTCCCTTGAAGGATAGGCATGACAAAGGCCTAGCAGCAGGCCTAAAGATAATAGGTACAACATTTTTGGTATCAGTATTCAGGGGTTTAATTCTGAAAGAATAAACAATATTTTGAGTGGAATAAAATTTTAAAAATTCTTAAATTATTGATATATTATTTTTAATACAAAAAAGCAACTTTGTAGCAATAAATGCAAGTTTGACAATCTACTGAAATAAAATATATTTAAATTGAACTTTTTATACCCTATTAAAGATAAGGCTCTCTACAACAGGATTATATTCTCATTGGGAGTTTAGCATCTCATAAGTAAGTTTCACCTATTATTAAGGAAATTCTAGAAGTAACATTTTAAGGTTTTACTGCTTTAGCTTTAAATTGAATGCAATAGAAATTTGAAAATTCCAACAAATGTTTCTTTAAAGGTCTAAACTAAGAAAACGTGAAGGTAAATTTCATGTTTTAGTATTAGCTGTTTGTTGAATTATAGGCCACATATTAGTGATTTTCTAATGGGCTTGTTTTGATAGAATAAGATACCCTTTGGCCTAAAAAAAATTCCTTTTCATAAAACAAGTTAAAAGTAAGCGTGTTAAATGTTTTCTCCCTACGATTTTTTTCGTGAAGGGGGGCATAAAGGTACAATGACCACCCCCCCCCCTCCCCCATTTCTTTCTATTTTTCCATGACTGCCTTTTTTTGCTTTGTATTAAATATTTGTACTTTATATGAATGATATTAGCCTTGTTTAATTTTGTTGTAAAAATGATCACCTTTGCATAAACAAAAGTACAAAAGTCAGTGAATACAAATCATGAAAATCAATCGATTTATCATTACTTGGATGTTGCACCATACTTCCATGTACTCTAATAATTAAGTGATTGAAGCTGGCTAAAATAAAAAAAAACACCTTTACCTAATCCCCCCCCCTCCTACTGGATAATCGAACTGACCAATAAATAAGGACCAAATTATCAACCGAAATTGCCAACCAATTTTCCTTTTCAATATATCTGCGTATTCTATATCCATTTGCAAATCACACTGAGTTAATTTTTCAAATAGGATATTAATAATACAAATAAAATATTTATTGTTCAATTGGTATTAAATACTTACTCTAGATTTATGTTTTATTATGAAACTGATTATAAGAAAGCTACATTATATTTTCTTTTTTGGTTGTTCAATGAAATGATGGAGATTAACCCTTCCTGATATCTATTGCTCTTTTTAATTTCTAAAATTATATAAACGTTATCATTCAAAAGAAACATGTTAAAGTACACAAGCACTAGTGATCTCATTCACAAAATGATATATGTAAAAGAAACAGGAATTCTGTCTGTCTGTACCGAAGGATATTGCTAACGGCAGAATCGATATGATCCTTGGGAGGTTTAATTTTTTTTTGAGGAGGTGGGGGGAACAATTACAACCCACCGAAGAGAAGAGCCTCTAGAAAAAATGAAAAGCCCATAGAAAGAAAAGTTTCTTTACTTTTTCTTTAATACTGGAAATAAAAACTTGGCTTTATCTCACCACCTTGCCTACTCCCTCTACCCTATAGGACAATCCTCTAGATGCAAAGAACAAAAAAAGCTTTGATATTGTGGTATCCGCCGAGGATCAAGGGCAGACACCGGAGTTCAATTAGATTACGGCAGTGTGACAGACGTGGACACCTTACTATAGAGAAGCTACGCTTCTCTAGCTTTCACTAGATAATGATCAACATCTACTTTCAGTTGTCACTTTATTGAAGGGTTAAGAGATACTGCAGTTATATACAACAAACAATAATTACATGGATAGGAATAAATAATCATAACATAAAAGCATAAATAATACATATACAATGGTCAGTTTGGGCAATAATGATTCCCCCATCCCTGGAAAGGGTGGGGGAGAATTAAGAATACAGTTAACCATAATAAACATGACAGATTCAAATCATTAATTCTAGGCGTAGGGAGGGGGTCACTAGACCCCTTCCCCAGGACTCGGGGGAGGGCCATTGACCCTCCACCGAACCCCAGATCAGGGGTGCCATAGACATGGCTCACGGTTGCCGAATACCACAACTCTCCCCTCGGAAGGCTGGGAGATGGTTTCCCTACCAGACTTCCGACAGTGGTTGAGGCCTTCGGCCCGCTCCTTAGGGCTAAAAATATATACAAACGATAATGATTCAATGGAATCCTAGTGGTGAGTATCTTCTTAGGGTTGATGGGCTCCCAATGTGGGATAGAAGGCAGAGGCTGCCTTGGGTTGGATACGTTGGTCAGCGCCGGCAGGTATCAGGTTTGGTGGTGGCACATTTGTTGCTGGGACGGTCAGCAGTGGGACCTGCGGGTTGTTGTTGGCAGCGGCTGGGGCACTGGCTGCCAGGTTGAGTGTCTGAGCAGCGGCCTGTCCTCCTGAGGGGCCGCGGGGCCTGCCAGAAGGCGGTCCTGGTCTACCTGGGCGGTCATGCCCGCTGTCCGTTGATTTCATAGACACCATTTCCTCGGCTGCTTCCCTGCCGATGGGAATGGCATCCCAGTCCACTGAAAAGTCCCGGGACTTGGCATGGTTGAGCCTGGCTCTAGCCATCGCCTTCTTATACAAGGCTGGGTGGTACAGGAACACTTGTGATATCGCATTCAGGGCTGCCCGGACTCCTCCTTGTGCTGCTGCCAGAGAAATGATGGTGAGGTCCCCCAGCAGTTTGAGGATCAGCAGCAGCAAGCACAAGATGGCGGCGCCATCTCCCCACTCGTGGATGGCTTGTCTAAATCCTGCCCAGACATCCAGGGCTGCCTCTCCTTCCTCCGCCAGTCGGTCAATGTTGTAGGACACTATCCCATGGTCTCCTGTGGCCGAACAGCTGCCTTGCTGAACGCAGGAGCCATAGGATAGGCCGGTCAGCATGGCACTCTTGTATGCTGGGAACGCCAGCAGTTGTTGCCAGTCGTTCAACTCAGCCTGTGAATACAAACCACCTGAACTGAAGTCATCTAAGGGGTCTGTCAACAACTGCTTAGGCGTATCCAGCGGGGGTGGCCTTTTCTTGGGAGCAGGGGTTAACTCTATCCAGCCTTCCTCTGCGTGCACAGTCAGGGGGTAGGTGGAGGAACAGGGAATCTTGGTGGCGTGCTCACTGTATACCCGCGTCACGGCGTCTACAAAACCTGTGGGCTCCACTGGCACTTTGTCCCAACACTCCTTGTGTTCGCGGACAACATACTTGTGCCTTTGGCAGGTCAGCTGCAGCAGGATGTCTCCCCTCAGTACCGAGAACGTGCTCCCCTGGACACGCACCGGGTGGGCCGGATCTAGTTGCTGGAGCTTCCAGCAGTTGGCCGCTACTTCTTCTGCTGCAGTGCTCCTCATGCGGGTTTCCAGGGTGAATCCAATATAACCTGCATGGATCTGTGCTTGGAGGGGAACGTCAACATCCCTGGCCGACACTCGGGGCAGCGCAGCCGCGGCTGGGTCAGCTGCCACAAACAGCGCTGGATGGTTGGTGGCATGGGCCTCGAAGTCGCAGTTCACAATTGAGGTGGGGCTGGTCATGTTGATGAAAAACTGGGCCTGATGGTCAACCAGATATGCATCCCTCACCAGGCTGGGCTGGAGGCTGCGGATCAGCCTCAAGGGGCAATCTCTTCCCAGGTGGTCCCACACGTAGGTTGCTTCCCCAGTGATACAGGACAGCTCTGAATGGGGACAATCGAGGGTCAGGTGGTCAGACTGGGACTCCACCCGTCCATCCTCCACCACATAGGTCTCCTCCTTGACCAGCAGCCGCCGCTCCTGGAGCACTAATTCATTGCGGTAGAGCTGGCCCTCAAAGTGGACGTCCTCCCCCTCGCAACCCACCCCCTCGGGGCTGTTGACGAGGGCGCCCACTACATCAACGGTGAAGAACAGGGGGTGGTTCAGCTGGAACGTCAGTGGCTGGGTCTTGCCTGGCAACGTGTATACTCGGTTCCTGGCCAGGTCTCGGCACGCTTCTGGGTCTATCTTGGTTGGCCTCATGAGGGTGGGGACCGAGGTCACCTTGAGGTGACCCCATACCCCACACCTGAATGTCCACTGGGACACGGTGAGCTGACAGCTGAACCCAGTGGTTTCCCTCACCTTGACTTGCTGCAGGACGTGGATGTCGTGGCCCAGGGGCACCTCCTGGTGTAGGGGCTCCGTGTCACACATCTTTTCTTTGTTGTAAGACGTGACATGGGTGGGGTTGGCACAGTCCCACCCCACCAGGACGTAGCTGGTTGTAGGCCACACGGCTGCCAGCAGGAGGCCCCACAGGACCATCCACCAATGGGAGAGGCTTCCAGGTAACCATCTTCCTCGTGCACGCGGCTGGGGATCTCCGGCTCTGGTCACGGCTGCTTCTTGGGGCTGGACACGGCTGGGCTGCTCCTGGCTAGACACAAATTTCCATTGAGCGTTATCTGTATGCGGCCGAGGCACCCCGATACCCTCCCCAATGACAGACTGGCAAGCGACTGGCACTTGCCTGGGTGTCGGCTCCCCTAGCCCTAAATGCTCCCTTCCCTGGTCCAAGGCATGCCCAGTGGCATGGGGCTGAAGTGCATGTGGCACAGGCTCGCCCTTACTCAATGCCCTCCCCTGCCCTAGGAACTCAGGTGCATGTGGCACAGGCAAGCCCTTATTTTCCCAATTTTCAATCTCCCCAGCCTCAAGTGCAGGGGGCACAGGCAAGGCTGGGTGTTTACAAGGTTTTGGATTCAGTACATTTAACAAATTCAACTTATCCTGATGGTGAGCCGCTGGGTTCCCTTGGCTGGTAGAGAGCTCTGGAAGGCATGTAGCTGGACTCTCCCTGCAGGCTGGTGGCGCTGGCTGGCTTGTAGCTGGGCTCTCCCTGCAGGCTGGTGGCGCTGGCTGGCTGGGGGTGACGGGTGTCACCCCTTCCTCTGGGACCGCTGGCTCGTTCCAGGACTCAGGTCTCTCGGTGGCGGCGACGGTTGTCGCCCCAGACATCAGGTTGGAGGCTGGCTCGTTCCAGGATCCAGGTATCTCGGTGGCGGCGACGGTTGTCGCCCCAGGCACACGGTGGGAGGCGCTGGATAGCACCCCCCCATCATCCCAGGTGGCGACGCCGGGTGGCGTCCCATACATCGATGCAGAGGTGCTGGCTAGCACCTCCTGCCTCTCTCGTTCAGCGGCTGCCAGGGCCTCCCCATACACCGTCTCAGGGACGCTGGGCAGCGCCCCTCCACTCTTGCTGGGTAGGCTCAGTCGGGCAGGTTCCATCATGTTGAGGCTGAAAGGCTGGGGCCTCAGCACCTCTGGCTCGGCTATGTTGTTGGGCTGTATCAGCTCTGGCCCCAGATGGTTAAGACTGAAGCCTAGGCCAACCCGGTTGGGTTCAGCCGCGCCGCCCAGTACGTTGATCCTAGCTGGGACAGTCCCGAACTGCGGCATCCCATCGGCTCGGTCCGCAGCTCTGGAGGCGGCTGCTTGCGGTGGTGGTGCTGGGGGCGCGCTCCCTTCCATATGGGCCACTCTGCTAGGCTTCCCTGGAGGGGCACCTTTGTCGGCGGTGCGCCTGCGGCTGGCTACCTGGGCCCAGTCAGCTCTACACTCGGCCGCCGTGTGGCCGTCATAGTGGCAACGCTCACACTTGGCAGAACGGTCACGGCGTGGCTGGGTGCGCCTCTCCTCTAGGCTAACTTCCACAGGCGTTGGACAGTCTCGAGCTCGGTGGCCTCTCCCCTGGCAGCGGTAGCAGCGGCCTGGAACCTTGTCATCTGGAGCGACCTTCCCCATCTGGTGGAGACCCGGAGCCAAGGAGCCAATCTCCATTGGCTCCGACTCGTCATATTGGGGCAACTGGATGCAGGCAGATCCAGTCAGCCCGTCGGTCGAGTCCACTAAGCACACACCTTCCTTCAGCTGCTTAGTAACCATGGTCACTGTGAACATGGCCTTGCGAGTGTACTCAGGTACACTCGCAATTTCATGGTTCATCATGAGGCGTTTTACATTGGCGTTACGAATTCCACGGTTTAATTCGTCCACCAACAATTCAAGATCCTCATGATTGTAGGCGTCCCTATACAAGGCGCACTTTGTTGATATGTACGCCTGTATAGGTTCTGTCGAGTGTTGCTTGTAGTCCCTAAACGCTTGTTTAAGCGTTTGGGACTCAAAAGCAGGGCGAAATAACAATTCACACTCGGTCTTGACCTGCTCGTAGGTCAAGGCTTGGCCTGCCTCGCCAAACAGATGGGACGCCATTTCCGCCGCTTGCCCTACCAATGACAGTAGTAGGGCGTTGCGGCGGTTGAGGGAATCATGAGGTGGCACGCGGTAAGCCGCCCATGACATCTCCAGTCGGCGGATATGTGCCGACCAGGACTGCTTGGGCGGCCCTCTATACTCCGGCAGATTGCTCAGCATCAGCTTGCGGTACTCGGCTGGGGCCGGCTGAGGGTCATCCTGGAGCCATCCTGGGGCTTGGTCACCTCCTGGGACTTGATGCTGGTCCATTAGGTCAACGGTGAAACGGCGGGCACAAAGTTATACAGGACTACAATGAATGGGTTGTCACTTGAGGCTTCCTAGCCTAACAGCCAACACTGTTTGTATCACTAGGTTGGGAGTTTTAGTTGCAAAGGTATAACTTAGCTGTACTTATCAATAGTTAGGTGTTGAGGTAGATAGATGTTGAGGGTCTGAACTGCTGTCAGGAACTGATTGGGTTTTCCCTTATCACACTAGAGCTAGGAGGAAAGAAACTTGCAATTCTTTATTTGCTAAAAATACCCCTGTTAGATGCTATGGAGTAGCTCTGCTCTGGTGTGAAAGTGTGTGTGTGTGTGTGTGTGTGTGTGTGTGCGTGGAATCTTCTGTCCTTGTAACGCGCGTTCGCGCCGTCAAATCCGCGCACACGGGGAAAACGCGCTCTCACCCCTCAGCTCGCTCCCTCATTGGTCCGCTTCGTCCGTTGGATTTATGATGTTTTCCGCACTTTGTTGCGCTACCCGTGAATGGCGCTCTGTATATCCGATCGCTAGCTCCACACTACAGACGGACTTAGCCTAGTGTGGGTAGGAAGGGGGAAGCGCGTGAGGGGACGGGGGTAACTCCGTCCGTTCCCACTGTGAGGGAGGGGGTAACTGTGTGCTGGTGTAATGGGGCCTCTGCTTCTTAATCTTAGGCTTATCTGTTATATAACCCTGATTGTATTTGTCTTCAAATGGAGAGGGGCCCCCTCCCCTTCCCTTGGAATAAGGGGTGTATTTGTTATTGTGCTGTGGGCTTGAGATTGTTTTGATTATATTACATCTAACTTTTATTGCTGTCCTTATCACAATTGCATAACAGATTTGTTGACCAACTCTGTTCTATTTTTAGCTGTTATCACAATAAACAGTAATCCAAGCCTGTTCTATTCTTAGATTTATCACAACACAACAATTTGTTTGCCAAGCTTTGCTCATAAATCTATTGTTTGGTCATCACATTAGGGTGGTAATCCCTGCAAATGTGATATAATATCTGTCTTCTAGATGGGTGGCTGCGTTGTAGCTTCTCAGGATACTCGGGGTTGACGTAGTTTTTCTCTGTTCTGGTGCACTACACCCGTATGTTAGCTCGCAGCTTGCAGCTATGTGGCATGTTTCAGCCTATCGGCGGCAGGGAATGTCCCGTCCTGCTAGCGCCACTGGTTCGGATCCTGCTATTTCTTGCAGTAAAGTTGGCCTATTTTCAGCCGTCTACACGTATTTGGCTTGTTTCAGCCGGTCCGCAGGCCTGTTTCAGCCCTTTTGGCGCTCAATTCTCCGTTAGATATCAGCGCTGCTCGCGGTTATTCGTCAGATTTCGCTGTTTTGCTTCCACAACTGCCGGATGCAGAGTTAAACTTTGCTGTCCAGGGTGGGTAATTCAGGTTGCTTGCGTCAGTTTTGCCAGATTCACTGCTGGGAGTACCTTAGCCTCAGATGCGCGTCTGCTCTACACTTGTGGTTCGCCGTAATCTCACACAGCTGTCACCAAAGTTGTGGTATCCGCCGAGGATCAAGGGCAGACACCGGAGTTCAATTAGATTACGGCAGTGTGACAGACGTGGACACCTTACTATAGAGAAGCTACGCTTCTCTAGCTTTCACTAGATAATGATCAACATCTACTTTCAGTTGTCACTTTATTGAAGGGTTAAGAGATACTGCAGTTATATACAACAAACAATAATTACATGGATAGGAATAAATAATCATAACATAAAAGCATAAATAATACATATACAATGGTCAGTTTGGGCAATAATGATTCCCCCATCCCTGGAAAGGGTGGGGGAGAATTAAGAATACAGTTAACCATAATAAACATGACAGATTCAAATCATTAATTCTAGGCGTAGGGAGGGGGTCACTAGACCCCTTCCCCAGGACTCGGGGGAGGGCCATTGACCCTCCACCGAACCCCAGATCAGGGGTGCCATAGACATGGCTCACGGTTGCCGAATACCACAATATAATGAGGATTTTATATTTGTATTTGATCATGCTTGCAATACACGAATAGAACTCGTTACCAAGCAAGAACTAAAACACATGGAGGTTGTGTTAGCATGGAATTTTCCTTCAAGTAATTTCTTTTAAACTTTGAACTTTGCTTAGAATTAGCCCAGATCAAATAAATAAACCTGACTTATGATTCCAAAGTTTTGTTTGGATAATCTTCAAAGAAAAAAAACCTGAAGATAAATATTAAAGCCTTTGGACAAGGGGGTCTATGCAGATTATATCCGAATAATTCATTTAACTAAAATAAAGAATGGTTAGTGGTTAGTGGTGTGACCTTTGGGGAGTGTAATAAGGATGTCCCCCCCCCCCCACAAGACATTTTTACCTTGACTCCCAACTTGACGTTGTTAGGTGATTTTATCAGTGTTGTAAAAAGCATACCTACCACAAGAAAAATATTTTGTTAGTGAATTTAACTAATTATTCGTTTTTAATCTTTTTAAGTTTACTTTCAATTGACGCAAGTAAACTAAATAACAAATATTTATACAAGATAAAACATATAAACTTGCAAACCCTTTTTTGCAAGAAAACATGTTGTTGTGCCTGTCAGTCATGCATATTTAACCAGGTCTCTAGATTCCCTTTTTAAGGGTGACAACACAGGGACCGGGCGGGCACTTTTATTACACTAGTCTCCAAAGTTTTATAATAACGTTTTTTTTTATTCGATTGCTTAACAACTTTACAGACTTAATTGAGTTTTGATTTGTTGCTTTATTAAGTTAAGAGTGTAAACAATCTTTAATTGTAATCTATAGAAGGGTTCATTTCGTGTATCCTCATTGGGAATGTATATCAATTTATCGGCCATTGTCTTATCCCTGGTGACGACAGCTAAATTAGAGGCTGGATTCTTGTTTGTGCATCGTTTGGCTCTTATTTACTATGTGACAGTCTTACAGATAAAGTTATATATAGAGTTGACCCAAAACAGTCATTATAAACTACGCAAAACATTCTGATATTTATTTGTAGAAAAATAGCCTAAAACTATCCAAGAATTGGAATTCAAAATAAAATAGTTAAAAAAACCTCTTCTCAATTGTATATTGTAAAGTATAAAGTTAAAAGCAAAAACATTTTCAATCAATGGACGAATTAATATAAAATGCATGTGAGACGAAAAAATTGACAGTCATAAAAATTCATTCGCCGTGTAATGCATTCTAATATGTATTAACAAGGAGTTTTATGTCCAATTTAAGCTAGCTATTGATTGATTTAATTCAGATGAATCCAGAACAATATAAACCGCAGAAGTAACAAATATATAATACAATTGCTCTAATGTACTACAAGAAAAAACTTAAGATATATTCACAAAATATTATTTCAAAACACAATTTTATATTGGTGAGGGGGAAAGTCGTTATTAGTTTTGGTTACAAATTGCAAACAATGAAAACTTAATTCTATAATATAACTCTATTCTAATAATTACGTAATGCATTCAGTTTATCGAAAAACAACAGTGGATAATATGAATAAACTTTCCTACATAATAAAATAAATAGTAGCTTCGCTACTAAAAAATAATTGAACTATATATATCTTATTGCAGTAGATTGGGTATGTAAAATGACCAAATGATTTTTTGTGCCATTTATCATTATGGAGTCTTTTAGTTGTAACAGTTATACCACCCCATTTTTACACTTATCATTCTAATATTACTTACAGTGCAGTGGGGATACAAAAGTATAAATTATATGAATGTATAAAAGCACAAGTTTGTGGATGACCTGTTAGATCTTGGAAACAAGGGGCATACGAACTTTTAGGTAACAATTATAGAGTTGCTACGAGTGCTAAATTGTATCTAACTGTTACAGGAATCATCATTTAAAGTTTGAAATCAATAACCAATTCTACATTTACAATGCAAAATATTAACAAAAATGTACATAAAATGTGCAGTATAAAATCGAGACCTAAATTTGTATTGTATTGACATTTCAAAAACGTAGAAACTTTTACTTGTCAAAAGTTTTACAGACAAACCAACAGACCAATATTTGAAAATTATAAGTCTTGTAGGACGGCAGTAAAACTGGCCCCAAATAATTTTGCTAATCATTACCTTTTTATTCTTAATGGTGTACTTGTATTAAATAACACTTTTCTCAAGTCTAACTACTCTTTATTCTAAGGATCTAAAGGAATAAGACAATGATTGATAAATAAATTTACATCTCCAATGTTGATAAACAGTATTACCACTAATGTAGATTAAAATTAATGGTTTAAAAGTTCGAACACTACTAGACTAGAACTAACCAATGAAAGTACCGTACTTTTTATTGCCCAACAAATGAGATCAAATTTTTAGAAAACTTTGGGTACTTGTTTAATTTACAGCACAATATCCCTTACCCTTGCTATAATTAGATAACGTAATAATTTTAAAAGCCAGAGGTATATTTCTTTGAATAAAATTCATCCTTGTTTATTAAAATCTGTACAAAATATTACATTTCTTTTAAATAATTACACCTGCATGATTTTCAATTATTTGATACTAGTAAACAAAAATGACAACATTTAGAAAAGAGAAGCTCTAAAGTCAGAACAACAGTATGAAAATTAACACTTGTAAAGTGTCAGAAATTATCAAGCAAGATATTTAATTTAGAAGAATAAAATTGTATATTAATTGGTTGCAAACTTGCTTAAATACAGGATACTAATTAAGTACTTACATTTTTAGGACTTGGTTATAATTATGTATGAGTATTCGCTTATTATATCGTATCTAACTTTTACAGGAATCATCAAGCCAAGCTTAAAATCGAAAGGAGAACTCTAAAATACTCAATTTATTGTCAAGATCTTTTCGTTAGGGAAGAACTGACCCTAAGTATAGAAAAGCTTTGGTTTAAATTTTCAAAAATTAAAAGCAGTTTAAGATTATCATTTTTATTTTGCCAGAAAGGAAGTTGACCTTTAAAAAATGAAAACTTTTTATTTTTTCTGGTTTAAACCATGAGTTTTGAATGTGCAACTTGAAATATATTCTTCGAGTTGAAGGGATTGATTTATGGTCTAAAATTAATATATTTCCCGAACATTTCCTTTCTGTATTGTATATATGTAAACGCATTTAAGGAGTACTACAAACAAACAAATAATTTTATGCTTAGAAGCATAAGTTTCTTGAAATATAAGTTTATCGAAAAGTCAATAATATGCAGGCTGTCTTTGAATATAGAATTCGTTGTTCTTCTAGTTGAAAGTGAAAGTAACATAATGCTATGAGACTGTATGTTTGTCTGTTTGTAATGAAAGAACTCTCTAACCGCTGAACCGACATGGTTCTTTTTTTTTCAATGTAGCTCCGGATAAATTCTGACAAGGTTCATAACTATTTTGTAAATTTAGAAATAGTGGGGTGGGGTAGATTTTTTGTATTTTTGTGGCACCCTATTTGAACTTAGTTTTCAATGTTTACAAGATTGATGATATTCAAGTATACATTACAGTATTCTACTTTTTCACAAATAGATTTATGCATATTTATTTCTAGATAGAGATAGATAGACAGATAGATAATAAATAGATAGATATATTTTTTTGGCGCAGCCGCGTGGCTGCCGATGCCTGAATTTATCTAATTGTTGTTATCCTAAAGGAGATAGAATGCATTTATTTTAGCTTTATCATCTATTTAATTATGTCATCAACCTTCTACATGTCAACTAAGATTTTATTCAAACATATTTATTTAGAACAAGGACATTTTTTTCCGTAATTTCACTTTTAAATTAGAAACGTCATCCAAACAATTTTTTGTATATTGTATTTTATGCTTAATCTTATTACATATTAGGTTATGCAAGCCTTTTGTATAAAGCTTAAAGGATTAGTGTGTTTTTAAATGTCTAGTGAATTGCTTTTCTTGAAGCTTAAAGTGATTCTGAAATAATTAATGCAAATTTCTAATTTTGAACTCTTAATTATGCAAAACAAAAAGCCATAAAAAAACAGTCAACTACGATAACTATATATCTTTGACAATTTAAATATTTAGATGAGAAAAACACAAAAAAAAGGAAATTATTCAGAAATTAATTAATATGTTCAATGATGTGAAACAAATCAATTTCTTTACTTTTTATGACTTTATCAGCGAGGCTACACTATAAGTTGTTATTGCTGGAAAATTTGTCTGTCTATCGGTAATTGTCTTGCCCAATCACCAATATTGAAAACGATACTGGTGGTAAAATAAAAAAGAAGTATATTTTTTCCTATTGTCTTTTTGTTCATTAGTTACCTTGTCAATTACGAGGCAGCTATTTATGACAGTGTAACGTTCAGGACCAAAAACCAAGTGTAACTATAGGGAACAATGTCTTCGGTGATTGGGTAAAGTAAAACATAACAGACTATCATCCCTTTTATTGTACGACCTATGTTTTGAAAAAAGTTGCGCCGATTTAAGAGCCATGTGTTACCGTTACTTTTATTATTAATGTTAAGAGCCTGATATAACAGCAAAATGCCTAATTAGGGTCAAGACTTGTACCAGCACCTTCCTGACGGCAAATTCAGGAGTTACCATTGCGCTAATGCCGCGTGTTTGTTTTTTATTAGTTTACAAATCGAACTTTTTTGTTCACCGACTATTTGACATTTTCTATAGAAGTACAAATAAAGTAAGAAATTCAAAATAAACCAATTTCGTGAGTCATTTTTTTGTCTTTTAATAAACACAATTTTGTTATTGAAAATAATTAATGTACTTTAAAAGTCTGCAAGAGACCAAATTTACCCTCTAGAGCACATCTAACTCACACCCCCTTATTAAAAAATAAATTTAAAATATGGGGGAGGGGCAGTATTTTGTTTGTCTGTTTATTAATTTAGGTCAGGTTAGGTTAGGTTAGATTGGGTCCAGGGAAAAGGAATTTGAATAAGAAAAATAGGTAGGGGGGGGGGTATCAGTGCTCAACTGTCCATTGGGGGAAAACACTAATTCAGTTTAATAAACATATTTTAGAATCTATTAAAGAACAAAAAAGAACAATAAAAAATAGTATAAAACTTGCCTTAGACCCCAACCAAATTGTAAAGTAATTGTGTCTTTAGTTATTGAAATCTTAATGAACGTGCTTAAAGGTAATAAAATTCTTATTTACAGTTATAGTTTAATCTATCTATCTATCCATAAAATCAAACAAAAATGTAATATTAATTCACTATCTTTCTAGCGATCTAACTTCATAATAATGGATTTATTAACCTAGATGGACTGTCAGACAAAATAATCCGTCTAAATTAAGAATGAAGCGCTTTTATTTTGGTTTTTTGTTGTTTATTTGAAGAAATAACTTCCCTCTCGTACCAAAATATGTTTACATTCTAAACAATAATAAGGTCGAAACGCTTCTAAACTCGCTATGCTCTTATTCGGTCATTTTACTGATTTGGGATCTAGATATACTATATTCATTGTTGCTATATTTAACAAAGTTGTTGAGTGGATAATTATTGCTTGAAATTGATTCTTATAATAACAGGTCAGACCCTTAGATCAATCTTTAAATAGCATTTTCTAATTTTCGAGGTTTTATAATTGATTGATAAATTGAAAGTGGCAATAGTCGACATAATATTGTCATGCAGTTTAGTCATTACTTATGCCAAATAAAATTTAAAGAAAAAAGCATGCTTAGGGTTTTGCCAGAAAGATGGGCTTAACAGTAACACACTTCATAATAGCAAATCTTTGATTTAAATGTAGAATTACTTCATTATTATAATTTGTTTTCCAGTATGGTTTCGAACCGATTCTCAGTTATACTTAAAATTCATGTCTAGCATCGCATTACAGACAATTTTCCACGTATATAAGATAAGACTAAATTAATACTAGTTTTGTTAGACCGGGATTTCGATCCCACGAGGCTAACAAAACTGGATTTTGTTTTATAATACTTTATTTCATATCCACGGAAAGCTGTCTATAATGCGATGCGAAAAATAACTATTATATACAGAATCTGTAGATGGTGTAAATATTGAGAAATTGGCTTTTAATGTTAATATATCCAATCTTTGTTTAAATTGAAATATTAAAATTTTGTCGACATGTACAACATTTACAATGTATGCCAATAAAGGTAAAAATAGTTTGTTAAAAACTGACTGTTAAATGTTTGTATTTAGTTTGAGGGCTTCTGGCTATTTTATTTGTATAGAATAAACTCAAAATAGCATTCTAGTTTTAAATTATTTTTAATCTAGACTTTTATAGATTATGGTGTGTTTTGATTTTGTTACTGCTTATGCATCCATAAAAGAAAAGCTCTAAAATCAGATAAAATTGTGTGTAAATTTGTTGTTATATTGCCTAAATACATAATATGTTTAAAGATATACTTACGTTTCTAGGACTTGATTATAAAGTTACTTTGCTTGTATCTTGGTGTCATAGACGTCCAAGGGGGGTAATGGGGCGATTACCCCCCCCCAAACGAATTTGGGGGTGCCGTAGGCTACCCTAAAATTTTTTTTAACCCCCCCATTCAAAATTTACCCCTCAACCATTTAGGAGGGGGTATTTACCCCCCCCCCCCCCAAATAATTTTAAAATAAAAAATCTCTAACAAAAAAAAATTTTGGGAGGGGTAAACAAATTTTACCCCTGCCAACAGATTTCGGGGGGGGTAATTACCCCCCCCAAGCAAATTTTATCCCCGGGGTAAAAATTTTGGGGGGGGTAAAAAAAATTCGCGGCGCGCTTCGCGCGCCATTTTAAACCCCCCAAAACCAAATTACACCCCCTAAAAATTTTTTTTACCCCCCCCCCCCCAAAAAAAAAAAAAGCTTGGACGCCCCTGCTTGGTGTCCTAGAGAACTTTATTCCAAAATTTAGACGTATAATAAAAAATAAAGAAAATTGTAAACTAAGTAAAAATTTAAACATGTTTTAAAATGACCTTTAAACTTTGTGGTAACGATTTAAGAGTTCCTATGCGTTATGGCTATATTAACGATAAGACTTATCCGTTGCGGACAGTCGGACCTAAACTAATTATGGAAAAGCTTTAATTTTAAAAATATATGTACATTGTAAACTTTTAGAGACTCAAGATATTTAATAGCAATGTTTCTTAAATCTAAGCAACAAAAATGGTACATAAAGTGATCTTTTACATTTGGCATACAAAAAAAAATTCTTTGAGCTGTAACATAAAGAAAATTAAACTGTGACGCTATTTCCCTAACAACGTTATTTCAGCTCTTTCTTTATATTTATATACGTTTTGTGCATTTTTTATACAGGGTTATATGTATTCCAGAAGAGCGTAGGTATAAAGGTTTTTTATCATATTCTATAAAAAAGCGTCTTTTACTAAACTTGTTTGATTCATGTAAAAGTTAGGTTTTTAACTTTTTTTGCAATTTTAGTATATGACTTATTTATCCTTTTGGTAATATTGCTTCCTAGGGCGATTAGGCAATATAATATAAGCAAGAGTCTCTTTCATAAAGAAATTAGATTGAAATTATTATGTATCCTGTATTCAAGTGTTATATCATTATATGGGATGTTTTCATCCTTGTTTGGGATAAATGTCGACGTCTATGTAAGGCTTATTTGTTCTTAAATCATCAATATGTCAATTGTAGCTATTTTCCAAAAAAAAACACTGAATTATGAGAGAATTAAGACGATACAAAGTTATTGAGAAACTTTAATTGAGTTACTTTTCTTCAGAAATCGATATATAATTACTTGGAAGATGAGCCAGATTAACATGCACTTAAAAAAGTGATACTCGCAGCTTACTAAAATACCGATATCCCCCCCCCCCCCATCCAACCTCTTTACTTCATCCCCTTCTTTTCTGTTAGATGAACAAGCTGACCAATAAATGAGGTCTATATTAGCAACCTAAACTGTCGACGATTTCCATCTATCAATATATATTCTTTATCCCTTTTTCTGAAGTATAAATAACAGATCAACATTTAAGCATATATCCTTTCATCAAAGTATATTCAATAAAATAGACGAATGTAGGAAGTCATTTGTAAAACTTTTTTACAGACAAAATAGTTATTTGGGAGAAAGCCTACTCGCCTTAAAATAGCCTAAAACCTGTCCAGGAGAAATACATAGATTATCTGAAAATATCTTACTACTTTAGTATATAGAAATGTTGAAATTATATTACATAAGATACATGTTCAAAGTGTTTATTTATTATTTACTGTTCAATATTAATTATTTGAACTTTTGAACTTCACTATTTTGAGTGATAACAATGTACTTTATCAACCAATTTAAGCATCCTGCAATTAGGCATTTTCAAATGTAATTAATAGCCTTTATTACATATATATATATATATAAACATATATGTAATTGTGCATATAATTATACTATTTGCTAATTTATCTTTCTTTGTGTGTCAAAATAAATCTAATCTAATTATTGATTCAGGCATGTTACAAATGTTCTATCGATTTTAAACTTGTGATGATGGTTCCTGTAACAATTAAGTACGATTTAGAAAGTGTGGCAACTTTAAAATCATTACCAGAAAGTCCGTACGTTTAAAACATGATGATTTTAAACTTTTGAACAATAAATCTTGTATGATCTAATTATCCTTTTCATCTGACCGTTTGGTTCAAGAGCTTAACTTTTATGGATGTTGTTATTGTTGTTCATAAACATGTTATATTACTCGCTGGCTCAAAAACTTTGGGTACTTTTATCAAAATCATTGTATGTTTACAAAGTTTTACAGTCTAAAATTTTCAACCCTTATGTCTTATCCCTTAAGATCCCTGAATCTATGTTCACTGGATGTGTAAACCCAAGGAGGTCTGATAATGAAGGGGTATGGAAGAAAAGTTAAAATATTTTCCTACTCTAAAACCATAATTCTAGACACCTAAGTTTTTAATTTTCAACTTTACTGTACTTTTTCAACAAAAACTGTAATTTTTTTTGGTTGTTTCATAATTTCCCTTAAAAAACGAAGAAAATAAGCCATTAATCATTAAATTCTGATAACTATAAGTGGGGTAAAATTGCTTCCAAAAAAGTTCTCATAAAAAAAACACACTGTATAAAGACAGATAAAAAAAATGATTTCAACCATTTTTTTTATTGTTAGGGTGCTACAAGAAAGTTTTTTTTTTTTTAATTGTAATATGATGTAGTACTTTTTTGTTTGTTTAACAGATTAACATCTAATTTTTTTTTTGAATATAATATAATAATATTTTTTTCTTTTTAAATGATTTGCCAAGTTATTAAAATTCATAAAATAAAATCCTAAATTATTTGTAAACCCTCTAAATGGCCAACTAACTTTATTCTATTCCTTAAAGGCATTGTTTTAAACACAAGCTTTTTTTGTGAATTATTACAAAACATAAAAAATGTACTATTGCCTATCCACATGATTTTTGAGAGTTAAACAAGATTAATAATTTCCATTGCCAAAAAGAGAAGAGTTGAAATATGAACCAAAAACAAGGATAAAAAACCATGGATGGACAAACAGATGTTAAATTGTTATAAAAACGGGAAAAAAGAATATGCTAAAAATCAAAGAATTTAATGAACAAGTGTTTATGTATTTTGAAGCATACCAGACAGACAGACAGACAGACAGACAAACCAAGTAAGTTATATACTTGATGCTCATTTGGACAGAGAATCTTCACAAAAAATTCCAGTTAGTGATGTAGATATTATTCAAGTTTTTGCGGATCATTGAAAGAAAACGAAGTATCGGGTTTCGTCGTATTTTCACAGAAGCTTTTCTCTTATACTAACCTAACCTAAAATAACCTATCAAAAGCTACTGTGAAAATACGATGAAACCCGTTAGTTCGTTAATATATTTTTCCTTTCATTCACTTTAATTTTTACGGAAAAGTGATAAATTTATTTTTTTCCATTTATTAGTTGGTAAAAGTAAACTAATAGAGGCCACGCTCCTGTATCATTTGCTTTATTTTATCTTTGCATGTCTTATGGTTAATTTATCTTTTTTCATGTTTTCCAAAGCAAAGCTTATCTGCATTTAGTGTGAGTCCGTCAATTCAATATAACAAAAGGGTAACTATGATAGTACATTTATAGGATCTAGGGCAGTTCACAGTAAAATGTTCCTGGGACAAAGCCCAAAGTGAATAAAAAATCAGCCATATGACGTCATAAAAATGAGGGAGATTAGAGGAGAAGAGGGAAAGAAAACCCCTAAAAAAGAGATGCATAATTCCTCATTTTTAAGCCGTCATATGGCTGATTTTTGAGTCATTTTGGGCTTTGTCGTTGCTGGGATCGACTATCGATTATCTACAAAAATCGTAAAACATTAAAGGCTGCTTGCGATCAAACAGCTAAACCTGTGTATTATGACATGACGCCTACAAATAGTCGGGAATAGCCATTACTCAAAAACGCACAGTTATCTTGCAGCGCACATAAATGCGCAAAAAAGACTTAGTTTACGCGTTTTGTCGGTGCATCATTATTTCTTGGCTATTACAGATTATAATTTATGTGTAGGCCTTCTCGTGCAGTTCATAACGATATGCGGGAATAACATGTGTTTAGCTCCTTGAAAACTAGAAGCCTTTAAAATTCATAGATTTTTTTTCGTTCCCATAAAAAATTACCCTGAACTGCACTAGATCCCATTTATAATTCAAATCTTATGAAAGTAATATATTTTTTAAAAAGGTTAAATTTTCAAAAGTGTTTGTATTTATGGATGTTGTCATTCTTGTTAAATATCAAGCTTTATTATCATGTAAGATTACATTTTTTCACTTCTTTATCCAAGATAATTATGTTTTAATTAATTTCTTTTTTTGAAAACGCTTTCTCTCTCTCTCTCTCTCTCTCTCTCTCTCTCTCTCTCTCTCTCTCTTTCTATTTCTTCATTACTCCTATATCTTTCTCTATTTCTTTAGTAATTGTCTTTTTTTTCAGAATTTCCAAACGATCAAAGATATTTTAAGAAAGGTTGCAAAATTATCAATATTTCAATTAACAAAACTTATTTATTATCTAAACAATGAAGATAACAATTGGAAGTAACAGCATAGTAAAATATGATTCTTAAGGGTCAAGGATTAAAGGGTGTTAAAAGAAAAACCAATCGCTTCACTTTTTTCAATATAAACCTTACATTTTGGTCCAAAACTAATAAAAAATAATACAATTCGTGCCCAAGCAATGACAATGAGAAAACAATATTGAATTTTGAATTTACTCACCCTTCCAAAGCCCTAGAGCTTAAGACCTAGGCCTTGCAGATAAATTTGCCCTACGTCGAAAGTGCATATTTATTACAAATTTGTCTTTTTAAAAACCAATCGCTCCACCATAAGTACTTAAAATCTTGTAGATAGACCCCATAATGTTTGGAGTTTTTGATGGGGCATGTAAAGACCTTTCTTTAGACATCTTAACAAGGTTTCTAACACAATCCTAGCCAATTTGGCATCAAAAAGAAAGACCTGGCAATCATCAAGAACTAAGAATAGAATTAGACAGAGCTGTCATGCCTCAAAGTTGGATGGGAATGTCTTTTATATGTCAAATTGGCATAGATTGAGTTAGAAACCTTGTTAAGGTGTCTAAAGAAAGGTCTTTACATGCCCCATCAAAAACATTAAACATTATGGGGTCTATCTCCAAGATTTGAAGTACTTATGGTGGTTCAAATTGTGAGCGATCGGTTATTATTTAACACCCTTTAAAAGAGATACTAAAAAATCGATAAAAAAATTAGAACGACCATATAACCAGAATAGGGGCAGACAGATAGAAAAAGAAATAGTTATATAGTAGCTGTGTTACAGAAATTATTATAATGGCTGAAATCTTTTAATCTGACTAGGATGTCTGTCTGTCTATGTTTAGCAAAAGAACTCGCCAACCGCTGAAATGATTTGGTTCTCCTTTACAGTGAAGGTTTATATAGGGCCATGAGAGTTTCTATTTTTTTATTAGTTTTTAAAACTAAGATTGAAAGTGGGGGGTCGACTTACCCACCTACCCCCCTCATTAAACCCTTTCCATCAATCTAGAGGCCTCTGGGGGCCATTTAATATATTAAGTTTCTAACCCTAGTTAAATAACCCTTGCAACCGATAAATTACCCTACGTGAGTATTTGTTCAATTTCAAACACAAAATACTAACACACACACACACACACACACACATGACATGTAGGTCTTACATTGCCCCAGGCAATTGAAACAAGGTCAATATCATGCCAAGACAACTCCCCCCTCACTCCCTTAAAAAACAATTCCTTCTCTTTCTATCGTATTATATGCCTTTCTAAATCCCCCCCCCCCCCCCACCCCATCTCTCCTCCGCTGTAAAGGACCGACGCTTCAACGGATGTTGCTGTTGTTTGAGAAAAAAACGACGCTGAGATTTTTAGAAAACCTGCAAAAAAACTGATTAACAAATAGTAATTTTTTTATTGAAACTGTAAAGGTAATTTAATATTTTGAAATTTTGATAGTTAATTGTAAACTTTCTGGCATTTGAACGACACTTAGAATAAAAACTTAGCTTAGCTTAGCTTGGTACTTAGCATTTGATTTAAAAACTAAAATATTTAAACACAAATTTAAGAACAATTTAATTTTTCATATATATTTATATACATATTTTGAACACAAAATTTGCTATTTTTTCACTTTCAATGTATGAACACCAGTGACGCAATAATCAACACCGTGGCCCTAGCTTTCCAACCACCGTTGAAGCTGTAAGAGAGTCAACAGCAATTTCTGCAGGAGGGGTTGTTGCTCTGAGAGAGATAGAGAGAGAGAGAGAGAGAGATATAAGGAGAGAGGGAGGGAGATCAAAGCTATCTAAATCCCCTATAGTAAAACTACCAAAACAATTGCTTCAAGGGTTTATTCTTTCTTTCTCTCTCCCCCCTTGTCTCTCTAAATATCTCTCTTTCTTTCTCTCGTTTATATCTCTTTTCTTGGCTCTCCCTCTCTCTTAATTTCTTGGGTAAGATGTTAATATTTTGACTTTATTACATGACGTCACAAAAATAAAATTGTCATTTTTCACCCCATCCCCTTTTTCTCTTAATAATTTCTGGATGTCTCTGGAATTTTGGATTGAAACCGGCGTCCCCCTATAAATACAACCATTCGAAACTTTAGGAAAGTCAGTTTCAATTTGTTGATCTTCAAGTCAACATAACCCAAAAAGTACTATTTATTTATTTATTAGAAAAATGTTTGCTAAAGTGCTTTGCTTCGCTATTGTGGCCGCCGTGGCCGCCGATAAGGCTCCCGCACCAGCTTACGGCACACCCGCCCCACCAGCATATGCAGCTCCGGCACCTGCCTATGTGCCCGCTCCGGCTCCAGCTTATGCACCTGCCCCTGCCTACAAGCCTGCCCCTTCTTATGTCCCTGCCCCCGCACCTGCTTATGCCCCTGCTCCTGCCTACAAGCCCGCCCCCAAGCCAACTTATGCCCCTGCCCCCGCCTACAAACCCGCCCCTGAGCCAACTTATGCTCCTGCCCCTGCTCCTGAATACAAGCCTGCCCCTGCCCCCTACAAGCCTGCCCCTGCTCCCTACAAGCCAGCTCCCGCTCCTTACCACCCCGCCCCTGAGTATAAGGAAGAGGCCAAGCCCTACAGCTACACCTATGGAGTGTCTGATGACTACAGCGGTGCCAAGTTCAGTGCCAGTGAGAACAGCGATGCCAAGGTTGTGACCGGTAGCTACACCGTCCACCTGCCCGATGGCAGAATCCAGACTGTTACCTACACTGCTGATCACTACAATGGTTTTGTTGCTGATGTTAAGGTGAGTTCTCAATTTTATTTGAACATTTAGTGATCTTCTAAAAATTTTACTCAAAGAAGTTGTAAAAAGAGAATTTAGTTTTAGTAAACTTTGTTTGTAGGGCAGATGTATAGGATAGATCACTGTTTCCATTAGCTTTTTAATTTTTTGTATTGCTCATAAGATGTATGTTCAGAAAAGGCTTTGCTTGAAAATAGGTTAAAAATTCTAGTTTATCATTCCGTCTTATGGAAACGGTTATTGGGAGGGACATATACCCAGTAGTCTAAGAAAGTTCAAAATTTTACAACATATGTACAAGGGCAAATATCTACATAAATACTGGTCCTAAAATTTGCTTTTGTATATTTTAGTAATTTAACTTTTTGAAATATTTGTAAAACTCATAACTGTTCATAGAATATGTACTGTACAAAATTGGAACCTGAATCATTATTATGTCTGCATTTCCCCTCCCATATTTATAATCTTTAAATTTAAATCCAAATTCAATTTTATTCATTTAAAGATTTAGTTTTTTTTATAGTTTCTAAGTTGCTTCAAATTGAAAAAACTTAAAAAACAGAAAACTAATATAATGGGCAAAATATGAAATTGAAGACATATTAGTTTATTCTTTTCAAGCTAGATAATTGTAAAGAAAAAAATTTTAAAACCTTTTTTATCAATCAAAAATAGTTAAATCTTTTTTTTATTTTAGTACGAGGGTACCCCCGTCTACCCTGAGGCTAAGCCCTACAAGCCTGCCCCTGCCTACGCCCCTGCCCCAGCCTACAAGCCTGCACCTGCTTACAAGCCTGCCCCTGCTTACAAGCCTGCCCCTGCTTACGCCCCTGCTCCTGCTCCCGCCTATAAGCCTGCCCCTACTCCCGCCTACAAGCCAGCCCCCACCCCATCTTACACCCCTGCCCCCGCCCCAGTCCCTGCCTACACCCCTGCCCCCGCTGCTGAGGCTTAAGTGACACCAAAAAAGTGACATTTGAACCCCAGAAACCCCTCCATACCATAATACCAAATACTCCTCATTGATGAAACAAAATATGTATCTCATTTTAACCTAAGCTAGTGCCATTACATATAAAAAGAAATGGTGTTGCTTTCTTTTCCCGCTGGTGTCCCATACAAACGACGCCATTTTATCTGCACTTGGCGGTGGTAACAGGTGTTATCAACCGCCATTTAGCGGTGAATTCCGCCGGGCATTATGCAAAATTTGTATTTATTATTATTCATTTTTTTACAATAAAATTTTGATTGTAATCTGTTTTTTTTGCTCTCTGCATGCTTTAGTAAATTTTAACCTCTAGTGTCCAAACCCCCCAAAAATTATCCTAAAACCTCCGTATGACCAACAGGAATATACACTGGAATATTTAAAGAGGTTTGCGAGCTTAGATTTAGTCCTGACGGAAGGACATTCATCGTTCTATTTTGTATTATAGATAAATGTAAGACTTTATTTTTGACAGACATTAAAAAATATGACTTTTAACTGAACATTAGTAGAAAACCAACAGCAATTTTTTTCCAGGGAACTTTAGGGATTAGACAATGAAGGATAAATTGATTTACATCTATGTAAATTGATGATATTAACCCTTTTATCAACTTTGGACACTAGTTCTTTGAACCCTCAATCATGATTTAATATATGATTAAGTTTTAAGCAAGCTTATCAGGGATAAGGGATAGGAAACCTGGCCATTAATTAGGTCCCGGCCTAGATTCTAAAGGGATATTGCAACTATTACAAATTACTATCAAACTGGCGGACGCTCCCAAGTAGCTATAGCTCTAAACCAATAAGAATCGGCCTGTTTTTAACAACCAATCACCAATTGGCGAAAATTTTAGAAGCAGACAATTATAGAAAAAATAATGATTTCGTCTGCTACTAAAAAATAAATATAAATGGTGTTAGATCACATTAGCTTAATTATTAAATCTGCTTAGAGTTAAACATTTAAAAAGGGCCATATAGAAAAAACAAAAATAATGGGATTATTTTTTGGAAAGGAGGTAGCTACAAATTTGCATTTGGTAGTTCATAAATTAGATGTTGTATTTTGAATTTTAAAAATTTAATACGGAATTGATACAACACTTTAACCCTAATATATGTACAATACACAATACAACACAGTACAAATATATCACTACATAATAGTATCCCAAAGAATACTTGATAGAATGTTACCCAAGTGCATATTAATTTATTTAATTTGAATTTTAATTAGCAATGAAATTTTCAAATGAAATTTTTACTCATTAATAAAAATGCAAATAATACAAACTAAAATCTGTCTGAGGGAAACCCAACGATAGCTTTCTGACAGTTCAAATTACCAAAGTAAAAGATAAAAAAATTTTGGGAGAGAAAAAACTTCATTTTAACAAAAGCCATTAATATATAGGTTTATAAAAAGTTATGTTTTTTACTTTAAACTAGCTACCTGAATTTGATTCTATACTTTATCTACACACACACACACAGCTTTTTTATTAGCGTTTTATACGAAGCACTGCGCCATCCCAAAACTGGTTTATTAGGGTAGAAATAGGCCTAGGCTTGAAATAGGCCTGAAATAATATTTTCCTACGTTTCCCATCCCTTATCCCTGAAGCTTATGAATAAAATATTTTTAAAAAAACTTTGGGAACGGTACAATTCATAGCCCATTTCTCCTTTCTACCTGAGTTTATCAAAATTAAACTTTGCAAAGTGAAATGTTTACTTATATTCAAAATTTGACAATTAAAGACGTACCTTTTCTACATTAAGAGCGTGTCCATTGTTCATATGTTTGTCATTTCGGAGATGCTGTCAAGGTCCAACAGCTCAGGATAACTAAGGGTAGCCAAATGTCTCCTTTTCTGCCCAAACACTCGGGGTATTAGGTTGAGTAACAACCATCAGACAACCAACATTTTTATTACACGACCTTTGTCTGAGAAGTCCTAACTGTGCATGGTAAGGAGTTACGCCTGTTTTGGGTTAAAGCCTTCACGTCTTTAGTTATAGCGCGGGTTAAGCTGAGATTCGAACCTATCACTTCTCCGACGACGAGCGGATGCGTATTGAGCCACGGTAACAGATCAATTAGACCTAAGTAGACACATCCATAATTAGAAACCCATTCTCATTCACAAACACACCTTGACACATAAACAGAAACCCAAACAAACATTAGTCCAATTTGATGTCCAAAGGCGTGATGATTCCTGTAACAGTTGGGTATAATTTAGAAAGATTAGAAACTCTCTAATCATTACTTTTATAATCAAGGTCCGTATGTCTTTTGAAACATGGTGATTTTTTACCTTATTTTACCAATATATTATAATTAATATTAATTATATAATTATCTCCTGTATTTGATTTCATGATAAAAATAATTCCTAAATCACTGATAGATAGTTCTAGGAAAAGCAACATACTTTACTTTGATCTTTTTGACCTCCAAATTGCTTTTGACGTTGTTTAATGTTTACATTAATTTTCTTTTCTTGTTATTCTTAACAGGAAGCTATATGAATGTTATGATAAAATACCTTTTATCTATAGATATTTTATTGTTATGCATTAAGTAGTAGGGTTATTTTGTCTGCCTTTTAAGTTCTCGCTTACTTCTAAACCGATTGAATTCTTTATTTTATGGAAGCTCAAAATACATTCTGAGTTGGTTCTCGGCCTATCCATTCGCCTTGAAATACAAAGTCCCTAAATGCTAGGGGCGTATTTGCTAGACTATAATACAAAGAAAAGCTGTCTGAAGCTTAAGATCCCGGTAACCGCTGAATCAATTGGCTTATACTGTCAAGAAACACGATTTGAAACTATTTTTTTTCAGGATAGGTCGTTTTTTCTTCGCCATTAAGAAACAATGGTTAATATAAACATATACAAGTAACTGAAAAGAATGAAAACCTGAAGCTAAAACACAATAGCAATTTTTTTCAACAATTACATACAAAACGACTGATATAAGCTTATTGAAAAAAAAATACTTTTTAACACCAAGAGTATTAAGTGATGATTATCTAACAATAAATACAACCCAGGGGCGTCCAAGCTTTTTATTTTTGGGGGGGTAAAATTTTTTTAAGGGGGGGGTAATTCGCTTTTGGGGGGGGGGGGGTAAAATGGCGCGCAAATTTTTTTTACCCCCCCCAAAATTTTTACCCCGGGGGTAAAATTTGCTTGGGGGGGGGGGGTAATTACCTCCCCTGAAATCTGTTGGCAGGGGTAAAATTTGTTTACCCCCCCCAAAATTTACCCCCGGGGTAAAATTTTTTTTGGGGGTAATTTAAATTTTATAAAAAATTTAGTATTCAAAATGCGCGCAAAGCGCGCAAAAATTTTTTTTGTTAGAGATTTTCTATTTTGGGGGGAGTATTTCCCCCAAAAATTGTTTGGGGGGGGGGGAAATACCCCCTCCTAAATGGTTGTGGGTGCCTACGGCACCCCCAGGGTAGGGGTAAATTTTAAATGGGGGGGGGGGTAAAATGAAAATTTTTTTGGGGGTGCCTACGGCACCCCAAAATTCGTTTTGGGGGGGGGGGGTAATCGCCCCATTACCCCCCCCTTGGACGTCTATGATACAACCCATTGATTGTATAACCATTATTTAAATGTTCTTTGTGTCAATTTATCGTTATATTTAAACTAAACGTAATAGTGTTGGAGTGGGCCTGATTTATAAACTTATGAGCTTATTCGTTGGCTAAATTAATGAATTACACATGATATGATAGATGAAGAGTTTGGTAGCTCTAGCTAGAAGTTAATTGCTTTTCAAGTATTAAGTGTTTCTTGAAAACAAAAATCTTTAAAAAATATTGTATAGTCAAAAATGATCTTACAATCACCATTGCACATGCACAAACATACTCACCTGACAAATAAACATGTGCGTGTGAATATTTATTTCTAGCATCGTATTATAAACAGCTTTCCGTGGATATAAAATGTAAAATTATAAAATTAAAACCAATCTTATGATTGTACATTTTTATATTCGTCGAAAACTGGTTTTAATACGATGATAGACATAGTTTTTTCGTATGGATGAGAACCGGTTCAAATTCATCGGATGTTAATCGGTTTTGAATGAATAAGAGAAAGTAAATTATATATTTATTTTAAGAAGCGAATAAATCTTTTTTTCTGTCGGCAACTAACCAACTAATCTGAATATTTCATTACTTAGATTAATAGAGAAGCAACTTTGAAAGTTAAGGTTTCGTAACTTTTGGATGCTAATGTCCTTTGCCCTTAACTCTAAAGGTCGACCGATTTTTTCTGTAGGTCAACCTAAACAAGTACAACCCACAAATACCTTTATAAAATCGGTCAACCTAAAGCTTCTATAGATCGACCTAAACTTTCCAGAATTCGACCTTTGTCTTTTGTGAACTGGGCTCTTATTTAGACAGAAACCCATTAGACAGATAATGTATGCAAGCTTTTTTTATTTCAATGGAAAATATTTGTTTTATACATTTTAGTTTGAAAATCTTGCTAATTGTATTTGTGCAACTTAAGAAAAACTGATATGTAAAACATATTTACTGAGCTGGATTTTTATATCATTTAGTGGTGAGCTGAGCCAGATCCGCCTCGAGGTAAGCCACATCTACTGCTAAAGAAAACATTGATCTTTAAAAGATTTGCGGCTAAAACTAATTGAAAAAAATATTAAATACGAATCACTTCCCGGCTCGGTGGCATTACAATACGAGTGTTGCTGCTTAGTGAGCCGGATCACCAATGCCATTTCGATTTATGATTGATATGAGGTGAGCCACTTTTAAAATCGGCTCGCTTGTGGCTCGGGCAGTTCGGTTATTTAAATATCCAGCTCTGAACGAAATTAGACACTGGATCTACACTTTTATAAATATAATGACAACATATAATTGGGCCTGTACGTCCGTCCTTTCCTACATTCTCGTTTCGTTAATTTAGGCATGTTAGAATTGTCCCGTAGTAAGGTTTTGTGACTTTATAATGAATGTTTTTTAAAAATATTGTTTTATTGTTTAGAAAACAATAGAAATCATAAGAATAAAGAATTTCTCACACTTGTTCCAAAAATTGTAAAGACCTTATTTTACTGATTTATTTAGTTTGTACATTATTTGTTACTTATCACATTATATAATTTATAGCTTTAGCGAATATTGAAATAAAAAATGTAAGATTAAAATCAGTTTTGCTAGCCCGGCCCAAGGGGCCGAATTCAAGTACTAACAAAACTAGTATTAATTTCATGATTTTTTATTTTCTTATTTGTGGATATTGTCTAAAAAACGATGCTATACAGTTCTCACCCAAAGGATATTTATCGGTTTAGAATCCATTCTTGAAAAAAAATTAACTAAAATATTTGAAAAAATATGGTTGGAGGTTAGTTAATGTATTCATTTGTTTGTTTGATTTTCATCTAAATGACAAGGATAAAAATATCATAAGGGGCAAATCAGACCTGTCAGACAAACTAACATTTACATAAGCACTTGAAACACTACACATCGATTATTCTGAAATGTTGTTGTGTATCCATCTAGAAATTGATTTAATTCAGAATACTTATTTTTTAAAGACATGATTGACTATTCTTTCTAGAAGTCACCATTAAAAAAGATATAAAATAGGATAATTTTATCATTTAACTAAAATTATAATGTAAAAAACAAAAAAAATTCTCAGGCATATGGACTTTTTGTTATTGGTGATAAGAGTTGGCATATTTCTTTTAAATTGTATCTAATTGTCATGAAATAATACATCATGCAAAGTTTAAAATCAATCGGAAGACTTTAACATGCCTTACATAAATCCTAACCTAACTTAAACAGTTAGGGAGTTGAATCCATTTTTATAGAAGCAGAAATATAATCTAAGATTATGGTTTGGACCCTATAAAACTGTAATCTACCTTTCCACTTTCCCCTCTCTTGGTGAAGATATCTTCAACGCCGGTACGATTTTTGAAATGTAAGATTCTACTTTCCCTTCTCTTGGTGAAGTTATCTTCAACGCTGATACGATTTTTGAAATGTAAGATTCCACTTTCCCCTCTCTTGGTGAAGATATCTTCAACGCCGATACGATTTTTGAAATTTAAGATTCCACTTTTGCCTCTCTTGGTGAAGATATCTTCAACAAGAGAGACAAAAGTGGAATCTTATATTTCAAAAATCGTATCAGCGTTGAAGATATCTTCACCAAGAGAGGGGAAAGTGGAAGGGTAGATTACAGTTTTAGAGGGTCCAAACCATAATCATAGATTATATTTCTGCTTCTATAATAATGGATTCAACTCCCTAACTGTTAAATGTAGGAAAGCTACGCTTTTAATAATCTAAAGTGCAGTTTTTTCATAATAAAATCTTGAAAATCAAGTTTAGCGGTCAATTCTGTTTGCAAGGATAACTGTAAATGACTGAAAAGGACATAATCATTTTTGCATTTTGATCTAGAAAATTGAAAAAATATTCTATATTCCAGATTCAGGATTTTTTTTAGTTGCAACTTTTAAAACTAGAATTTAAATTAATACCCATACTGAGTTTTCAAATAAAATCGAAAAACGATCATAGGCACGTAGATATTTTTATAATTTATATGGTTTAACATAGAATGAATACCATATACTACACTAGCAGCTGCGCCTCTAGTATTTAAGGGCTCTTAAAATGTTAAAAGAATCACCATAGCTTAAAACTATCCTGGGAGCTATGTAAAGCTTCCCTTAAAAGGAGAACATAAATAGTTCAGTAGTAATTGAAATCTCATGTCGGACAAAAACATTTCTATTTTATATAATAGGATTGATAGAGAGAAAGATTGATTGAATTTTCATTATATTCTCCTCCTGGAGATTTTTGATATTACAAAAAGTTTGTTAGTGTGAAAGAACAACATAATAAATTTCTCTAGCGTCTACTGACTTGGCTTCAAAAATTGAAAACACCAGCCTAAATCAACCCCAATTCATATTAAATTGTTTCTGAAGAAGTAGAAACCAATAGCTAGCAACTACCATATGGAATAATGTTCTCCGGTCGTAAATAGATACAAAAAAAATAGATTTAAATTACATTTTAATCTACAACTTTTGGGAGTTAAAAATATTATTTTTGAATGCTAATAAAACAGTTTAAAACTATAATCTGATATGCAGACGAACAAACTACATGAACTATAGAGTATTTGCGCTAAACTATTAAATAATAGATGAATATACAATTATTTTTTATCTTTATTCATAAATAGAATAAATAATAAAACATATAATCAGAAGGAATCATTATATTAATAATTTGGTTTGGTCGTAATGTAGTTTATGGTTGCTCTATGCTCAAAGACTTAGGCTTTGTAGGCAGGGGCGGGCTTGTAGGCGGGGGCAGGGGCGGGCTTGTAGGCAGGAGCGGGGGCAGCCTTGTAGGCGGGGGCAGGGGCGTAAGCAGGGGCTGGCTTGTAGGGCTTAGCCTCGGGGTAGACGGGGGTACCCTCGTACTGAAATAAATATAAATTGAATTAGATTATTTGAATTACTTTAGGTATACCTATCCTATATTTAAATTATTTAATTTATTAACACATAATAGTTCTTCCTACTTATTCAATTATCTTTTGTAAAACAAAGATTTAAACTAATTTAATTTAAAATAGTATTGTTTACTCTAAGATAATTTAAAGTTAAATGTATTTTTGTGGTTCTCTGGCCAAACCATAATGAACACTCAAATCTCCTTTATTGTAAAATCTACAATTTATGTAAAAGATTAGAATTCTTATAACCATTATGCATTCAATTAATTTGATTTAAAAATTATTATAAGAAATAAAAATAAATTAGATTGCAACTTTCTTCATGATTTAAATTTTTAAGCTTAATTTTAAGTTTCAGGCGTACTTAGATAAAAACGATAAAGGGAAACAAATTTGAAATTTATACAGCTATGCAATAAAGATTTCTAGTGTAGTTTCATTATTAGAAACTTTAATAATTTAAAGTTTATCAAAATATTCAAAACCTAATATAACCACAAATATGCTGAATATCTAATTGAAAAGTAATTAATAGTTTGTTCATTCCTTTTTTAAAATGCGATTTGTTTGAATTTACATAAATTAATCAATATGGGTTATGACTTGGGTTAGGTATGGCTAGGACTATGGATGAAAATTATTTTCCTCTTTAATAGTTTAATTTATCTTTCAAAATGAAGTAAGTCTCACCTTAACATCAGCAACATAACCGTTGTAGTGATCAGCAGTGTAGGTAACAGTCTGGACACGGCCGTCGGGCAGGTGGACGCTGTAGCTTCCGGTCACAACCTTGGCGTCACTGTTCTCGTTGGCGGAGAATCTGGCACCGGAGTAGTCATCGGCGACGGCATAGGTGTAGCTGTAGGGCTTGGCCTCCTCCTTGTAGGCGAGGGCGGGCTTGTAGGCTGGGGGAGGAGCGCCGTAGGCGGGAGCCTGGTCGGCGGCGGCAGCAGCCACAAGAGCGAATCCGAGCACAACAGCGAACATTTTTAGGATTTTAGGGATGGGGGGTGGGTTAGGAAAAGGACGGATTGTGTACTGTTACACTAACTGAACTGAACTGATACTGAATTGTGGACGGACGCGGGTATTTATAGTCGCACGCCGACTTGTAAATATATGTACATTTCACCGTCTCGTGGACGCTTAAAACCACGGACGGTGCATTGGTTAGTTGGGGGGATAAATTAGATCATACACACGTGCGTTGCTTCAGGATAGAGAGAGATAGTTCAAGGGAAAAAAGAGAGAAATAAAGAGGGGGATATGGGGTCAGTGGCTACGCAAAGATCCGGGGCGTCGTCAACACCCCCATGGTCAACACATTATTCACACAATCAATAGGTAGATAGATAGATAATAACTGAAAGAGAGGTGTAAAAGGAGCTGACACAAATCTGAAACGTATAATATTGCTATACTTTAATACTTTATGTAATAAACATAATTTTATAACAATGGATTTATTATTACTTGGATCTTACACCAGATTATCATGTACTTTAAAATAAAGGGAAATTTGTAGCTGGCTAAAAAAACGCCCCCCTCCCTCAGTTCTACACCCTTTACTCCATAGACCCCACCTCCAATTAGATGAACAAATTGACCAATAAGTGACGTCTATATTAGCAACCTAAATTTCCGACAATTTTCCCTATCATAATATCCACGTATATTCTATATCCATTTTTATAACACATGACCTGTCAGTAGTTAGTTTAGTTGTGTATGTGTGTATGTATGTGTTCAATGTGTGTGTGAGTTCGAGCCTTATAGGTCAAATGGACAGGATTAAGAAAATATAACAGATCTATGACGAGTTTATAGGATATAATTACAGAACAAGTGTTTTTTTCTAAAAGTCATGTTTATATATACCATGCAATTCATATCGTTATATCTTAAGTACATTTAATGCCCTAAATATTAAAGTTCAAAATAAGGCCTTAAATTATAAATTAATTAATAAATTCTAAAAGATTTATATTATATTTTTTTTACAATTTATTGTTAATAGAAAACTAATAAGAGAGCTTATACAATCTATATAAATTGTTTTATGTAGTGGCGTGCACAGCAATTCCCCATGGGGGCGGGAAACAATTATGGGATGAAAAAAAGGGGAAGCAGTGTTCCCAATTTAACCTCAAAGGGGGGTGATGACTCTGCATTCTCGTACCAAACTTAGTTTTTTTTTAGTTAAGTTTAGTCTATTTGGCTGATTTAATACCACTGCTACTCTCGTTAAAATTATAAATCTGGTATTCAAATTCAATGTTTTTAGTAGCGAAGCTACTCTATAATTCACAATGTCCGTCCGTCCGTCTGTCCGTCCGTCTGTCCGTCCGTCTGTCCGTCCGTCCGTCCGTCCGTCCGTCCGTCCGTAATTAATGAATTGGGGGAAACGTGATTTTCTCGGCTCCTATAAAAGATAGAGAGCTGAAATTTTTTGACAACATTCCCATCATTAAGGACCACAATTAACTATAAAACATCAATGGCGGTCGGACTGCTTTTTAGCAGGTTTTAGGCTATTTTTTATATTTTCCAAATTTTCCCCATATCTTTGGTGTTTATGGTCCGATTTTCAAAATTTTTTTAGTTAAAGATATCAAAATTAAATTTCCCATCATTTGAAGAAAACAACAATGACGGTCAGACTGCCTTTTTGCAGGTTTTTGGCTATTTTTATATTTTTCCCATTTTTCCCCATATCTTTGGTGTTTATGGTCCGATTTTCGAATTTTTTTCAGTTAAAGATATCAAAATTAAATTTCCTGTCGTTTGAAGAAAACAACAATGACTGTCAGACTGCCTTTTTGCAGGTTTTTGGCTATTTTTGTATATATCACATTTTTACCCATATCTTTGGTGTTTATAGTCCAATTTTCTAAAAAATTTCAGTTAAAGATATTAACATTAAATTTTTGGTGTTTTAAGAAAAGAAACAATGGCGGCCAAACTGCCTTTTAGCAGGTTTTTGACTATTTTTATATGTTTGACATATTTCCCCATATCTTTGGTATTTTTGGTCCAATTTTAAAACTTTTTTGCATTAACAGTTTCAATTTTATTCCCCCATTGTTATGTGCATCTAGTATGTAATTTACTTTAACCGTCTTTATCATACAAAATAAAACAAGGTTTCATGTTCATTTTCTCCAATAAATCTATTCTTGATTTTAATAAATACACTTTAAATCTACTTCTACGTATTCCCATCCACAATTTTTTGTGCTTCGCTACTTATGGATGTTGTCATCCTTGTTTGATTTAATATTCTTGAAAAATTTTAATATTACGTTGCTAAACAGGATTTTTCAGTATGGCTGAGAACCTGTTATAATCCAGCGGATATTATTTGGTTTCGAAGCCATACTGGAAAAAATATGAACATTACATAAAGACTTAAATAGCATAACAGATGACAACAAAATTTAGGGTCCAATTTTGTACAGTACATACTCTGTACATACCTATAGTTTATTACCTATTTATTGAAATGAAAACAAAGATATTTTCAAACCAAATATTATTTAACAATTAAAACAGTAGTTTATATTGGGTATTTGCTCTTGTACTTTTTAAACTTTCTGCTGGGTACATCCTTATGATAAAGTAAAAGGATCTTGCTAACCGCTAAACCGATACGGTTCCTTTTTACAATGTAGCTTGGCAGATTTATAATTATTTTAGGGGAGGGTACCACCAACTTTCCATGAGAAATCGCAAAAAAATATAAGTACCGCCGCTAAGCGATAGTTTAGATATTTTTCGTAAGCAGTTGATCTTAACATAAATAAAAAAAAACATTTTATGTGTCGTTAGAGGCCTCTAGGGGCGTAGCCGCTTGTATTACAATATAACAATAGATAGATAGAACAAAAAAAAAACAATGGATTAAGTCAGAAGCATAATTTCTATGCATAATTATTATGTAGATGATTCAATGAATGCATATGGTACAAGCATAGGACAATGGACATTTATTTGATATTATAACAAATTCTTATGATTATTATTCTGCACTCTATAATTGATAGATATTATAGGTATACAAGATTGTTTATTAATTTAATCACCATTGTCCTTTCCCTCCCTGATATCAAACAATATGATAAACATAATTTTCAACCATTTTTTTTTCATGTGAAGATTTTCTACAGTTATTATCTTCCCTTACTCTAGATATAAGAAAGCATTAGACGTTAAAGTTACATTGATATTAAATAATATATGAAAGTATTATAGACTTAGGAAACCCTTACTCCTGGGGTAACTTTAGAAATTCTAATTGATAATCTTCTCCCCATGATTTTTTTAGAAAGAAAAGGAGGGGGTAGTCTTCCATTTGTTTTTAATTTCTTTAAGTTTTATTTTGTACTGGGTAGCCCGCAAGGTTAGGGCACCGTAGGTATAAACCTGTAGGATTAGGCTCCCGCACGGGGTTGGGTAAAGGAAAAAAAACATCCCCTTTAACTAAAAGGTGGGGGTTTTCAATGCCCAACATGCACTTTATAAGACAGCACTAATTTAGTTTCGCTAAAGCTAAATAACGGGTTGTACTATTCTTGTTACAAAACCATCAGATAATAATAATGATGTCTTAGGTTTCTGTTATTTATCATAAAATTATTTCTTGGGGATAATTTGTGACATTTTGTATGCATAATAATAATCGATACATAATTACTTGGATGTTGCACCAGATTTTTATGTATTCAATAAAAGTGATACTTTCCTCCAGCTACCCAAACCCCTCTCCTTCTACTAGATGAACAAACTGACCAACAAATGAAATCCATACCAATGTACTAAATTAACAACAAATTTTCCATTGTCAATATATCATCCACGTATAATTCTATATCCATTGTAATATTACATATTATCTATAATACAAAGTAGAATGATGTCTGTACGTCCGTCCCTTAATAAGATCTCGGTAACCACTGAACCGATCGGATTCTAGTTTTCAGGGAATATACCTACTGATCGTTTGGTGGTTTTAGGCTATTTTCTTGGGCCGTGGGATACCCCCCACCACCCCAAAAATAAAAAAAATCCCTCCCAATTTTTCTTTTAAATGTGGTGGTTGTTGCACCAGTGGTTTTTAAATTTAATTTTTTTTAAATGTGGTGGTTGTTGCACCAGTACAGTGGTACTTAATTTGTTTTTGAATCACCTCTTGGGGCAAAGCACCTAGATGCTAGGGGCGAAGCAACTAGTACTTTAATATAGTTGCTGCAATGTCAGATAGTTTGAGTAAGAAGAATGCCTTGTCCCAAAACAGGCTCAACTCATTATCAAGAACAGTTAAGACTTCCCAACAATGGTCTTGTTATCAAAGTAATTTTTAGTTAGTTGAAAATTTGTAGCGAAGTATAATTTTATTTTTTTGTCTTTTTAATATGCTTATTCTTGTTTTTGCAATTTTTACATTAAAAACCGTCAAAAAACTTAATTTTTCATGTTTTCAATAAAAAAATTCATTCACATGCATTTATTTTTTGAATGTGCATAACTAATGTTACTAAATTGCGGATTTCTAAACCCAAAAGTTGATTATTCGTCCCTCAAAGCTTTTATTTTTGTTGTATTTGGAAGAAAATTTTAATTTTAAAATAAGAAATGTAAATTTAAAAATATTATATGACACATTATTTGTTAAAAACTAAGGCATACTATTCAGTTTGTTATGAGAAGTGAACATCTGCTTTTTAACTCACTTTGTCCATTAGTCTATTTCATAATAGATTTTTGCTTCGCTACTAATGGATGTTGCCATCCTTGCTTGTTAAAAACTAATGCATACTATTTTTTAAAACTTTTTCATTTATTTGTGTCTATAATATTCATTTATCGAATTACATTATAGAAAGCTTTCCGTGGATATTAAAATGAAAAACTAAAAAGATTAAAAGATTAAAACCAGTTTTGTTAGACCTGAGGAGCCGAAAGAACCAGGCCAACAAAATTAGTATATTTAAGAATTTTAATTCTAATATTCGTATTATTTTTTTTATAAAATGATGCTATACATGATTTTACGTATGGTTGAGAACAGGTTCTAATCCAGCGGATACTAATTGGTTTCGAAACTATTTCTAAGCCAGATGCGGTCATGTTTTTTTAATAATTTGAAAATATAAAAATTTGACCACATATCATGATTAAAATATAATTTAATCAGAAATTTTCTGTGTCTTTAACCAATCAAAATGTCTGAGTAATCTAAATTAATCCTTTGTTCAAGATTCTTTTTTTTCTAATTTTCTTAACCAATAATAAACTAATTCTTAATTTCAGTGTAAAGAGTTCATTCGTCCTATAGACAAACAACCCTATGATTGCACGACCTTTGTCTTAGAAATCCTAACTGTGAATGGTAATGAGTTGCTCCTGTTTTAGCCAAGGCATTCCACCTACTCTAATTATTTATGTCGTGCACCTGACATAGCTGCAGTAGGAACCATTTTAACGTCTTTAGTAATGACTCGGTGTTAAGCCGAGATTCAAACCTATCACCTCCCTAACGACGAGGGGATGCTTATTGAGTTATGGTCGCAGGTATTTGTTGCCTTAGCAATTTTGAGACTTTTATTGAATTTTGATTGGTTAGTTCATTAAGTGTCCACACGTTTCAGCCACTAATTAATTTACATGTAATTTTGTGTAGCATCATTGAGGATGTAAATCAATTTATCGGCCATTGTCTTATCAATTTAGATTTTCAAATTAATCAGAAGGTTTTATTTTGATAGAACAATACCTATAACATCCAACTATTTTTTAAAAAAATTTCAAATAAATGTTTATCGTTTATCTTCTTAATCTGTTTATCTTTTGAAACTTAACGTTGAATAAATTTAGCTTAATATGAACACAATTTGCCTAATTATCCGGTTACAAGATTATTTCAGTGGTTTCTGGGTTAGTTCAATCCATAAATCACAGCAGAGTATATTTGTTCATAAACATAATATTTGATTGTGATTATACAGTATGAAATAACTAAAGGAATTACCACTACTTTAAATCCAATAATACCAAATTTGGTGGCTATTGCCCTCAGCACCTTTCTTAACATATAAGAATTAGATAAATACAGAAATAGATAGAATCAGAATGATATTCAACACATTACTATATTAAATGGAATATAAAATGTGTGTCTGCTTGTAGCGTAAGACATCGCAAACCACTGGACCGACTTGGTTCTCCTTTATAATGAAACTAGGAGATAAATCCTCCAATCTCCCAAGAGACAACGCCCCTGGAAAAAATGTATTTTTACTTTTTCTTTATAAAAAATGTAAAGAGGCCTCTAGAGGTGTTGTCACTCGTAACATTACAAAGAATGATTCTCTATTGTTGTCATCTCTATTTTCTATGGCAGTGGTCTGTTCTAAATTTAACCTGGGTTCTAGAAGCATTCTATTACGATGGAATCACAACACCCATCCAAGGCAACTCAAATTGATTTTGTGAAGTGATTTTGAATGCCTAAAAACTCTAGTATCCGCATTTTGTCTACATTTATACAAATTGTCACCAGTGGAATTTCAATAGACTCAAACATGCTAGATTGTGTTTCAAGCTTTTTTTTAGAGAGAGCATGATCTATATGTAACTTTGCTTATAGGGCCCAACCCTGGCCCGATTTTGAATTAGGCCTTTGAAATCAGCTAATAGTGTTGGAAATATAAACACAGCTAAGTCCCTATAAAGGAACAGAAAGCAATTCACTAGCAGATGAGAAGGGTCTCAACCACTTGGGACTTGTTATCTGTAATATACATCTATATTCATACATTTATTGTACTTAATAAGTTAGTATTTAAAAATCTATTATGAAAAGGAATAAATGTTTTACTCTAAACTTACCTCTATTAAATTCGACAAAGCCAGATTATTCAATATTAAATACAAATCCAATTTAAGACATTTAACAAATAAGCTTTTGTGTGCCACACAATTTAGAGACAAAATTACATTATTTTAAAAATAAAATTAGACTAATCAACATGAAAGATAAATAAATAGAGAGAGAAAGAAAGAAATACATATATAATATAAATTTATAAGAGAGAAAGACGAAACAGAATAAAAGAGAGGGAAAGAAGAAGAAAAGAGTGAGATGAAGAAAAAAAGAGATAGATAAATTGAAGAAAAGAGAAAGAAAAAGAGAGAAAGAAAGAGAGTGAGATAGAAAAATAAGTGTGAGATAAAAAAAAGAGAGAGAAAGAGAGATAGAGAGAAAGAGAGAGAAAGTGAAAAGACAGAGAGCAGGGATCTAAACAGACAATAGCTGATAAATTGATATAAATCCCCAATGATGATACTTAAAATTACAACTAGTGGTTGAAACGTTTGAACACTCAACTTAATAAAGTTGTTGAGCCAACGAATAAATAAGCATAATTGATAAACTTTGTTGACTAGTGTAATAAACAGCCTTATGTTCCCTCCCTCCATGGACAGGGAAAGTGAGATAGGTAGATAAAGAGAACAATAAAGGCGTATTCTTTAATGATGTAAAGACAGACACATCATAAATGTATAAAAGCTTCACTTTGAGGAAAAAAATATTGAACATACGCCAGACATAATAACATAATATATGGTCACACAGACTGACATATCATAATATAGCTAAACAAAAGAAAACATTGAGATAATGGCAATTGGCCCAGCATTACAAATTTTCCTCTATTCATATATGTATGTATTTAATCATTTTCATTGTTTCTATTATCATTGCATATAAATAGCAGTAAAATCTCCTTTTCTCAGATTGAAACATTTCTCAACTCTGCATTTTGCCATTGTTATTGCTGCGCTTTTTATGGACATGGTTTTACTTTAAAGCCTATTGATTTATGCTTTATTTGCAATAGGTTGTCTTTGAGTGTTGTGATTAATAGGGGGATTGTCTAAGATTTAAAATGACTTTGATACAACTCTCTTTTGCCTTTTCTCATCATTTGATAACGAGACAACCTACTCCAACCCCCATCCCCCTCCGAAAAAAAGCCACGCTCTGCCGAAATAAGTTGCAGCCGTAAAATGTAATTGAATTCACCCAACCTCAGCACAAGCTTGTACGGTCCAAAGCAGCCGAAGCCACCCTTAGTGCGGCTGCTGACCGCTGATTGAATGTACCATCCCAAGAAATATTCTCAATCATAGCTTGATATGAAGAAAAACTTTACTTTTATTAAATTGTACAAAAGTTATAAAATAAGTGTAACATTTATTGATTTTGTAATCATTGCTTTATACATTTTTCTAATATGCTTTCTATAATATTGATATTTTTAAGTAATATTGCTTTTGTAATTTGACATTAAACAAATATTAAGTAGCCCATATTAAACAAGGATGACAATATCCATGTGTAAGATACCTCGGACCTTTTTCAATTTTCAGGGATCAAAGGGATAAGACTGTGAACGTTAATTTGATGTCTAAATCGAATGATGATAAATAAAATTACACATTCAGAAGTTGGAATTAAATATTGAAGGTTTGAAATCAACCATACAAATTCACTAATAGAAACCAAAGTTTTTAATCCAACAAATAATTTTAAAAACTTTGGGTACCAGTGCAATTTACAGTCTAATGTTTTATGCAGTAAAGAATGTTTTAAATTGTGTATAAACTTTTCTGATATTACAAAAGACCTAAATATACAAGCTAAAAATATGGGCATGTGTAACAAAAAATGTATTTAGAAAAAGGCAAGGTGTACAAAAAAAAAGGAGGGTTACGTCAAATAGTAGCGAAACTATTTGAAATTACAATTCGGTCAAACATTCATAGAGTTAGGGAATATAAAGTTCTGGAAAATAAAACATTGTGGCTGAAAATATAAAGGAGAGGGGGAGGGAATTGAAAAGGGAGGCGAAAATTTGCAATAATTTGAAATATCGACCCTAAAATTTACAACCAACCTTGCAACACTCTAACATTACAGAAGGGAAGACAAGAGGACGGACAGACAAACAAATTATCGAGTATCTTCGCAACAAATCATGGATGGACAAGGATGGACAGGAAGAATAATAGGAAAATATAGAAAATCACAAAACCTTTACATATCAGTATATGAATTTTTTTTTGTAGTATGACCGACACACTGACGAACTAAATAAGTTGATACTGGAGGCCATTTGATATGAGGTATAAAGTAAGGTATTTTTGTGTACTGAACCCATTGAGTTCTCTTCTTTTTTTAAAGTTTCACACATATGTTGGTATAGTTTTAAGGATTTTCTGTCCCCTTCTTTTCCCTTTGGATAAAGGGAAGCAGCCACTCGTATCTTATATAGCAGACCTTCTTTATCGTTACGGTTTGATGGACGGACGCACATATGAAATTAATTACAAAGTAGCTTCGCTAATAAAAAAAGCAGGGCAACAGTGGAGTGACACGACGAAGTAAAAATTTGTTATCATTTAGCCACTGGCCAATTACGGTCAGGAGTAAAACCAATAAAATATCAAATACATACTGGTTTCATAAAGGCATCTTAAGGGATAAGACAATGAACGATAGATAAACATACATCCCCGAACGATGGTTACAAAATTAACCATTCTGTAGATTAAATGGTTTGTTGAAAAGTTTAGGAAGATCATAGTTTTGAACAAACTAGTCAAAATTTTATAAAAAGTACCAAAAGTTATTGAGCTTACGGTTAAGATAAAATTGTTATAAACCTTTCGGTACCAGTGTAATTTACAGTCCAATGTACTTTCTCTCCCTGGGTTTCAAGCCACCAGGATTCTTATTGTCATCAGAGATACTAAATAATTTACCCAATTCACATGTTTGTTACGCCCATGTTTTATTCTGTAATATATTTATACAATACATACATTCAAAAATCGTATTATAGACAGCTTTCCACGTATATTAAGATTAGAAATTAGAATCAGTTTGGTTAGTCCCTTATTGTCCGAAGTCCCGGGCTAACAAAACTTTTACGATTTTTATTTTACATTCGTGGAAAATTCTCTGCAATACGTTAATGTTATGCATGATTTTTCAGTAGGGTTATAATCCAGCGGATTTTTAGCGGTTTCGAAATCTTGCGCCAACCAAAAAATACAGTTATCCTATATCTCTATTTTCTTTCACTTATGTAAACTAAAATAATTTTGTAAATCTTCAGTATAATTAGGAACCAGTTTTAATCCAGTCTTCAAATTCGAAGCATAAATATATTTGTTGTTGTGTTATCTATGCATGCTTGTTTCCTTGTTAAACTATATGATATGGTAATCGATATATAATAAGTTGGATGTTGCACCATTTTTTCTTGTACTCTAGGAAAGTGATATTCACAGCTGGCTGAAATATTCATACTCACCACTAATCCCCTTTACCCCATTATATCCCCTCTTACTGGGTCAACAAACAGACTAATAAATGAATTCCAGATTAACAACCTAAATTGACGATAAATTTTCCCTGTCAATATATCCACGTATTTTATATCCACTGATATAAGGGGGTTTAATGTCAGACATAAGTATATTAGTAACATTTATTACACACCACTATTTAAGCATTAACACTTTATTACATGTCCAAATGGCTACGATCAAGCCAGGTATAAGGTATAACCAACAAGCGAAATAAATATAAAAAAAATAATCGGGGGCAAATGGAGAGGTCGTCAATTTTACGATGTGTTTGCCGTATACACAAAAATTTAATTCGTACAAATTATACCCAGGTTGTTCACATACACAAAAATAAAAAAATTGTAAAAAAAAAAATATAGAATTTTTTTAGGGGGGGGGGGGGTGTTCATAGGGGCTTCGCCCCATGGTGCAGTGGGGTTTTCCCACCCCAATTACAAAAATAAAAGAAATAAAAAAAATTGGAAGTTTTTTTTATTTTTTTGGGGGTTTGGGGTGTCCTACTCCCCAAGAAAATAGCTTAAAACCACCAGACGACCAGTAGGTATATTCCCTGAAGAGTAGAGTCCAATCGGTTCAGCAGTTACTGAGATTTTACAAAAAATGTAAATATTTTTTTTGGGGGGGTAGGATTTGTTAGTTTGTTGGGGGGTTGGGGGTGTCACACCTCCCAGGAAAATAGCTTAAAACCATCACAGGACCAGTAGGTATATTCCCTGAAGAGTAGAGCCCAATCGGTTCAGCGGTTACTAAGATCTTAGGCTTCAGACGGACAGACAGACGGACAGACATCAAGCTACTTTGTATTATAATTAATAATGAATTTTTATCCTGTTTAACGTAAATTATTTAAAAATATTTTATAATTCTCTAAATCCATGTAATAAAAAAATTGCGCAAAAAAGTGGATAGTGCACTTTATTGAAAAAAGCGATTAAGCTATTATCATTTTTGGCTCTTTTTTATACTCCTTGCGTTGTTAGTAAACTAGTACGTGGTTGTTCGAAGCACCGAAAAAAAGTCGTCAATTTAGGAACTCATTTATTTTTACAGTTTGTTCATCTAGTAGGTTAGGAGGGGATGGGGTAAAGGGGGTGGATCGTTATTTTAGCCCGCTGAGAGATTCACTTCATTAGATACCATCAAAAGCTGGTTTAAAATCCATTTAATTATTATTTTTATTTCAAAAAGTTTGTATTTTAGGGAAGCTTTGCTCTTTAGAACATCTAGGTAACAGTTATAAATTGGAAAGTTTTTATAATATTACAAATTCATTTTGAAGTCATTATGTGAAAAAGAATGAATAAATGTTTTAGCTGACTACAAAAAATACCTGATTTGAAAAAAAATAATAATCATTGAAGATACCTACTGAAAACCCTAGAACTGCCGACTGACAGATACTGGCATATCTCTAAAGCATCTTCGCTACTAAAAAAATAAATTTAGCAGCTTCATAAAAATGCCATGTAGCGAATTTATGAAAATCGAGTTATATCATAATAATAATGTGCATTCACTTCCGCAATGGTATCACATCATTAATCGCGATTATTATTACAACCTAATAAACTGACCTTCCATAAATAAGCAATCATTGAACAAAAAGCAAAGCTATTTATTAATTAGAGTCGGCCCGTTTGTGCGTCCATAACGAATAGCTATCATCGTTAGAACTGTTTTGATTGATTTTAAACTTGGCATAATGATTCCTGTAACAGTAAGGTACGATTTAGAAACCGTTTTTACTATATAATCGATACAATTGTACAATCATTACATTCATCTGAATTATGTAATATTGATTCCTTGGATAACAAGGTTAAATGTTATAGGTGAAGCATCTCTATAATGAATTTATAAAAATTTAAAACAGTATCCTGTATTCAAGCAACTCAGGGGCGTCGTAGCTCAGTGGTAACGCACTGAGTTACGGTGATGAGAGTTCGAGTTCTAGTCCCCATGTGGCAACTCGAATTTCTCAGTTGAATACATTCACGCAACTTCCCCTGGTTGTGTAAGAAGGGGATTATTGAGTAAGTTTGGATACTTAATAGTCAAGTACATAATATCAGTACTACCCTTATCCCAAGCTCCTCTGCGGAGAGCGTCATTCATTACGGTGACTTAATTTGGGACACCTGCCATACTCGGCGAGGGTGAGGTAATAATGAGTAGCTCTCATGAGATAGCGGGTCAAGTCCTAATGTGCTTGAACGTGGAGCTTGATAGCCCTAGTGGCTATACAAAAGTGTCTCAGCCTACTCCATGACTACTTAGGTCCAAACCCTAAGAGACTATGGCTAATCAATCAATCAATCAATGTATTCAAGCAACTTTTCAAAAAATTTACAAACAACTTTGTTTAGACTTGTAAACTCATAACCTGCTAATTAATTTCTCATTATCTGATTGATGTTGTCATCCTTGTTTCATTTGAGTTTTGCAACTATATAGAACTTGAAGGAATATAAAATTGTGTATAAGTGAATAAACACTCATAGTAAGGCAAGTTTACATCAAACTCAATTCTTTTACATGGATAATCCGTAAAAATGTATATGAAACAAGGATGACAACATCCATAAAAGCGAAGCACTGAAACGGTAGGACAAACGGACATTAACACTTGTATAGTGTCTAAACTGAATTATCAGAATATAAAAGTATAAGAGTCGAAGCAAAATTGTAAGTAAATTTGTTGAAAAACTTCTTGATACAGGATAATGTTTAATAAAAAACATTGTTTATTGAGTTTATGGACATACTTACATTTTTAGGATTTGATTATAGAGTTGCTTCGCTTAAAATATTGTTCTTTGTTGTCCCAGGAATCAATATACCAAAAATCAGATCAAACGGATAATTAGATCACATAAAAATTTGCTGTTAAAAAATTAGAAAAATCAACATGTTTAAAATGGACGTAGGGACATTCTGGTAATGATTATAGAGTTGCTACGCTTTCTAAATCGTACCTAACTACTACAGGAATCATCATGCAAAGTTTGAAATCGATAGGACAATTCTAACATGCCTAAATTAACGAATAAAAGCTATCTATCTCGGACGGACGGACCGACCCTAATTATAGAAAAGCTTCGCTTTTAAAAAAATACTTTTTCTCCCTGTCTAATTGGACTACATCTAATTTGATGCATTTTGCCAGCGAAGCGACTCTTTATGCAACTTAATTCACTATGTTTTTATTTCTAGCAATAATATACGTTTAGTCAATTTTGAGAATGTCAAGGATTTTAAGGGATAAGACAATAGAGATAAATAGATGTAAATCTTCAATAACAAAAAAAAATCACAGATTGCAATTATTGCTTAAAAGTTTGGACATACTTAGCTTTACTAACTAATAAAAATTTAGTGAAAGTAACCAAGAAATGAGAAAGTCTTTATAAAAAAAAACTTTGGGTACCATGAAATTATTGGACTCCCTCCTTTTTAAATAGATAAAAAAAGTTGTTTATTGTTCAGTTTAATCTAAAATTCATAAATCATAACGACAGTTTAATTCCCATTTTTAATTTTCCATTATTGTAGGGAAGTTTCCCTCTGAAATTAATTGCTTTGTTAGAATTAAAAGTTAAGTTTATACTTCTAATTTCGCTGACTTTGATTATAATCTTGTTAATTAGAGGATACATTTGATGAATTATGTACTTTTAAACAATAAGTTCTAATTAATAATATGGATTGATATTTAACACGTACGATTACTACCTATAACAGCGAAGCTATTTATAATTACAAGCAAATATTAGATTAGTGGCGTGCAAAGCGATTCACCTGAGGGATACTTTTTGACTAAAAATTTTAATCTGCATAAAGGGTAATCTTAATATTAAGTTGTTTTATTTTTTTTATCTATTGTGTCATCCAAAATTTTTAAAAAATTATGATTATTTCTTCTTATTTCTTTAAAACATAAATTCAAAATTGTAAGAGGTTTGGCGATGAAATAGGTGAAAAATGCATTATATATTGAAAGGTTTTTAAATTTATTTATCATATCTTATTAAGATTTAAACCAGCTTTATTAGCCCCCGAGGGACCGAAGGCCCGGGTTGACAAAACTGCTATTAATTTCATGATTTTTATTTTAGTATTCATGGAAATTTGTCTGCAATATGATGCTATACATGATTTTTCAGTTTGGCTGAGGACCATTCTAATCCAGCAAATATTATTGGTTTCGAAGCCATACTGGAAAACATTATATAATTTTTACAATTTATCATTTATTTCAACATTTATTAAACTGTAAAATCTTTAGAATTTTGTTCATTCAATTTTCTGATCATTTAGTGATAAAAGGAAATGTATTAAAACAAGGATAACAACATCCATAAAAGCGAAGCACTGAAACGGTAGGACAAACGGACATGAACACTTATATAGTGTCAGAACTGAACAAACAAAATATAAATGTATAAGAGTCGAAGCAAAATTGTAAGTAAATTTGTTGAAAACTGCTTTATACAGGATAATGTTTATGGACATACTTACATATTTAGGACTTGATTATAGAGTTGCTTCGCTTATTGCATTATACTTTGTTGTCCCAGGAATCAATATACCAAAAATCAGATCAATCGGATGATTAGATCACATAAAAAATTTGTTGTTAAAATCAACATGTTTAAAATGGACGTACGGACATTTTGGTAATGATTATAGAGTTTCTAAATTGTACTTAACTACTACAGGAATCACCATGCAAAATTTAAAATCGATAGGACAATTCTAACATGCCTAAATTAACGAAAAAAGCTATCCGTTACGGACGGACGTACGGACGGACGGACCGACCCTAATTATAGAAAAGCTACGCTTTTAATATATAGAGTTTATAATGGTTTATAAATAATGTATCGAGTAGCTGAATATAAGTCGTATTATTGTGTCTACATACTAATACTTATATGTATGCTTAAGAATATGTAACCAATATGTTATTTGTTAATCGATATATTATGACTTGGATGTTGTACTATATTTTTATGTACTCTAAAAAAATATAATTTCAGCTGGCTAAAATAACGATACTCCCCATCCACCTCTTTTACCCAATTCCCTCCCCTCCTACTGGATGAACGAAAACAATAAAAAATGAGAACCATATTAGCAACCTAAATTGTCAAAACTTCCTTGTCAATACCACAAATTCTACATCCTTTAATATATTTTATTTTCCTACAGAGCAACGCTCGACAACCGCGAAAATTAATGGCGACCCATTAAGAAGTTAGATAATAGGTGGCTTCGCTGTGGGGAATGTTGACTCTTTGAGTAAGTGGTAGAATGTATCTTTATCAATTTAAATGGATAACTGTTTTTTTGGCTTCCTAATAAAATTGCGGCTACAAATATCTGCAGTTGCCGATGCCGTTTTTTACGTTATTTGTATAATAGACGTCCAAGGGGGGGGGGAGTAAAGTGGTGCTTACCCCCCCCCAAACGAATTTGGGGGAGCCGTAAGCACCACCAAATATTTTTTAAATTTTACCCCCCCCCCCCATTTAAAATTTACCCCTACCCTGGGAGTGCCGTAGGCACCCCCAACCATTTAGGAGGGGGTATTTACCGCGCGCATTTTTAATAATAAATATTTAATAAAATTTAAATTACCCCCCCAAAAATTATACCCCGGGGGTAAATTTTGGGGGGTAAATTAAATTTACCCCTGCCAACAGATATTAGGGGGGTAATTACCCCCCCCCCCCAAAAAAAAAAAAAAAGAATTACCCCCCCCCTTAAAAATGTTTTACCCCCCCCCAAAAAAAAAAAGCTTGGACGCCCCTGATTTGTATAAGATGTCTTTAATGGTTTTCCATACATAAAAAAGGAAATTTTCACCAGCAAAATACAAAGTCTTAAAGTGCTCAAGAAGCTGGGAAAAAGTTGATATATGTCACTGATTAATGTTTTTTAAGAGTACTATTTTGAGAATTAAGTCTTAATTACTTCCCATTTAAAAATAAATCAAACTTTAAAAAAACGAATTTATTCCCTTGAAAACATTGATGTATTTTGTGTTTTATTATACATATCTTAAAACCTATCAAAATCGACAAATAACAATCTTTTTGTTAAGGTTTACTTGCAAATTTAGAGTAGAATAAATTCTTTTGTTACATACATATCAAACTAACCAAAAAGGTTTATAATTTCTTTTTACGGGGAGATTAAACGATTTTTATCGATAATCGAAAAGATATTACCAAATATGGATATAAGGTCAGCTGATTTATAGTTGTCGATTGTAACATAGCATCCTCATCCTATCTCAATATTTACTACTTGCTAAAAAAGCTTCAAACTTCCATAAAAAATTAAAATTTTAAAAATTAAAATTTTTAATGTATAATGTATAAATCGTTTTGGAGGGTGGTGGTATTCTCCTCCAAAATAGTTATAATAGTCATTTCAAGAACTTATGACGAGCTACCCTGTAAAGGAGAACCATACTGGTTCAGCTGTTAGCAAGATCCTTTAGAACAGACAAACATACAGACATCCTGTTACATTATTATAACAATTTATATTTAGGATGTGTGTATTACTTAAATATAATTTATTAACTTAAACAGAAAGAGGGCTACTTATAGTAGATATTCAAAATAAGCTTTAAAACACAAAATAATTTATAAGTTTTAGGTCATGGAAAGGAAACAAGTTTGCAGGTTTTGTTGTATTTGTATCCTTTGTATTCTTTCCATGAACCAAAGTTTTTATTATAAGCGTTTTCTAAGATAGGCATTTGTTGAGTATAACCCCTCTCTCTCTCTCTCTCTCTCTCTCTCTCTCTCTCTCTCTCTCTCTCTCTCTCTCTCTCTCTCTCTCTCTCTCTCTCTCTCTCTCTCTCTCTCTCTCTCTCTCTCTCTCTCTCTCTCTCTCTCTCCCTCTCTCTCTGTTTTTCTTTCTCACACATTCAGATTTTTACCTGGGGGGTGAGTTGTTAAATAAATTATTTAATGTATAAAAAGAAACCAAATCTAAATTTATATTTTTCTAATATTCAAAGGGATATAAAAGGGCAGAAAAATAGCTTAAAACCAACAAACGACTTTTTTGATAAAAATAAAATAGCCTAAAACCTTTCCCAAAAACTATAAAAAGCTTCACTGTAAAAGTGAACCATATCGTTTCAGCGGTCCCTTCTCTACAGATAAAAAAAGCTTACAACTTTATAAATTAGGATATTGTTAAATCTTTTCATTTAAAACTAACCCTTCTGTACGTAATTGTATGCAGGGAGGAAATGGATATTTGGCTTTTTATTACATTAGTTCCCAAAGTTAATGACATTTTGTTAGTTGGCTAATTAACTTTAGGGACTTTCATAGAATTTTAATTGGTTGGTTTATTACTTTGAGTGTCCAAATGTTTAAACCACCAAATATTGTTTACAAAATGGGTAAATTTGTGTATATTTTCATTGTGAATATCCATTAATTTATCGGCCATTGTCTTATGTCTCTAGTTCCCTGGTTATTTAGGTAGTAAGTGGGTTCGTGGGTGGGGCGTTAAGTGTGTGTGTGTGTGTGTTATACTACGATAGTGTGTGTGTGTGTTTTTTACTACGATAGTGTGTGTGTGCGTGTGTGTGTTAGTGCTACACTACGATAGTTTGTGTGTGCGTGTGTGTGTTAGTGCTACACTACGATAGTGTGTGTGTGCGTGTGTGGCAAGATAGGTAAGGTATGTGTGTGTGTGTGTGTGTGTATTTAATTAAATTCGACACATTACGAGATTATTTTACGATGATAAAATGTTTTTTTTTATGTTAATACTATAGAAAGACTGCTATATTTTATGCTGTAAATGTATAGCAAATATAATAGATCTTTGGTTTTTAAACAAATGAATTCTTAAATGTTATTGATTCTAGAGATTTAAACAATTTTTCTTTTGTCACTATACCTGCATAAACAAAGCGGTATTTGGTTATTGATTTTTTAAAATAAACCAAACTTTTTCATTACATTTTAAAGAAAGTTCGAAGACAAATATTAATAGAGATATATTACAAAAATATTTTCTAAGTAACAATTTTTTTGTTTTTATCTGCAAGCGAAGAAATAACTTATTTTCTCTTAGTTTAATTGATGCCCAGATTTTAACATTATTTTCATGTGGAAACACTCTCCGCATTTTAAACTGATTTTTTTCTAACTTAACTGAACTTTTAAGGCATAATTCTTTGAAAATTACTTAAAATATAAAAAAAGGTAAACGAAAATGCATTTTGAAAAATCAAATTCGCGATCACTTTAAATTGATGTTTTACCAAAAAGAGCTTGTCGAGCACTGTAACCTTACCGCACGCAACCTCTGCGTGGAGCCCAACCACGCGGGTTTAAACACATACTAACAAAAGCTACATCCAATAAATCTTCTACGAGGAAGACGCCAAATTATTACATAAAACTTGTGGTGAAGCTAATTAAAAACTCGATTTTTAAAATATTTCTATATTTTTTATGATTAAGAAAGTTTTTCCTTTCTTTCCTTTTGCATAATATAAATGTAGCTAAAAAAGTGTACAATTACATATTGTCTGAGTCTTACCATTAAACAAACACCAATGTTTGTAAAAGCGATACTTAAGTTTTTTTTCCCATATTACAATAAAAGTTAATATATCTATAATACAAAGTAGAGCTATGGCTGTCTGTCCCTCCGTCTAAACCTGATAAGCTCTTATCTTCAGTGAAATATAGTACAAACCGGCTTTTTAAGCTATTTTCTTGAAGGGTGGGACAATGGCATTTTTATAATATCTTTATAGCTTTAAGAAGATTCTATAGTTAAGTGAAGCTCCTAGAAGCTAGGGACAAAGCAACATGTACAAAAATATAATGAGAATTCCAATACAAAATATAAAAAGTATCAAATCACCAAACCTATCATTAAGGTTTTAAAATTATTCCAGGGAAATTTATCTTGAGGGTGTATGACTTTTATATAAGGATTATAAGAGTCAAAATATGTTTTGATAAAGATAATGACAAAATTATAATCCATAATGCTGCATAAACAAGAACATTAATGTGCATAAGCAGCCCTGAAATAACAGCATATATATATAATAAACGAAGCCCAAAGAAATCATAGATGGACTAGCGGAAAAAGTAAGTCATAGATCAGATGTTCAGTGATCATTAAGAAAGAAAAAGAAAGAGCGAGAATATATAATCACGAAACCCTTCAATAAACAGATAAATTTATCTTTTGTAACATGGTCAACAGACTGGCAGTAATAATAAAATATTTATTCGAAACCGGTTCTCATCCATCCAGAATAGTTATTTCTCACATCGTATTAGAAACAGCTTTCCGCGGATATGAAATGTACAGTTTTAAGATAAAACCGTTTTTAGAAACAGCTTTCCGCGGATATGAAATGTACAGTTTTAAGATAAAACTGTTTTTAGAAACAGCTTTCCGCGGATATGAAATGTACAATTATAAGATAAAAACCGTTTTATCTTATAATTGTACATTTTATATCCGCGGAAAGCTGTTTCTAATACGATGTGAGAAATAACTATTCTGGATACTTTTATGTAAGGGGTATCTTCACCCTAAAATTAACTGTTTATCTATTTCTTTTTCATTTCCCCCTAGCTTTACGGACGAAAGAGTTATAGAAAAGCTTTGCATTGATAATATATCGAAGCTTAAAAACTATGACGTAAGCTCTTACGATTCAATACATATAGTCTAACTGTACTGCAAATGGATATATTATTACTTGGATGTTTCAGCAGATTTTCAGGTTCTCTATTATAGCGATACTCGCAGCTGGCTAAAATAACTATACCCCCTATCCTTCCACTTTACCCCCTTGCCTTCCCTATCTACAGGATTAACAAACTGACCAATTAATGAGGTCCATGTTAGCAACATAAATTTACGACCTACGACCTACCTACCATATATTCTACATAAATCCATTGTAGTCAATCTGTACTGCATGACTAAACTATAGGTCCATATATAATTAGCGCAGCCATAATCAGGTCAGGTTACACCATTGTATTCTATAATAGAAAATGTTGTCATAAGATATCTTATTTAACTGAAGAATAGATATTCATATGAGAGATAGGTTAGATCAAGTCTCTTGAAGTAAGGTTAGGATAGCTTCTAGCTCATTGTTTAATACCCCAAAAGGTTAAAACCCCGCAGGGCCTATGGCCTTGGATACAGCTGTTTTTTTAAATCCCAATAGAACCACGATGGTTATAATGAAGAGAAAGGCAAAAGGAAAGAATCCCAGAGAGGTAAATTGCAACAAAATAAAAAGATCAAGCAGAAAATATGAAAAGTGTGTCTTTTCTTCTTCTAAAATTTAAAGGATTCTACTAAAATGATCCAATTGTCACACAACATTATTACTATTAGTACTGCCATAACATAACAAGAATTAAAGGGAATTTAAAGCCTTAATTAAAAAGGCACAGAAAAAATCGTAGTGCAAGTAAACGAACGATGAAGACCAATGTTTTGTATTTTTTCTTTAAAGCATTGTTTTTTTTGTCTTTATAAAAAATACCAGACACCAAAATGTGTACACTTTCCAACCAATTATATGGTCGGATTGTTCCTTCACTGGTCCAATATATTTAGTATAATTCTAGGTATACTTTGTGTTGCCGACATGATCCTTATAATGGAAAGGTGTGAATTTAATGCACTTAATGCATTTCTTAATTTAGAAGCAGACAAACCAGAAAATCATTAGTAGTACATAAAAAGTGAAGAGAGGAGAAAAAAAAATCACAAACGTTTGAAAAAAGTGAAAAAATGTCAAAATTAAGAAATATAGGTAATAGACAATTAAGGAGTAAAAGGGAATATTTTTATTAAGTATAAAAAGAATATTAGAAAAAAAGTGAAATGAAAATGATATAATAAATGTAACCCGTGACTTTAGCTCAGGTGGTGTATAACTAGAAACCTCTGTTTTGCTAGTTGTCTAGATATGTTTTTTTTTTTAGTTTTATCCCAAACTCATAAATAAATTGGTGCTTTTTTACTAAGTGAGGGTCACGGAAGAATCATGCTTAGGGGGGGGGGGGTACTAGTAGGGCACAAAATTTAAATAGGAAGGTTATTATTTTTTTTAGAGGGATGGGGGATAAAATAATGCGCTAAATGCGATATTTTACACACCCCCAAAATATTTTAACAGTTGAGGTAAGATTTACATTGGGATGGGTGTAATTATCCCCCCATTTTTTGGGGTGTAAAACAAACACTTAGGGTGTGATATGTAAAAAATTTACCTGATTGTTAAGATTAAGGAGTTCAACAACATTTTTGTAGGGGTTTTCAGGTTATTTTTTTATAATTGATAAAATCTGAAAAATGCCCTCCCCCCCCCCTTTATTTTTTAGGGGTTTAATGAAATATCTTTGCAACACTCAAACAAGGCTTTCAGGGTCGTGCAATGAAAAGGCTGGTTGTTAATGGGTGTTATTTAATATCCTAAATATCTTGGAAGGATAGAATCCGTCGTCACAAGGATGAAAAAAGATACAAGAAAGATACAACATAACAAGGATGACAACATCGTTAAAAGCGAAGCTCTGAAACGGTAGGACAAATGGACATTAACACTTGTATAATGTCAGAACTGAATAATTAGATTGTGAATGTATAAGAGTCAAAGCAAAATTGTAAGTAAATTTGTTGAAAAACTGCTTGATACAGGATAATGTTTATGGAAATACTTACATTTTTAGGACTTGATTATAGAGTTGCTTCGCTTATAATATTGTACTTTGTTGTCCCAGGAATCAGTATACCAAAAATCAGACAAATCGGATAATTAGGTCACATATAAATTTGTTGTTAAAAATGTAAAAAAATCAACATGTTTAAAATGGACGTACGGACATTCTGGTAATGATTATAGAGTTACTACGCTTACTAACTCGTACCCAACTATTATAGGAATCACCATGCAAAATTTGAAATCGATAGGACAATTCTAACATGCCTAAATTAACGAAAAAAGCTATTTAAAAAAGTAAAAAAATCAACATGTTTAAAATGGACGTACGGACATTTTGGTAATGATTATAGAGTTGTTACGCTTTCAAAATCGTACCTAACTACTAAAGGAATCACCATGCAAAATTTGAAATCGATAGGACAATTCTAACATGTCTAAATTAACGAAAAAAGCTATCCGTTACGGACGGACGGACTGACCCTAATTATAGAAAAGCTTCGCTTTTAAAAATAATTCATGGGCAAGGTGCAAAAGATCAGAATAGTTATGTATCGTATCGTGTTTGAGACAGCTTCCCGTGGATTATACAAAGAAGAATATTAATTCCACTTTATTTGGCCCCGAGGAGACGAAGGCCCGACCCAACTTAACTGGTATTGATTCCATGGTTTTTATTTGGAATTTCGTGAAAAAAAATGTCTAAAATACATTAAATTTCAGTAAGGGTCAGAACCGGTTCTAATACAGCCGATATTAATTGGTTTGGAAGCCATACTGGAAAAAGAAAAAGAGGGTAAAATTTAAAGAACGCTAAGATCAGAAAAAGAGAAGGAGAAATAGAGAGAAACAAAAGGAAAACATTCTTAAAAACCTTTGCAAGAAATAAGAAAAAAGAAAATAAGATAGAAAAAGGAAAATGTAATACTATTCTTAAGCGAGTGAGGAAAAAAAAGAAAGAAGGTAAAAAAAGAGTAAAACAGAAAGAAAGAAAGACAAAATAAGTAAAAAAAAAAGGAAGAAAAACTAAGGAAAGAAAGGTTTGTGTAGAAAGTATTGTTGAGAGTAACCCGTAAGGTCCATTCTTATGCCCGTATTCGCTCTCTCTCTTAACGCACAATATTACATACCAGGTGTACATTGAAAACTGAAAAAAAACATGAAATATTTAGTTTGCTGTTTTGACTTTAAAAATATGTATTTTAATAAACAAAATTAGAGTCATTGTGATAAATTAATTATTTCATTAAAAATTGTTTTTTGTCGAAAGATTGCGAAGGCAAACTACATCAAAACATTTTATATTCTTTTTGCTGTAGCAAAAAATATAATGTGAAAAGTAAAAACACCCCCGAATGTAACCATGCACTTACTCTTTCTCATGTCCTCCCTTTCTCTTAATCAACGGTGCCCATACTTTACCACCAATATAAAGCATTGACGTCACAGTTTTATAAGCGTAGCTACTATAGTGCTAAAGTACGTACTTCCCTATGTCACGTATATCGTAAAAGTACTTTGGTTTTATGTATTTTTTACAGTTTATTTAATTCTAATATATTTATTTATCGAAGCAAATTCAATAAGTTGGGATTTTGTTTTTGTAGGACATCTAATCAATAGAACAGTTTGTCTGTCTATCCGCCAGTCTGTGCCGATAAGAAGGAAATATGATTTTCTTGGCTGCTATTCGGTCTTTCAGTCATACTACAAAATATTAATATTAAAACGTATATGAACGTTTGAAACGTTTCGTGTTTCTTGTTGTTTTCTTTCTGTTTGTGCTTTTTCTCATTTTGCTAATGTCATAATTTGTTTAGCAACTTTGTTAGAATACCTTTCTACACATATATATGAGAATATGTATAATATATATCTGTTATCAGGCATTCTCTTTTAGTATATAGCAAAGTTTTAGTATATTACATATAACCATTGAGGCTGCTGTCCACTCACTCTCTCATTTCTACTCGTACCAGTAATCAAATGGGACATTTGATATGCCAACAAGGGCCCGTACATGTTACATATATTGTGCTTTGATTTTTATTGTGCTTCCATACAAATATTTTATAAAGGCTTAGGTAATCTATAATTAGGGTCTGTACGTACGTCGCTCATCTATTAGAAATGTAAAAATCGTTCTATCGATTTCAAACTTTACATTATGATTCCTGTTACAGTAAGGTATGATTTAGCAACTTTATAATCGTTACAGAAATTTCATACGCCCATTTAAAACATGCTGTTTTTTTGTATGATATATTAGTCATAGTCATAAGTTTTTTTTAAATATTGATACCTAGGACAACAAGGTATAATATTTTAATCTCAATTGTTAAATCTAAAAATGTAAGTATGTCCTCAAACAGTATCCTGTAACTAAGCAATTTAAATATATTTTGTTTAGACTTAAAAATAAATATTCTGTTAATTTCTGGCACTCGAAAAGTTTTTATGTTCGCTTTTCATACCGTCTAATTTTAGAGTTTACTTTTATGGATGTTGTCAACCTTGTTAAAAGTAGTACAGCTACATTATTTTTCAAACATTCATCTTTTTTTCTAGTCATTTAACCAAATAAGTTAATCAAAGGCGGATTTTATTTTTTTCTTATTATTATATGATAGCTTTCCTAATTTATTTTTTGTTGTATAAAATATTTATATCTAATGAAATGTTTGCGTTTATACTAGACTTGATTGTTACATTTTTAATGATTTTCCTTCTTACTAAATCATTAATATTAATTATGCATAAATTCATTTAATATCAAAATATGTAATAGTGTAAGTTATTCAAATCCTATCATGAAATATTCCAAACATTTTTAAACGTTTTGGGTTCAGTTGTAGTTCACGGTAAATTTGGCTGTTAATTAAACTATTCGCCAAAACCTTATAATAACGTTTCTTATTCGTTGGCGTATCAGCTTTGCGTAACTTTCAACGTTTCAACCACTAATTGTAATTTACAGAAGAGGTTGTAATTTTGTGTATCATGATTGGGAATGTACATCAATTAATTGGCTATTGTCTTGTCTCTTTATATCCCTGGTACATGTCAAAGAATGTCGACTAAAAGCTGGTCTTTGTTTCCCTATATTTAATGTCAATTTGACTTCATCAAAACATTTGTGTTTACTTTCTATATTTTTACCAAACAAAACTCATTAAAGTTCTACATGCAATATACAATTAGTATGTTGTATGTGTCAGAAGCGCGGCTATTCAGTAATTTGCTTTGTCTGTCCGTTAGTCCGTAGAGGGCAAATATGATTTTTGCGGTTACTTTTGAAGATATACAACTAAAATCTTCAGTAAAGATTTCTTTTACATTTGCACATATATTCTATACATTGTTTTGTCCGACTGTCTTTTAGTTCAGCTTCAAAAGACAAAAACATTACTTTTTTAATGTCCATTTAATTTAGCATATTCTCCATCTTTCTATTCTTTTATTCATGTTATGACTATTCAATCTGATTTATATCTAACTTTGCCCGTCAATTCTATGATTTTGTTTTATTTTCGCTACTAATCAACCTTATTTCATTTATTGTGTGACGTGTCGTCTGATAACTAAAAGATCAAGAACATAATAAGAAGCTAAACAATAAACATAGATGTGTGATTTCTGGAAACATTTACAATTTGTTGGAGTCCTAGGTAATGCTACAAAAGCTAAATACTACAATATTATATACTAGCAGCTACAGGCCTCTAGGGGCACTTGAGGAGGGGAGAGTCGAATTTGATAACCCAATTTCTTATTTTAGATTTTAAAAGAAAAAGTAAAAAAAAATTGTGGGGGGAGAATTTATTTTTTTGAGGGGGGAAGGGGTGCCACCCCCCTATTTTTGTATTATAGTTAAAAAAGATTCAAAACTTTTTTTTCATTTTTTTCATTTTTTGGAGGGGTTGGGGGTGTCTCACCCCCCAAGAAAATAGTTATAAACCTTTCCGGGACCTATGAGAAGCTACCTGTTACGAAGAACCCGATCGGTTCAGTGGTTAGCGAGATCCTTGAGATCCTTTGGTACAAACAAACACACAAACACACAAACATCCTGATACTTTAGTATAAGGATATGATTGTCTTCTACATTTCTCTCTCTTACTTTATCACTATTTTTACCACTGAACATCTGTTTTATAACTTACTTGTCAGTTTGTCTATCAATGATAATATGATCTTTGATACTATTGATGTTGTTAATTTGTTAACCTTAAATTTTTATTATCTTAAAAGTAAAATAAAAATGAAATAAATGTTAGGATAGAAATATGTAAAAAATCTCTGAGTTTAGATATAAATTGAAATGAAAGATGAAGTTTATTTGAATATATTTGTCAAACTTTCAGATATTCTGGGATAATTTCATTTTACAAATTTAGTTTATGTCAGGATTATGCAGACAATTTAACAAAGTTCCACTATAAGATATGGATGAATATGAACAACAACTAAAAAAAAGAGATAGTAAAAGAAATTAAAGTATAAAACATTAAAGTAGCTGGACAAAGTGTCAAAAAAATCAGCCATGTGACGTCATAAAAATGAGGGATTATCCATCATTTTTTTGAGGTTTTGTATCTCAATTCTCCTCTCACCTCCCTCATTCTTATGACGTCACATGGCTGACTTTTTAAACAATTTGTCCAGCTACAACATTAAAAAATAATGTAACCAGATTATAACATCGTTCTACTATTACAACTCTATTTCTAAAGCAGTAATTACCTGTTTTTCCTTGCTGATAAAAGGTTGTAAGCAGAATATATTATGGAAAAGGAATTTTTTGATCTTTTGTGCTTGGATGCATTATTCACAAAAAAGGGATAGGCATTTATAACAATATAAAAGTAGACTGAAAATTTCCATTTGGTCCTTAACGCATTATGCATTTAAAAATTTTATAATTTTTTGGATCTTACAACATTAACAAATATTTTATCATTATCAATATAGTATATTTTTGTAATATTTATGAGCCCCTAGCATTTAGGGACACTGAATTTAAAGGGATAAGAGGGCAGAAAAATAGCCTAAAACCATTCCAAGGCTTAAATCTGAAAATGAATAGTTTAAAACCATCCCAGGACCTTTTGGAAGCTTACTTAAAACTGTTAACTCAATCGGTTCAGTAGTTAATGAAATCTTAAGCTTCAGACAAAAAATCCTTATTTCTTTATATAATAGGATATATGCATGAGTTTCAGATCTTCCATATTAATAACTAAAAAACCATGACAGACAAACTTGTAGAACTATAAAAATACTCCCTTATATTTTAGTTGCATTGTACTCTTTTATAATGCAACACTTTCTTATTTACATTTCTTACTTACAGTTTACTATTATAAGCCAGCATTTGAACCAAATATAAAACATTAACCCTTAACGGTCGGGGGGGGGGGGGCGTTGAACGCCCCCCCATCCGGTTTTTTCTATCTCAAACTGCTTGACTTTTTAAGTATGGGTATGACACACAACTGAGAGTTGGAATTTTTTGAATATCTCCATCCTGGCGGGCACAGGATGCCAGCAAACCTGGCATGGTCATCCAGGTAAAGAGCAAAAATATTTTTTTGACTAAAACAAAGCATTTTATCATACCAAAATACTAAAATACCAAAAATACTAAAAAGGTGCGGCAAGGGGCCCGACTGTAAAGGGTTAAAAAAACATTAAAACTGCGAAATAGTACTAAATCATAAATTGTCACTCTTCTCATTGGTTTAGTCTTAACATAAATCTAGTAGTACATCCTTATATAAAATACAGGTGTTCAAGTCACTTTCAGGTTCCAGGTATGATCCTGCAGGTCCTGATCCTCCAGGTCTCCAGAAATCTTTAAAAGGCTCCTGTGGCCGCAATTTTTGACTTAGAGACTTCAAATTTTAAACTTAAGCTTTTCTTACATGTCTACATAACGTATTGCGGCGGCTGGCAGCTGCCAAGTACAGCTGCGGCCGCTGAAATTTATATTTTAATATTTCTAATGTAAAATTTACATAAAAAAAACATTTCCTGGGAAAAAAATTTTCTTCTAGCTTCAAAAATAAGAAAATTACAGCCGTTTGAAATTTTTAAAAAAAAAGACCTAAAAACAAAGGTTGTTAAATAAAAGGGTGAAGGAAGCGAAAATTGACTTAGACTTATAATAGGTCGGAAATTCATTATCAAACAGGGGACTTGCACAAAAAAAACCCCGACCGATTAAGGTGCGGCAAGGGGCCCGACTGTAAAGGGTTAAAAAAACATTAAAACTGCGAAATAGTACTAAATCATAAATTGTCACTCTTCTCATTGGTTTAGTCTTAACATAAATCTAAAATTATTTTCAATCTTTATGAAAATGAATCACTTTGCAATTATGACAAGATGTATTGATAATAAATATCTCCGGTTTATTTTACTATTGTTAATTATTAATTAAAATGTACAGGATATGACGTTTAGATGTATATTAGGCAAGAAATAGATGTATAATTGACAATTTTGGATGTATAAATGCTGGTTTTAGATGTATTTATTGCATTATTTTTAAGTATGACTGCATTTTTGGCAGAGTTTTTTTTTAATTATCTAGTTTTATTGTGTACCTGTAGAAGTGTTGGTACACTATATGTAATATGTACATGTACATATGTGATACAAAGGAATACAATATGTTTGCACACAACCTTTACAATAAATGGATGTGCAGTGCATAGATGAGAGACTTCTATCATTTTTGTTTTGTTTAGGAGTCTTAAGTTTCTTGTCATCTTGTAATATTTTTAGTTTAGAATCAGAGTTACAACAAAGTAAACAGTTAATAAAAGTTTACATGCACAAATATTTGAAATATGCAAATGTTCAGTAGAATCTATGGCATGACAAAGGGACCACCAACATAACCATCAAATCTCCTATTTTTTCAACTAAATAAAATGTACTAACATAACATAAACATATTTATTTGGGCATAAAATTAAACAAAGTCATAAAATCCAAAAAAATGTGATGTTATATTTATTAAGCTATATAAGTTCGAAAGAATTTAATGTATATAATAGATTGAAATCTGTATAAAATTTTAAGGATTTTTTTAAAATTCGTTTTTTATATAATTCTTTATTTAAAAGCGCAAATACAATTTAAGTTAATCAATTTTGACTAATAAAATAGGTGGATTGGAAACTACCTGAGCTCTAATTGGTTGAATGATGTACGACACTTAAGCTTCTCCAATCAGAGCGCAGATTGTTTTCAACCCACCAATCATAGATGTCAAAATTAATTAACTTAAATTGTATTTGCGCTTTTAGATAAAGAATTATACAAAAAATGAATTTTATAAAAAAAGATCCTTAAAATTTTATGCAGATTTCAAATCTATTATATACATTAAAATTGTTTCCAACTTATATAGCTTAATATTTATTTTAATTTGCAGGCTATCTTTTTCCTTTATAATAAGCATTGCAAAATATTCGATTTATCCATTTCTGATTCCCTGCTGTATGTAGTGAAATTAAATCTGATTAAAAGTACTTTAAGATGTAATTTTGTAGGACAGCTTTTCTCAGCTCTACCGTCTAGAACCTAAAAGTTTTATTTCCTTTTGGGATTTTTTATTTTATATTGTTTTCTTGATTTATATTTGCATATTTTGTTATTAATTTATACAGGAATTTTCAATTTTCTTACACTAATCGAAATATTAATTCAGGAAAATAATAGAAAAAGCAATAAAACAAGGATGACAACATTTATAAGTAGCGAAGTATAAATAATCATGGATTGACAAACATACAAACAAAATTGTTAAGAGCAAATTTTAAGTGGTCAAAAATTAAGAATATATTTTTCTTGGAATATTCATGAAAATTATTAATTAATAAATAATAATTAGTTATCACATCGTACCATAGACAACTGTCCGCAGATAGTAAAATGAAAAATTATAAGCTTAAAAAGTTAAAACCAGTATTGTACACCCTGAGAGGCCGAAGGACTGGGCTAACAAAACTATTATTATTTTTAATTTGATATTCGTCGAAAATTGTCTTTAATATAATGCTAAACAGTATACATGAATTTTCATAACTGCTGAGAGCCGGTTCTAATCCAGTGGATATTGATCGGTTTTTGAAGCCATACTGGAAAACTAATTCCAACAACCTAAGTATTACAAGGTAAGCATATATAAACCTTTTTTATTGGATAAAATTACAGTGCAGTAAAGGCACTAAAACAAAACTTAGAATTGAGAAATAAAAAGTTTAATTTTGGCAAGGTTTCACACGCAATAATGTACAGTTTTATACAAATTTTTATATAGAGCTATAAGATATATTTGCTTTTTGACTTTATTCTAGATATAAATAAAAGTCTATCTCAAAGCTTTTACTGGCAAAAAATTACCCTTTATAATTGCAGGTAGATGAATACTATTATTTCAAAATCCTGTTTTTTTTAATTAAGTTTATTTTGCTTGGTTACAAAATATGACCTTACTTTTTATGGAGCCTTGTATATGTTTGGTCTATTGTTATTAAGTCTAATGACCATATTCCAGTCATACACATAAGGTAAAATGCATTATTTTATATTAATCCTAAAATTCTGCAAAACCTTTAAATAAATTTCTTATTCATGACTGTAACATTTTTATATTTTGGTTTGCAATGCACTCTATTGATGTTCAGTTTTTATGTTGAAAAATGTTTAAAGTTTCTTCATAAAAATACCTAAATACGTACTACGTATCAGGGATATGACAATGATGAGAATATTATAAGAGAAAAAATTTGAAGAATGTGACGTTGGGGTTTTGGGGAAGAATTATAACTATCCCATTGTCGTTATCTGCATAAAGTGTGCAACTAAGATAGGAAATGGATAAAAAAAAGGGATGACAACATCCACAAGTAGCGAAGCAAAAAAATCATCGATGGATAATAAAACAAAGTGGGTTTTTAAGAAGAGATAAAATATGATATAAATCATTCAAAATCATCAAAGGACGGACAAACAAAGTGATATATCAGAGTAGCTTCAATTCTAAAAACCTATCAGGTAGAATTGAAAAACGAATAGGACGAATACCAAAGCTATAACTTTATAAATAAAAAATAGCGTTTGCCTAAAGAAAATATATTCCTCTTGTTTGAATTTAAGTAATTTAGGAGATAGAGGAAAGTTGAATCATAAACAAAGCTTTACTATCAAAAGTTTAATCAAGTTTGGTTACTAAATTTTAAGATAAGATTACAACCCAAACAAAGATAATTTCACCCAACATTTGTAATTTTAAGAAATAGATGTTAAATGCCAATTAGGCTAATTTAGGGGTTTGGTAACAACAGTAACAATAAGCCACGCGGCTTGCTAAGTCACCAGTGCAGCTGTAACAACAAATCTATAGTATACTTGAATATACAAATATCTACTCCCCCCCCCCCCTTTTCCAATGTCCTTTTTGTCTACTAGCAAATTGTTTTATGCCACTTGGCTGTGTTGATATTTCTCACACAATTGGTTGATTTTAAAAGGCCTAATTGCGATAGGGAAATACAGTTATTTAACCCATTCCCCCTCTAGTGTTTTACTCTAATGCCGAAACCTAAGGCACCCCCAAATTCAACAACTCAGATTAAAAAAAAGATAGGCTTGGAGAAGAAGTACTTTAATCCACAGCCCAACTCTACCTGTTCCTAAGCCACCCTCAGGCACTGAAACTAAATTTTATTATATATTCATCATACCCTCCCCTTCAACTTGATGAAAAATAAAAAATGTTGGTCATGTTAACCACCCCTATTTTTCCCCTGTCATAAATCCACGTATACTGTATATCCATTGCTATGAGAAATATTAGCATGAATCTAAAATCTGTTATCCTCACTTTCATCCATAAATCTCTCAACCAGAATTTCTTCCAACAATATTTTGATTTATGATTTTACAGAAAGGTTTTTCATTCATTTTGTAGTGCAATGGGAGGTTTGAAATACTTTTTTTAGTTATTTTAGCCAGCTAAAAGTTTAACTTTATTAGAGTTCATGATGATTTAGTGTAAAATCCAAGTAATAATAAATCTATTCATTATAGAGTTTGATGAATGTTAGCTTAGTTTTATAGATATACAGATAAAAAGAGATATCAAGGCCGGGTCTTCAATACAGCATCAAATATTTCAAAAACAAACCATTAAAAACCAGATATCTAAAAGAATAAGACAAATTGATATACATCCCCAATAATGATTCACAAATTTATCCCTTCTGTAAATTAATTTCAAGGTTATAGCATTGGAACACTTAACTTAATAAACCAACTAACCAAAATTCACTAAAGTCCGGAAGTTTTTAATGAAACGAATAAGAAAGCGTTAGTATAAAACTTTGGGGATTGGTGTAATAAACAGCCCATTGACCACTCTCTCTCTCTCTGATTAAACCACTTAATATCATAACAGCAAAAACTATTCCTCCTCCTTTGCTCCACCGTATTAAACACTTGATTATTTGCTAATTTGCTATTATACAGCATTGAAAGAACTCCAGTACCAAATCCCCAGGGCGAACTAAATGCTTTGTTTTAATCAAATCATAAATAATTTCTTTTTTTGATTTATTAGTTGCGCAAAATTTATCATAAATAATGTTTTACAACTTACAAATCTTGTACTTTTTACTTGCTCATTGGTTTAATAAAAAATAAATTAGAACCATTCACTATATTTTAAAATATGGCTTAGTTCCCTTAAAATACACAAAAACATTCTTTTTTTGAACAAAACATTTGGTGTTTATAACTTTTTGATATTGCTTTTGTACGTCCAAATAATTACTGGCATACATATTATGTTATTTCGTTTATCCAGTAGGAGGAAAGGAGGTGGGGTAAAGAGTGTACATAAAGGGTATCTTTATTTTAGCCATCTGTGAGTTTCACTTTATTAGAGAACATAAAAATCTTGTGTAACATCCTAGTAATAATGTATCCATTGTTTTTAAAGCATAAAATTTCAAATCAAAGACGACATTTAATTTGAATATTTCAGATATTGCTCTTGTAATGTGAACAAAATGGCGGCAAATTCAATTTTGATGCAGCTACACAAGAAAATAAAATCCAAGGAAAATAGAGATTCTATTGTCAAGGCTTTTAAGTAAGTAAAATAAACATAGATAGATAGTTATATCTGATTGATACTTCTGGGGATGGCTTATATAAACGCAGGGCTAGACCTATTTGATTGCTACAACTTTGTCTTGAAGTCCTGATTGTGCGTGGTGATGAGTTGCATCTGATTTTGGTGGAGGTTTTTCCCTTACTCTTACTATTAATGTAGTGCACCTGCCATAGCAGCATTTTGTACAATTTTCATAAGTCTTTAGTTATGAAGTGGTTTGGGTGCAGAGATTGGAACCCTTCACCTCCAAATTGACTTACATAAGGGAATACTTTTCCCTTAACAGGTGCAATTCATAAGCTTTCACATTTAATATATTTCTAACAACACAAATCGTTTGATCACTTGGTGGGACTGTCGGAAGTTAGATAAAGCAATTAGATTTATTTACAGGAAAGTTCTTGAATTGACTTTAAAAAAAATAACGTGTAAAGTAGCCAAGAAGCGAGGGGAGATTGAACTGTTAATCAAACTAGTATCCAAAGTTTTATAACCAATTTTTCTCGAAAACTTATCTCTTGCGATCCCTGAACTGATCTAATAATTCGATTTGTTTAGAGAATGTGACTTGAATGGTGATGGTAGACTTTCTGTAGATGAAATCTTCAAAATATTTCAGGTAAACACTAAGCAATTGCATGCTTTTGGAGACATAGGAAGAAATTGTTTTACAAAATAACTAATACAAAAAAACATTAATTTTAAATTGTATCTTAAAATTTTAAAACATTGTATGTTTAGGAATTCTAAGTCAATTATAAAAATAGATATTATGACAGGGAGAAAATTTTATGCTAATATGGACATCATTTATTGGCCTGTTTCAGTGCCCCATTAGGAAGGGAATTGATGGGGAAAATGGGGTGGATTAGGGGTTGCTATTTTAGCAAGCTTCAAGTTTCACTTTATTAAAGTACATACATGATTATCCAAGTATAATAAATCCATTATTAAATTTTCAAATGGTTTATATAAAAGTCGTCGTTGACATTTAACAAAAGCTAAAAGAAATTCTAAAGCTAAAAAACATGAAAAAAATTAATGTAAATATGTCATGCATAGAATTATATGGTCCGAAAAATATTTTGTCAAACATTATCATATTTTTAAACATTATATTTTCTCATGTTTTTTGTACAGTATAAATAATTTTGTAACTAGAAAGCTTAATGCAAAATAAATAAACATAATTATTTATTCTGAGATTAAATATTAGTTGAAAAGTTTGAACACTACATGTTTAAATCAACCAATCAAAATTTACCAAATGTACCAAAAGTCTTTGAGCCAAGGAATGTGAGAACATGTTTATAGGCAATTACACACAGTATAATTGCACAAATTAGACAAACAATTAATAGGGTTAGAGCTTTATATTTACATTTCCTTATTCGTTGGCTAAAACTTTGTTGACTTATATGAATTCTTTTTAGTTGTTTCATTGAGTTGAGTGTCAAAACATTTCAACCAGTAAGTGTAATCTACAAAAGGGGCTATTTTGTGTATTATAATTGGGGATACACATCAATTTGTCGGCCTTTGTCTTATCCCCTTAGATCCCAGGTAACTAACAAATTAAGTGAAAAAGAAAAGAAAATTTGTAAAAAGAAGTAGCTTCTATTAAAGTCTTTTGTTTTAGGATCATGAAGTACCAGTTACAATAGAAGAAATAAGGTAAGACAATATCTTTACTCCTTAGTGTAGATAGATACATGGATCGAGTGCAGTTCAAGGTTAAATGTCCCGGGATCGATTATCACGAAAAATCTATGATCTCGACAGGCTACTATCTGTCAAACGGCTGGACGTACATGGTATACCTACACATGGTAATATGCGGCACGAGAAGCCCTATACATAATATGGAATAGTCAAGATCCAATGATGCACAGGGAAAGCTTGACTGAAGAAAACAAACTTAAATAAGTTATTTTCGTGCATTTATGTGCGCTGCGAGATAACTGTATATTATTAAGTTATAGCTAAAACCGATTTATTGGTTAAGATTTTGTACAAACATAATATTTACGTTAAGCCGTTTGACCGCTAGTAGTCTTTAAAATTCATATATTATTTGAGATAATCGATACCAGAAACATTTTACCGTGAACTGCACTAGATCCAGATACATGCACTAGCTCAGATTCGGTCAAAACTGCAACACTTATAAAGTTGGAGATCTTTAACAACTTGATCCTTGCATGGGATAAATTACAAATCAACCAAATTACAAATTAAGATAGGAAAAGGAATTCATTTTTGTAATTAATTTAAGTGAGGATAATAGTTTGTACAATATTCCAGTGTGGCTTCGAACCCGATGAATATCCGCAGGATTAAAACCGGTTTTTAGTCATACAAAAATTATATCTAGCATAGTATTATATCCAGTTTTCTACTAAAATAAAAATCACAAAAGTACGACCAGTTTTTTTTAGCCTGGACCTTCGGCCCCTCAGGGCTAACAAGACTGGTTTTAATCTAATCATTTTAATCTGCGGATTACCTTTAAAAAGAGTGTACCAAACTTTTAAATTAGTCCACCTAAAGTACTGTTTTGAAAAAAGGATCTTAATTCTAATGTCTAGATACTCAAAATTGTGGGATAAGAAGGATTAAGCGTAAATGTCTCTAACATTGCAATTTTATGGGCCTTACAAGGCATTAAATATTTTCATAATTCTCAAATGTCTTCATAAAACTTTTTCCATTATGTTATTAGATTAGGGAAAGACAATAGCCGACAAATTGATGTACATCCCTAATTGTGATACACAGAAAAATTGCTCCTTCTGTAGATTATAATTATTGGTTGAACCGTTCGGACACTCAACTAAATAAACAAACCAATTACGATTCAATAAAATTCCCTAAGGTTGTTAAACTAACGAATAAGAAAACGGTATTATACGACTTGGGGGATTGGTGTTATAAATGTACCTCAAAGTCCCCTCCCTTCTTAAATTCAATACTTTCTACAATATTAGAAGGTTAACTCACAAACAAAAATATGAATTTCATATATGTTTATTCAGACATTACAAAGTGTTATAAACATGTTAGCCCTCTTCAAAAATCAATTGGCATTTTACATATCTATAAGAATATTTAAATTTGTTTTCGTCTTACATTGGTAATTTTTTTAAAATATTTGCAACAAGTTTTTTTTTATTTAACAAATATGAAAGATACATTTTTCATTTTTTTGAAATTTATATTGCCTAAAAAATAGCATTCTTTCGTGTATTTTTTAGTTCTTTATAGAAACACTAGAGGCTGCACCCCTAGAGGCCACTAAGAGTACTTAAGATAAGGCGCAGTCGACCTCCCACCCCCTATTTTCAATTTAAGTTTTAAAAATTTAAAATTTTTTGAGAGGGGCATCTTTATTGGGAGGGTGGAGATACCCTCCCCCGAAATAGATAAAAACCATTTCTAAGCCTATAAAAAGCTTCATTGTAAAGGATAACCATATCGGTTAAGTAGTTAGCGAGAACCTTCGCAACAGACAAAGAATGCTTGCTACTTTATAATATAGATTTATTTGAAAATATAAATTTTCTAATAGGAATATAATTCTTGTATAATGGTCAATAACTTATTTACAACTCTTTATATTGAGCCATTAATAGTTCTTAATATTTCTAAGAATTACAATATTTAATGTCTTCTTGAACTAATAATAATCCTAATACAAATTTTCTAAAAGAAATTGATAATCAAAATAATAACATGAACATTATATAACCAAATGCCTGCAAAATCCATTTAATATAATATGTATATCAAGTACTTGAATAAAAAACAAGGATAATTACATCTATAAGCAAAAAGATCATAAAATGGACAAACGGGAAAAGTAAGTTATATAGAAGATATTCAATAAGTATTACATAGAAAAGAAAAAATATACAAAAACTCAAAGTAAATCACGAAACCTTTCAAGCATTAGGTTTTTGTCTTTTAAAGAATGAACAACAGACAGACGGTCAAAACAATAGATAGGCTAGATGTGCATATATCCTAGGAATCCTCATTGAGATTTTAATCTGTCTGTCTTCAACAATAGCAGTCGAGAAAATCTTATTCCCTCCATAGCGTTACAGACTTACTAACTGACGGCACACAAATTATATAGTAGCTTCGCTACTAAAAAATGTAATGTAAGGTTTTGCAGGCAAGGCTGAGAAAGTATTGGATTTATGATAATGTATATTTTCAGTAATGTTCATAATGTTTATTGGATTTCTAGATATACCATAATATATATTATACAGGGAGTAAGGGACGGGACAATGGATCGAATATTCAATTCTCAAGAGTATCAGACTTTGGGTACTGAATTAAAAGGAATGTGCAAGAATTTAGCAATTTCTGACTGTGTTTGGGTACTAGCGCATCAAATGCCGCTAACTCGCTGAGTTAGTTTTGAACATAGCAGAATAGCAGAATAGCAAATTTGTTATGATATGGCTGGTTTTAAAAAAATATCATTCCCATATAAACAACCCCTTAAATAGTGGATGTAAATATTCTTTTATTCTCCCTGAGATAGTCATTTATTTCCCTGGTATCCGAATAGGCTATCAAAATATTTTGACCATAAACCTGTCGTTTTCTTAGGAAAAAGTAAGAATATTACTAGACCAAAAGTTATTGATAGCTCCCTACTAAATATTGAACATTTATATTCTACAGTAAAATTTTCTGTGTTCAGCTTTATGGTTGATAATACAGAACCTCCAAATAAAAATGAATTAACTCTACTAATTAATAGGATCAATATTTTATCTTTGTATATTCAGGGGCTTGAAAAAACGATCTTAAAGCTACCAAATGACAAATTTTGTAAACATTTACTTGAAGTTTATAGTAATGAAATTGAAGAAAACTGTTCACTATTTCCCAGTATTGAAACTTTTTTGTCTTATAATACTAATTTGGAACCGGACTTAATGTTAGAATGTTTATTAAATGAAATAAAAAATACATGTATATCTTTTCAGTCATTTTATGTTAAAACAACAAAGGAGGAAAAACACAATTTGTCTGATCAATTATCACATTTAAGAAGTATTGGTGATTTTAATTCTGTTAATTTTAAAGAAATAGAGGCAAAACTTTTGGAAATTGAACACAGGGAAAATCTAAGACTTTTGGAAAACACAAATTATTTTAACTTATTGAACCATGAGAAAAGCACTAGAAGCTTTTCTGAACTTTTGAAAAATAAGAACTCTCATGAATCTTTATCTTCAATTAAAGACTACTCAGGGAATATTATTCAAAATGATAATGAAAGACAAAATTTTATTGTTAATCATTTTAAACAACTTTTTAGCACGCCTGTTGAACCAGAAATTTCTTTTGAAGAATTTTTTGAAAGAAATGAAAATGATCCAATTTTTGACCCTTTTAAATTATCGCAAGAAGATAAAATAAAACTTGAGTCACCTATTCAAATGTCTGAACTGGAAACCGTGCTTAAAAATGCTAATTTAAATGCTGCTGTTGGTTTAGATGGCATACCTATGGCGTCAATTAAACATTTTTGGAAGGATTGCAAAGGATAGAATTTTTCTTGACTGTAGCAAGGGTGGGCTTGGCCTGCCTAACCCAAAAGAATTTCTCACTAGTCTTAAAGTTAGCATTTTTTTAAAAGGTCTTAAAGCAAATGATTCATGGGGTAAAGAATTAAGACAATTTCTTGCAGATCCTGAAAACCCATTATCTATACAAATCGATAAAATTATTCCAGAATCTAACCCAATTTTGTACAATCTAGTTAAAGCTTTTTTACGTTTTTGTGATTATTATTGGAAATTTAGTGGAAACATTCTCGCTGCCCAAGTTGTTAATAATCATTTATTCAAGGATAATCAAGGAAATATGATTAATAACAACTTCTTTACAATAAACTCATGGTTAAGGTATGGTAATGAACTAAAAAATCTTACCTTAAGTAATTTTATTTCAAACTTTGGCAATGTTTTAAATTATGATGAATTTTGCAGGAAATCTTCCTGTTATGTAACCCCAAATGAATTTCTAAGAATGAAACATAATCTAAGAGTATTTTTAAATAGGTGTAAAACGAAATTTTCTCAAAAATCTGCTTCAATATTGGTCTGTATTTCAAAGCCCAATTTGAGAGCAAAAGATTTTAGATACTTCTTAGATATATCCAAATCTATGTTAACAAATTGTCAACCCGTTAAAACTAGAAACATGTGGCTCAGTAATGAAATAGATATAAATAGAGAATCAAGGTTTATGTGCATGTGGAGATTATCCTATCTTCCCATGAACATAAGAGACTTTGCTTTTAAATTATGTAATAATCTTCTTCATTTTAATGCAAATTTATCAAAATTTAGTGACACTAGTCCAGCATGTACACAATGTACAATAGCTTTAAATCTTCCCACCCCTAGAGAAACTTCTTGTCATTTTTATCTGTATTGCTCATCAAATACAGAATTACTTTTAGAATATTTTAACACTTTTCTTTACCAATCTAATATAACATGGGTTGCCAATTTTGTTTTCTTGGGAGCACCGTCTAATATACCATTCTATAAAGCTATAATTAATTATCATTTCTTTCCCTGGTATCATTTCTTTCCCTGGTATCATTGCTTTCCCTGGTATCATTTATTTCCCTGGTATCATATCTTTCCCTGGTATCATTTTTTCCCCGGTATCATTCTATATTAATAATCTATATTTTAGGTATTGCTTTGAATAAATTAGGAATTGCTCGTGAATAAATGATGACCTATCGGTCCATCATTTATTCCCTCGGGTAAAAAATATTCATTCCTAAACAAAAAACTGGATAGGAATACCCCATTTCATAGACAAAAACTTTATTGTAATATTTGTGTAATAAACAATCTAAGAACCCTAATCTAACAACCTATATTTATTTCTTGTATATAGTGGCATTTAAAATCTAGGAATATGGGTTGGATGAGTTCCAGGGAGATTTTTCTAGTTATTAATTACATAATGGTTACGTCAGTCTGATATACTGGTTATCTAATTCTCAAATGAATGGTTTTTTTCTTGAAACCTTTTTCTTATTTTATAGTTTTCTAAATTTTATTAACACACCCTACCCTTTACAATTTCCTTAAAATTTTATGGATAAAACTGGACTTTATGGCCTTTTAGCGAAAACTCAAAAATTGAATTACTTGCCCATTGTCCCCTCCCTTACTCCCTGATATTATATGTATTTATGTTTTAACAAGCTTATAATTTATTTCAACACCACAGTAAATTGCAATTTTACACTGTTGGGTATAGTAAAGAAAAAAGGGATGTCTGTCTTTCTTTGTATTTGTACCGAAGTATCTCACTGCTGGACAGACATGGTTCTCCCTTACAGGAAAGCTTTTTTAAGGTCCAGAGATGGTTTTTAACTATTTTTACGGAGGGAAAGGGAATCGCCTCTGGAAAATGATACTTCCATTTTTTTCCAAGTGGAGGGTCTAATGATGCATTTCTCCCCATTCACCCAAGTACTACTAGAGTCCTAAATAAAGTTTAGGATATTCTAATAAAAAAAAATGATAAACCCGTACAAGTTACAACAATACCTTGGCGATTATGTCTAAAAGAACTAAAAAAAGACAAAAAGTTTTCAATGACATACTCTAGATATATAATAGTTTCAGTATGTCAATATACTAGCGTCTACTGCCTCTAGGGGCACTTAAGCTTATAGGGTTGGAGTTAGTCGACCCTCCACTTACAATTTCAGGTTTTTAAAGAAAATGAGCTATTTTTCTTTCGAGGGTGGAGATACCCTTAGACATATAAGAAGCTTCCCTGTTAACGAAAATCATTTTCAAATTTTGAGCTTCTGACATACTGCCTTTTACTAATATATAAGAATTTCAACATAAAGGATTTATTTATCAAGATATGTATAATACAAAATCTTTTTTTAAAATCAGACATGGAAATGGTTTCTGGCCAAGAGATAAATGTATTCTGTTTTTGCTGTTGGAATACTAAAGATGAGATTTAGATTTCATATTTATGCAGAGGCATAATCTATCAGGGATCTAAAGGGATAAGACAAAATTTTTGTACAACCTCTTTTTGTAGAATGCAATCATTGGTTGAAATGTTTGGACAATCAATCAAAATTCAGTAAAAGTCCCTAAAGTTGTTAATCCAACAAATAAGAAAACGTTATTATTAAACTTTGGGGAATAGAGTAATAAACAACCCAATTTCCCCTCCCTCCTTGATAATCTATGTTTATGTGAAGAATAAAATAGAAATATATTTCGTTTCTAGCTTTACTTAATTTAAAATAAAATGTAATGTTCACTATAAAGTAATTCATATTTTTTTGTATCAGGGCAATGAATAACATAAGATAATAACCATTCTAAATATATTTTTATTTTAATAGTTTTTTTTGTAGTGTAGAGTTGCAATTTTAAAAAATCCTCTGACTGACTAATCAGCATTTATTCTGTGTAGCCACGGAGAAAATATTACTTCTGTTATATGATTTTAAATTCAAAGAATATCTTCTAATATTAACTCTAATCCTATTATATAAAGTAGTTTCCATTAGTTATAATACAAAGTAATACAACTGAAAAAATTCTTTTTCATATACATTGCACATAAAAAATATACAAATACATATTTATGCATGAATATGACCATAATCTATACTATTTATTATTCTTTGCTGCAAATTTTACATGTATTGCATAGTCATTTTTCAGCAGTAGATACAAATCTGTAATAAATGCAGTCATTTTCCAATATATTTCTAGAATAAGGAAAAATACTCAACTAAGGATTTTTAAAAAGTGCTTGATAATTGTTTAGTTCTACATTTTCTTTAAAGTTTTCTTATTCGTTGGCTTAGCTTTTTTAGGAACTTATTGAATATTGATTTGTTGGTTTACTAAGTTGAGTGTTTCAACCTCTAATTGTAATCCATGGAAGGGATAATTTTGTGCATCATTATGTGGGATTTACATCAATTTATCGGCCATTGTCTTATCCCTTAGAGTCCTGACTTTAACACCAAAAAAATGTCTTTTCAACTGTAATTGATTACATTCTTTCAAATTATATGCACTAGTAAAAAGCATAATCAATTAAAATAATTGGAATATAAATTTATTAATTCCTAACAGGTTTATGTGTATTTTTGACACCATAAATTATTTGGATAGTCATAAATTACCACATTTGATTATATTAAGTAGTTGTTAAATTGGGGATATTTGGCTTACTTGGCTTTTGTGAATCCTTATTTAAAAGTAATAGGATCTGTGTTCGTGTGTATGTCTGTTTGTACTAAAGGATATACGAAACCCCTTCAATAGAAATCGCCCCTACAAAAAAGACCCTCCTCACACATTTTTTTAAAAACTAAAATTGAAAGTGGTTGTGTCGACTAAGTTCCTCCCCCCCCCCATACACTCCAAAAGCTGCCAGAATGTTTGATAAGGAATAATTTGGTTAACAGCCAAGGATAGGGATAAGGGGAATCAAATATCTTCTTTTTTGTCCAAACACCCGGTGTTTTAGGTTAAGTAATACCAAACAAACAACCAACCTTTTGATTGAACGACCTTTGTCAGGAAGTCCCGACTGTGCGTGGTAATGAGTTGCGCCAGTTTATTTGCCGAAACATTCCCCTTACTCTAACCATTCATAACGCTTTTAGTTATGACGCAGTGTTTTTACGAAATTCGAACATATCACCCCCCTGCCGATGAGCAGATGCGCTGCATGTTGAGCCGCGGTCACGGGTTTTCTAGAATTACCCTAAATAATTATCTATATTTTAGAGAAGTGGTGCTAGCTGCTGACAAAGACGGAACCGGTCAACTTACAATCCAGGTATAATAATTAACACAATTTTTAAAATGAATGCGGCTTCGATGTTGAGCGCCGAGCTTCTTGTTGAGCGCCGACCCTCATACCCTATTAACAAAATTATTACATTGTTTATTACTCTAGGTCAGGTTAGGTAAGTTAAGTCCTATTATAGGGTTAGGGCACTGCAGGTATTAGCCGCGTAGGATTTGCCCCCCTCCCCCCTCATAGAGGTTATGGAAATAATTATTTTTGTGAAATTTATTTTAAAAACAGGGAGGTTGGGTTTCAAAGTTCGAAATCTACTTTGTGGGAATGCTTAACTATGCCTTATATTTGCAAGCCTAGCTCCAAGAATAATATACCTGGGTCATACATCAAACTTTTTGTTAACTTTTTTTTTTGTTCCAGTACAAATATTTTGTCTAGAATTATTTTAGTATTCAGAATATGTAAAAATTGCTTTACTTTGCAGGCATTTAGTGATACACAAATTTAAATTTGTTTGCTTCGTTTAAAATAATAGTTATTTACGCATCGTATTATAGACAGCTTACCATGGATATAAGATTGAAAAACTACAAGATTTAATCAGTTTAGTGAGATCCGAGGACCGAAAATTATCTGTAATGCGTTGCTATACATGATTTTTCAGCGGATAATAATCGGTTTTGAAGCCATACTGGAAAACATATTTGTACTGTAGAATGAATTTATATATAGTTGCTCGATTACAAAAAAAAAATATTTTCAGTCCAAAACGTCCTCCCCCCAATTATCTACCTCGAAGGTATAATTTACATTGGGAGGGGGATAATAACCCACTGTAATTTTTTTGTGCGGAGGTGTGGGTGGGGTGGGGTGAGGGGATAAACCCCACATTTTTAAAATGTAAAATGTTTTTCTCGTATTCATTCGAATCCGGTGGATAGGAACCGGTTCTTATCCACACGAAAAAACTATGTCCTGCATCGTATTATATCCAGCTTTCAACGAATATAAAAATGTACAATCATAAGATTAATACCTCGGGGCTAAAAAAAACTGGTTTTAATCTTATAATTGTACATTCTATATCCTCGGAAAGCTGTTTATAATACGATGCGAGAAATAACTATTATTACTTAACAAATTTACCAATCGCTCTAATACTGGCATCAAATATTCTAAACCAACAAAAAAAGAAAACTTAAGAAAAAAGTATAAAGACCTAGCAACACTTTGTTCTTTATTTGTAAAATAAATGTGAAGATTTAATTTTCCATCTCAGTGTTTACTGCTGAACATTTATTTAAATTGTTTTTACTCCAACCTTTCAGCTGGAATTAATGTAAAACAAGGATGACAACATCCATAAAGCGAAGCTCTGAAACGGTAGGACAAACGATAATTATCACTTGTAAAGTGTCAGAACTGAATAAGCAGAATAAAATGAATGTATAAGTATAAACATATTTGTAAGTAAATCTGTTGCAAAACTGCTAAATTACATGAAACTGTGTAAGGACATACATACATTTATAGGACTTGATTATGGAGATGCTTCGCTTATAACAGGTTACCTTGTTGTAATAGGAATCAGTGTGTCAAAAATTATATGAAAAGAATAAATATGTCACTTAAAAAATGTTGTTAAAAAGTTAAAGCAACATATTTAAAGTGGACGGACGGACTTTCTGGTAACGATCATAGAGTTGCTACGATTCCTATATCGTATGTAACTGTTATAGGAATCATGATACAAAGATTTAAATCGATAGGACAATTCTAACTTGTCTAAATTAACGAAACGAGCAAACTTTTACGGACGGACGGACGGCTTTTTAAAAATATAATCGCTGCTCCAATGGAGGAACAAAAATTTAAAGAAGCGAAAGAACTGCCAATGAATTATAAGCATCAAACCGTTATCCGTAGCAGGGGCGTCCAAGCTTTTTTATTTGGGGGGGGGGGATTTTTACCCCGGGGGTAAAATTTGCTTGGGGAGGGTAATTACCCCCCCTGAAATCTGTTAGCAGGGGTAAATTTTGTTCCCCCCCCAAAAAAAAAGTTACCCCAGGGGTAAAAAAAAATTTTTAGGGGGGGGGGGGTAATTTAATAATATAAAAAGGTACCTTCCTAATAATAAAATACTGTTAAATATTTAGTAATAAAAATGAGCGAAATTTTTTTTGTCAGGGATTTTGTATTTTTTGGGGGGGGGTATTTACACCCCCAAAATTGTTTAGGGGTGTAAATATCCCCTCTTAAATGGTTGGGGTAAATATAAAATGGGGGGGGGGTAATATAAAAAATATTTTGGAGGTGCCTACAGCACCCCCAAATTCGTTTAAGGGGGGTAATCACCCCTTCCCCCCCCCCCCTTGGACGTCCTTGATCCGTAGGCTGGATGACAGGCTTTAGACTGATATTCTATAGATATGAAACTCCAAAGGCAGCATGTATTGACATGATAACGACACCATTCTTATCAGTAGTGTGTGGCTTATTTTCTTAATGCTAGGATAGCGGCTACAGCTGTAGTTTGTGCTTCCTAATCAAAATGAGACATCTAACAGTTTCAAGGATATAACATTAAGCAGCTAGTTATTATCTCGTTTCGTGGCTGTTTAGCTAAAGACAGGCTCAACTGAAATATGTTGTTGGTGCGCTCAACATCCTCAACTAAAATAGGGCGCAGTTAATTTATGTAAATGATAAATGAAATCAACCAATAAATTTTGTTTAGAAACAGTTTGTCTAGCATCCAGCTGCTATTTACTTTGTCTGTCGGTCTGTCAGTCATGCTACAGATTATAGATATTAAAAAATCTTTTAAAAATACATGACAAAGGTTTCGTGATTTTTCTCCAATATATATTTTCTTTTTTAACAAATCACTGTGGGCTAGAATTGAATCAAGACAAAAGTAAGTGCCGAGCCCTGGGACCTATGTATGGTGAAAAAAGACATAAAACCATGATTATTCCAGGTAAAACCAAAATATTTCAGCGGGGGCTTTTTGAGAAAATTAGATTTGAAAATTTCAAGTTAAATTTTCACCCGCTAGGAGTTGCCGCATAATCATGACAAGAAAAGCAAATATTATTTAACAACTTTGCTCTTATGAAGTCCTTCTTAAAACCTCTCTATGTATGATTTATTTTAGGCTGAATTTTCGTGACCTTTGCAAAGCAAGTGATAAAAATGGCCATTTATAAACTCCCTTCAGGAGTGGTTTTATGAAGAACTTTATAAAAGCAAAGTTGTTCAAAATCTAAAATAGATAATATTTGCTTTTCTTGTCATGATTATGCAGCATCTCCTAGGGGGTGAAAATTAAACTTGAAATTTTCAAATCTAATTTTCTCAAAAAGCCCCCGCTGAAATATTTTGGTTTTACCTGGAATCATCATAGTTTTATGTCTATTTTCACCATACATAGGTCCCAGGGCTCGGCACTTACTTTTGTCTTGATTCAATTCTAGCCCACAGTGCAAATGCTCTTTTAATCTCATTGTCTGTATTCTCATTCATGATTTTTAGTGTGATTCGCTAATTATTATTGTTGTCATAATATTTTCTTTTTTAACAAATGCTCTTTTAATCTCATTGTCTGTATTCTCATCAATGATTTTTAGTGTTTCGCTACTTATTGCTGTTGTCGTCCTTGCTTTTTTTTCATTTTGTGGAATTGTGTTCACCTGTCTCAACCATGACAAGAGGTTAAGACACACCCCCCGTTTGAAAGTCAAATTAACTTCCTTAACGAGATTCAAGGTTTTTTGCGCTGAGCACTAGCAACATTTCTCACTAAACTCAACTCACCATAATCACATGAGAATGGCCACATCCCGAAAAACATGACAATTTTTGCTCCTAACTAAATGAAACCCCGTGAAATGTATACACAATATTATACTCCTCACTAGGACTCATAATACCTCACATTTTAGGATAGAAGGATGGGGATTGGTTTGTACCATACAATATTCCAGGCACATGACACTCACAAGATCACATACACAAATCCTAAAATGGATAATCCTATTAATCATGATGTTGTAAATATAACAACTTATACTAAATAATAATCATTTCATAATCAATAGGTAATAAATCATTATTAATAAATCAATAAGTACCTACGAAATCAGGTTGAAATGTAAACAAATAATGGTAAAATATAAAACGAAATAAATCTTAGACAAGAAAATTAAGATTTATAGGTACTTAAAACTAAATTTGTTAAGCATCAAAAAGAGTAGTAAGAAAAAATATTTCAAAATCCTTGGGCAGAAAGTTTTTCAAACTTAATGAATAAGAACTGTAACTATCTTAATCAACAATAAAACTTTTCAATACTTAGATAATAGCAAAATAATAATAATATTTTTGTTAGAATTTTCATCAAAATTATGAAAAAAAAATACCAATTTTTCTTTGTAAAAGAAATATGAGACTTTAAATATGAATTTTCAATCATTCCTTGATCTGAATAAAAATGTTTTACTTGATTGAAATTCATATGTAATTTAAAAAAATCTGCTAAAAAAATACTTGATTTTTTTCTTAGAATAAATATCGAATCACGCAACCTCGACACATTTATTCCTTTTTGGTAAACTTTTCAGGTAAGTTTTATAATGAATTGTACTTTTGAAAAGAAATTAAACTCAATAAAATTAAATTTGAGCATATGAAACAGAATAAAAATTAATCGCATTTCGCTTGATTCTTATTTTAGGCATAAAAATAGGCATATGAAAATGTGGCTTTTTTTTACTAAAAAAAATCTTAGTTTCCATAAAATAAGAATCAATTATTAATCATAATTTTTTTTAACCGCTTTTATTTTAATATCTGCGATAAAAATGAAGGAAAGGTTAATTTAAAATATGCATAGTTTATCTTAAATTAATTCTGTGATATTCATATAAATAATAATCAATATTTTAATAATATCATACATCGTGTTCATTATTATAAATGCTTATCTCATAGAAAATAGAGTTTACATTTTTAAACATGAACCAAAATATATGTACCTAGGAAATAATTGCTATAAAATACTTTCTCAAGGTTTAAAATTGTCCGAAATCGCTAGGTACGTATATTACTACGAATCTCTGCTCTCGGAATGAAGAAGAAAAAAATCTTTACGCGTGGATTATTTGGAATCCTTGCCTCCGGAGTGAAAGAAAAACTTTTATTTGCTTACAAATTTAAACAAATATCTTGATTTTTTGCGATAATCTTTTAAAATAATAATAAGAAATATTTTAAACATTATCATAATAATTTTACATGTTGTGTTCTTTACTTTAATGCATTATCTCATATGAGAATCTGAGAATAACATTTTTAAGCAACCGTGAACCATGAAAAAATACCTCGAAAAATAATTTTAAAAAAATCTATTTTTCTCAATCTAAAAAATCTGCAAAAATCATTTGGTAGTTAACCCATTAGTGCCGAACCGGGCATCAAAACCCGGTTCCGAAAAATGGAAAAAAAACCGGTTTCCGGCTTCATAATTGCATCATTCTCAGAATGAATCCCCCCTCTACTACCCTGACTTTCATTTCCCCCTGGAGCAGGCAGTTTAGCTTACTTCCGTTTGCTGGTATAGCTCAACAAAATTTGAAAATCATGAAAATTCAAAATACCTCTCTAACTTTTTTGTTTTTATAGTAAAGTCGCTGATTTTTTTTGTGAAATCTAATGTTTATTGACAAGTACATCTATTTGTGAATTCGTTTTATTCAAATTATAATTTTTTATATGATTTTTTTATCGTTTTTTTACGCCCTATTATGACCCGGTTCGGCTTGGCCATAAATACCCGAAAATTTTAAAACCCGGCTCGGTTTCGGTTTTTATTACCCGGTTTTAACTTTTCAACCAATAAAAATAACAGTTTACGTCATTAGTAAGGGTTTGAGCCACCCTAATAACCCTAGTAATCTCTATAGGTGTCACCCAATAGTTTTATGCTCGTTTTCTGATATGTAACACCCAAATTTTATATGTTCTTTTTTTGTAGTGTGTGTCTTTTAAAACTTCGAGCAACGGGTTTTTTTACCCGAAAACGGCGGCACCTATAGCCGAAACACTAAATTTGAAATAAATCGCTTCGTATTATACTTGTAGCTCTTTAGATTACATGAGGTTGTGTAGTTTTCAATTACGGATCGTATCAAAGTTCTAAAAAGTGTTCATCTCACTTTTGGCGTTCAAAAATTACATTTTTCGATTTTTGGTCAAAATAACCGGGTTTATACAGGTCAACCGGGTTTTAAAACTGGGGGAAAGCACCAAAAACGGGTGTTAATGCCTGGTTGGTATTTATGGCCAAGCCGAACCGGGTTTTTTTGCAACTTTCCTGTGCACGCCACTAGAGCAAAACAAAAAAATACGAATTCCGTTTTGACCATTATAAAGCTTCCCTGAAACTTACAGCTCGATCGGCCCATAAAAGTGGCGCTCGGCACTAATGGGTTAATACACACAGACTTTTGCTTTTCAAAATCATACTTAAAGAAACGAAATCTTTTAAAATCTGCTTTAAAAGTCTAAACAATTTTGTAGAATTTTTGTGCTTAAATATGAACAATAAAATTAGTTGAATAATGAATACTTATTCTTTACAGAACCCTTTTAGGTTCCCTTCACAAGCTTAATATATAACTTGTGTTATTTTTTCTTTAAAAGATCATTTTCACACATAAATAGTTTATGTTGTAAATTAGATTTGTGGGGTTGGTAGACTTTCAATAACTTTCTGGCGGCAACACCCGCCATATTGCAGGCCCTTTACCCTGTGTCGGGCGGCCAGCTTGGCAGCAGCCAGGTCGATTCTTGATTCACAACAGCACCAACCTCATTATCAGAACCGGCTGCAACACAACCAATTTCAGCATCATCATTGTGAACGGCTACAGCCTCACCCGCCGTAGCAATGTTATCAACAGCTGCGGCAGTATCTTTAACATCAGAATTGACTGCAACACAAACAACAGCGTCAACTGCAGAAATAACAGGTTTCTCAACAACAGCATCACAAGCAGAACCAACAGGTTCATCATTAACAGCTACGGCAGAACCAACTGGTTCATTATCAACAGCTACGGCAGAACCAACCGGTTCATTATCAACAGCTACGGCAGAACCAACCGGTTCATTATCAACAGCTACGGCAGAACCAACCGGTTCATTATCAACAGCTACAGCAGAACCAACCGGTTCATTATCAACAGCTACGGCAGTACCAACCGGTTCATTATCAACAGCTACGGCAGTACCAACCGGTTCATTATCAACAGCTACGGCAGTACCAACCGGTTCATTATCAACAGCTACGCCAGTACCAACCGGTTCATTATCAACAGCTACGGCAGTACCAACCGGTTCATTATCAACAGCTACGGCAGTACCAACCGGTTCATTATCAACAGCTACGGCAGTACCAACCGGTTCATTATCAACAGCTACGGCAGTACCAACCGGTTCATTATCAACAGCTACGGCAGTTTTCACCGGCCACGCACTCTCATCCTGGCGCAACCAATCTGGACCCAATCTGTACCTGGATGACTCTGAGGACAAAAATTCAGGCAAGGCGCCTCCACTAACACTGACAGCTTTATACGCAGATTTCTGCTGACCAGCTCCACAGTCAGCACTTGTACAGATAAAACCACTTCCAAAAATGGTTCTCCACAACATAGACTGGCCCACTTTCTGGTAGGTTGACGGAAACACGTCAGGATGGGTATTTCCAATGATAATATCCAAGCCTCCACTAATATATGTGAATCTTTCTGGCGGCATCTTAAATATTTCGGCGGCGGTTTCCGGATGGACCGAGCGCATCTCGTTGCCACCTCCGAGGTTAGGCATAACAGCTGCCTCAAATTCTCTCAAATTACCATCCCTGTCCTTCAGATAGAACACCACATTGCGGCAGGATGATTCACTGCCGTCAGCTACAGAAATGTTTGTATATCTGCCAGTAGATTTCAGCTTCAACTTGCTGGACAACTTCTCAGACACAAGTGGTAGATTTGCACCAGAATCAAACATGACGGCGGCATGGCAGGCGCCGCCGCCAGGTGCTACAACTGGAACTATTTGCAGCAGGAAGGTACATGTGCTAGGCGCAGAACTTGATTTGTAGACTGTATTCACACTAGCACTAGCCTCATGCAACATACGACTATGATAACTGTCGCAATTATTGGTGCCACAGACACCAAGCTTATCCGATTTATTACAATTGTCAGCAGCATGACCATCACACAGGCAGAGTTCACACAACTTATTCTGCTGGACAACTTTTTTTCGGTCAACAACATCCATCTTCTTAAATGTGAGACAACGGTAAAAATAGGATGTTTATCATTGCAACTTTCAATAGGACATGCACTATTCCACTTGGAAGTTTTGTCCTTTCCAGCCCGTCCATTCTCATTGTCACTGCGGCCAGATACTTGCGCGGCGGCAGCTCTGTCACGGTTCCTCTTGCCGGCACCAGTGTCGTAGGACATATCACCAGCCAACATTGCTCCCCTTGTCCTCTCCAGAAGTTCTACAATCTTCTTGATGTTTGGCAGGTTCATGCTGCCTAGCTCCATCATAATTTTCTCTCTCAGGGCATCTGGACATTTGTCTTTGAAAATATGAATAAGAGTTAGGTGGTGGTAATCCTTAGCTTCAGAACCAACGATGGCTTCTACTTCCTGCATAGTGCTTTTGAAGGTAGCAATTGCACTAACCACGTCCACAGGTTTATCCACAGGTTTCATCTTGTTCAGCTTAGTTAAAATCTTCATGAACCGGCGGGTGTTTGATAAAAACATCTGATCCACAAACAACCATTGTTCATTATGATCTCTAATCGCTGACACTTGCTTGCGTAGCTCCGGGTTGGTTATCACCTTCTCCATACACAACATCAGACTTAACCTCTGGTCAGAAAATCCGTAACCAGCGCATAGATCTTTAAAGACCTGTTTAAAGTTGGAGTAATCCGTGTCAGTACCGTCAAAGGACGGCAACAAACTGTTGTCCCAGCGCCCATACTGCAGGTTGGAACTCCGAATATCCACGGCAGACATACTTCTGGAGAGTATGGCAGGTGTCCCACTCTCATCCAAGTTAGATGAACGACGTTCCATCTCTCTAAGCCTTCGGTACATATCACGTACTTCTTGGCGCAACTCCATGGAAATCTTGAGCACTCCCATATCCATCCTCACCTTCTCAATGACGTCGAGGTTCCTGGCGACAGTGCTCGACCTCGCGTCGTCTGAATCATTGTCAAGCCAGTGCAGAATTTTCGTACACTGCTCCAACGACGCATAAACTTTATCTGCAACAGTTTTCTGTTCACTAGCTTCATCCAAATCACGCTTGAACTCGCGCATCTCACTAGTCTCCACGGCAGATTTTAGACTTTTTATTAGGTCAGATTGGTCCTTGACCTCACTAAAAATGTCACGAATTGATTTTAAATTCACATTTTCACATGAACTAAAACTTTGGCAGGCTTTTAGATTTTCATAAAACACTTTTATCTGTTCATCAAACACTTCTAGCCTTTCACTGCCAATAGCGATAGCTCGCTCAATTTTCTGCTTTTTAGTGAGCACCATATTGATTCACTAGGTACTATTTCACAGAAAAATTGTCAATGTTTTTTGCATCAATAATCACTATATGCTATTGATCTCTTGAAGAATGCTAACGCCTATTCTTCAGATTCTTTGAAGAATGCTAATGCCTATTCTTCAGAACCATTTGAAATTGCTTGTGCAGCTCCTTCAAACATCAGGTTATTTGAAATTTGCTAATGCCTAAACTTCAAACTTCACTTCTTTGAAATTGTCTCAACCATGACACTTTGGTTGAGTGTGACTTCCGAATTAGCGGGAAGTTCTAGAGATCTTGTTGACGTGCACACAAACCCCCAATACCAGGAACCATCAAGTTTCAACAGCAGGTTTGATTATAGATTTATTGAGGCAACTATTTCAAAGTCCTGAAATTACAAAATCAATTAATACAAAATTCCAGTTTTTATAACCACGTAATCTTAATTGCTTTTTAAAATCATTTTTCTCTACGGTTAAGAATCTTTGGAAACTTTGGCTTTAAAGGAAAATTATTTGGTTTAATAAATCATTGTTAAATGCAAAAATAAAAGCACATAAAAAATTACTAAAACATAATAATTAATCATAATAAAGTTCCATGCTTAGCTGGCTAAAGCCTTTTAAACTAAATATAATCGTCCTATACACCATTCCATTTAAATAAAATTAACAAATTCTACCTGAAGTTCTTATGGTTTCAAGCCCCTGGTATACTAGGGTCGTTCACGCACTATGAGACCAATGATAGGCCCAATTTTGTTCTCCGAAATCTTCACACACTCACATATCAAAAAAAAGTAACGAACGTGGACGCATCAAAATATAAACAATCCATGCCGCGTCTCTTTAGAAAAGGAAAGTCAAACAAGACAACATTTGCGCTTAATTTGGGATAATGATAAGGAATTAATTTTGATCTTGATAAACACAAAGCTTCCTCGAAAAGAGGTTAAGACATCACCTTTCGTAGTAAATTATTAATGAGGTTCAACAGAATAAAATCATGCAACTTTTAGCTTTAAATCTGAAGCTTCTCGTTATGTGTGGTTAGCAAGTTCTGAAGTCGTATTTGTCTGATCAATTGATGTATCGTCAATTTATGTTGCTAATATGGACCTCATTTATTATTCAGTTCGTGCATTTAGTAAGAGGGCAGGGGACAACAAATCCCAAAAATTCAAAACGTTTAAATTGAAAAAGCTATTTTAGTTTATCAACCATCTTCAGTATTCTAAACAAACAAATAAAAAAATAACAGGATGTAAAATAGTCATATTTAAACTAAATAGCATGCATAAAAGTTTTAATAGGAATACAAACACATTTTTCACATAAAAAATGGCAAGCCCTGTAAATTCCTTTCAGACAAAGACCAAATTGTGTCCAAAATGATCCATGAGACGTCATAAAAATGAGAGAGGTGAGAGGATAAGTGGAAAAGAAAACCCCTAAACAAAGGTGGATAATCCCTTGTTTTTATGACGTCACATGGATAATTTTTTACACAATTTGGTCTTTGTCCCCTTTCAACTTCTACATAAGGAATAGTTATTTCTCGCATCGTGTTATAAACGGCTTTCCGCGGATAAAATACGATGCTAGACATAGTTTTTTCGTATGGATGAGAACCGTTTCCTATCCACCGGATTCGAATGAATACGAGAAAAGTTATATACCACATCGGGGCTAACAAGACTGGCTTAATCTTACAGTTTATTTCTTTAGTATCTTTGGAATACGATGATCTTTAATACGATGCTTTACATTTTTTTCAGTATGGCCGAGAACCGTTCCCAATCCAGTAGATATTAATCGGTTTTGAAGCCATGCTAGAAAAATTAATTAACTTATTGTTCTTGTTTAAAGTTGATTTCCTGTTAAATTGACGTATGAAAAATCCAATAGTTTGAACTATGTTTAGTTTTTAATGGCAATCTATTAATATACCAGTCATAATACACAATAAATGAAATACCATTATTATTCTTCTTTGTACAATTCATACTAATTTTAAAACCTTACTTTTTTTCGTTATTATTTGAAAGAAGGTGTATCAACTATTTTTTTTATAGCTAGCCGGTTCTTTTAGTAAGTAGTAGATGTAAAATTTTTCATAGAATTCAGATATGCAATCGGTTTTTTTGTAGACCTCTTATTTTTTAAGTAATTTAAGTTTAAAAAAAAAAAAATTAAGTCGATTTTAAGGTACTAAAATGCAACAAAAAAAAGAAAGAAAATGGTCATTATGAACAAAAATAGTAAGATCTTTAATTTGACACCTTACTTTTTCAATTCTGTCAGGTAATTATTGAAAAAATCGATTTTTTTAAACCCACGAGAATAAAAACTTTGAACTTAATTTTATTATTTCACAAATAAAAAAATATGGGTTCATATATACCATTAGAATCAGAAAAATATTACGAATCCATTGTAAGCAAAATTGAAAAAAAAAGTTTACAATATAGTATATAAACTACAATAAAAGGAATTATATGAAAATATCATATTATGTTGTACAGGCAACGTCTTAATTCTTCAATTGAGTATAAAAATGGGAAGGGGGTAAAGAGGGGGTAAAGAGGGGGTAAAAAAGGGAAAACAATAGTGTTGTCTGAACAAAAAAAATAATTGGCCATTTCTGTAATTTTTTAATTTTTTAATTTTTTTCAATTTTGCTTACAATGGATTCGTAATATTTTTCTGATTCTAATGGTATATATGAACCCATGTTTTTTATGTCTGTTTGAGAAAATATTTAGGTCTAAAGTTTTTATTATACCGAGGTTAAAAAAATAGATTTTTTCAATAATTACTCAACAGAATTTTAAAAGTAAGGTGTCAAATTAAAGATCTTACTATTTTTGTTCTTACTGACCATTTTCTTCTTTTATTTTGTTGCGTTTTAGTACCTTAAAACCGACTTAATTATTTTTTTTAAAAACTTAAATTACTTAAAAAATAAGAGGTCTACAAAAAAACCGATTGCATATTTGAATTCTATGAAAAATTTTACATCTACTACTTACTAAAAGAACCGGCTAGCTATAAAAAAAAAAGTTGATACAACTTCTTTCCAGATTTTTGACATTTCATTCTTTATCAAAAATATATTTATTAGGTTTAAAACAAAGTACATTATTTACATTTCCAAACATGAAAAATAAAAACAAGGATGAAAACGTCCAAAAAGGAAAACTCCAAAATCTGAAGGAAGGATATCAATTTGTAAGTCTAAACAAAATTTAACATAAATCTGTTCGAAAAGCTTAGGATCTGCTAGTTTGAACAAACCAATAAAAATCTAAAAAAAACGTTTCAATTTCTAACCAACGAATGAAAGAATATTCCCTCCCTCTACTGTTGTGTTGTACTTTGATGCTTGATGTTCAAAATCTAGCAAACACTTTTTCTAATTTTAGGAGTTCGCGAACAGTACCCTAGCCATGGAGACCGTGCAGGAAGGAAGGGGAGAGGGGAAAGGAGATACTAAATCTGAACTAAAGGTAAATAAATAAATACGTATATTGTGATCTGATGGATGGATTGAAAGATTCTTTCCCTAGGAAATATGTAGATTTATTTTATATGTTAATAAAAAAGATAGCTAGATATTAATTGTTCATTACATTTTGTATTTCAATCGTAGAACACATTCGCATATTTGTTAGAATATCTAATTTTCTTGTTTTATTCCTAGAGAGAAGATGCCAAACAAGTAGATGGAACAAAGTCTCCTCTACCAAGCAGGTATCAATTAGGTTTGCTGGGTACTGGGTAGCCATGCAGGGTTTGGACACCGCAGGTTTAGGCCCCGGAGTATTTGGCGCCTATGGAGGGGATAGGCATATAACAACACTACCCCAAAATTATACTTAATTATTAAGAAAATAAGGAGGGGGAGGGGTCAGTTTTCGATATCTTGAGTGAATACAACAATACGTCCAACTTGAATAGGAATTTCTAGATGTCGAACTATTTGCTAATGTTTAGTCACATGATTCATTCAAATAATACGAGCAACTAATTATTATATTTTAATCAAATTTTATTGAAGTAAAAGTCAGATATGAAAAGCAACAAATGTATTTACATAAAAAAAATACAGGTACAAAGTAATTATATATTAATATTACTGATGAATGACTGTAGCAGGTGGTTGGTGGTGGTTGTTTGCAGGAAAGGACAATAACAGTAGATATATGGTTGGGTTAGTAGAGTGTCAGCTCAGACAAGGCAGATCCTGTTGGCTTGGCTGAAGGTGACTAACTGAGTGGCCTCCACTGGGACAACTAAGCTTAAGAGTTCGGTGTTCATATGATGTAGGAATTCACCACAGATGAGAGAAGAAGTTGGAAAGGAAACCCCTAAAAAAAGATGGATATTAACGTATTTTTACGACGTCACAAATAACACTTTCTGCTGTCCCTTTATTTTTACAATGTTTAGAAAGGAGGGTGGAGGTGGGGGTGGAGGTCCTGGAAATCCTGGAGAGAAACATGACAAGGCAGAAATAATATTTAGAAAGGAAGGTGGAGGTGGGGGTGGAGGCCCTGGCAATCCTGGAGAGAAACTTGACAAGGCAGAAATAATATTTAGAAATAATATTTAGAAAGGAAGGTGGAGGTGGTGGTGGAGGCCCTGGCAATCCTGGAGAGAAACATGACAAGGCAGAAATGGCATTCAAACTTTTTGATAAGGTCACTTCTTTTAATCATCAATTATTAATAAAAAAAAACTGGTAAAATTTCGAATTGCCTACTAGTAATTTTTTGTTATTTAGATATATTATTTTATTATATACTATCTATGATACAAAGTAGAATGTCTGTGTGTCAGATCTCAGTAACCACTGAACTGATTAGAATCTACTCTTCAGGGAATATACCTACTGGTCCTGTGATGGTTTTAAGCTATTTTCTTGGGGGGGTGGGACACCCGCAACCCCCTCAAAAAAAACCTCAATTTCTTTTTGAAACCAAAATTAAAAAAGGGAGTAGTCGACTAACCCCCCCCCCCCCCAAAAAAAAATCCCTCTCCTTAAGTGTACCTAGGGGCCTAGCCGCTAGTACCATTATTTTTTTTAGTCTCTAGTAAAGGATCTCGCTAATAGCTGAAACTGTATAGTTCTTCTAAAAAAAACCTCCCCCCCCCCTTTTTCTTCTTTTCCTTTTCCTTTTAAAAACTGAAATTGTCCCAAGAGGCCTCTAGTGGCATAGCATCTAGTGACTAAATAAACAACAATAACAATTAATTTTTGTATTTAGGATAAAGATGGCTTCATAACAAAATCTGAGATGGTCAAATTGTCAAAAACACTGACTAAGGATCAAATAGATAAGGTACGAAGATCCGAGGAAGGGAAGAGACATTGGTCTGTGAATTATAGTCTAGTCCTCAAAGTTTTTATACTTGTTTGCTTAACAATTTTGGGGACTTTTATAGAATTTTTATTGGTTTGTTCATAAAGTTTCAAACGTTTCGACCACTAAGTTTAATCTACAGAAGGGGTAATTTTGGGTATCATCATTGAGGATGTACATCAATTCATCAACCATTGCTTTATTCCTGTAGATCCCTGAGAAGATCCACTAGATAATTGACATATAGTTAGTTATCAAATTTAAAATTATAAATATATTGTATAGAATAGAATGATACATAGGAGTGCAGAAGGGGGGGATGTCAACACCCCCTTTAAAATTTAAATAGAAGAGGCATGCCTTTCCCTTTTTTCACCACCTTAAGGTTGTACACCTCCCTGGTGAATCCCTGTGCACGCAACTTGATAGATAGAATAATATAGTTTAAACAGATTATTTACACAGATTTAGAGTACTCGAATAGTAGAAAATAGATAAAGAACATAGAGTGAGAGAGAAAGGGGGGGGGGGAAGGAGAGAGAAAGAGATAGATAGAAAATGAGAATGATAAGAAAAAGATATTATAATAAAAAAGAATTTTTTTTATAAAATTAAATTTTTCGATGCAGGATTAAAAGATAGAAATAAACAATGATACATTTTATGATTGCAGGCCTTCAAGAAGTTTGATAGCGACGGAGACGGTCGACTCAGCTATTCTGAATTCAAAAAGATGATGCATAAATAAATATTCTAGTATGGCTTCGAAACCGATTAATATCCGCAGGATTAGAATTGGTTCTTAAACATACTGAAAAATCATGTATAGCATCGTATTACAGACAATTTTCCAAGAATATTAAAATGAAAATAACAAAAGTTAATACCAGTTTTGTTAGCCAAGGCCTTCAGCCCCTCGGTGCTAATAAAAGTGGTTTTAATATTATAATATTTCCTTTCAATAATCCGTGGAATTTATGTCTAAAATACTATGCAAAACTTAACTATTTCATTTTACTTCATTTTACTTTATACAACTATTCTGAATTTAAATATGATGTATTATTATAGAAAATTAATCATTACTTAAATTTCCTAACACTAGATCTACGTTTATCATATCTGACTTTAAGTGAAGAGTATATTTTTATGAGTATATCATAAAGGAAGGTTCGTGGGTAGTAAAATTAAATGGGAAGGATAATTAAAATTACTTTTTTTGCAATTAATATTGTAAAAAGCCTCATATGAAACTTTCTGCATATGAACAACTTTGTTTTTATGCAAACAGCTAAGAAGTGGGTTTGAAGTTCTTTAGTGGAAAAAGAATTTGTGGATAATTTGTAGGCAATTTAGATTGCTAATATGACCTCATTTATTGGTCATTTCGTCAAGTAGGAGGGGAGGGGATGGGGGTAAAAGGGAAATTATTATTTTAGCAAGATGGGAAGTATTACTTTATTAGAGTGCATAAACATTTGGTGCAACATTCAAGTAATTATTTATAGATTAGTATTTTAAAGGAGTTACTTGAGTTTATAAAAGCATTTGATTAACTGTAGAAAACTACGATTCAAAGTTGAGATGGCGTTTTTTATTTAATCAAGCAAAGATTTTATAAAATGATCACTCTAAATAAAATACTTTACTTATTGAAGACAGTATGAATGTGGCCATTAAGTCTACAAAATGTTTGAAAGTCAAATAAAAAAAACACTTCACAGCATTTTTAAAAACAATCAATATACGTAATTAGACAATCTAAATTCTAATAAATATTCAAATAGTAAAATAAAATCTTTTGTTGAAATATAAGTGCTAATATTATTCAAAAAGTTTTTTGTTAAAAATATTCAAAGTAAACTTATTTCTTCATAATTCTTGTGTATTTCGTAATAAAATATGTAAATGCTTTAAAAGGGTACTTTCTGATTTTAAGATATTCAAGAAACCTAACAATAGCTAATTGCATTTGTTTCGTAATTTGAATAAAAATAACACTAACAGAACTAAAAAACCTTACTGATAGACAGAGCTCAACAAAATCTTCTTGTATAGGCCTAAAAATATTTTTTCCCGTATGGCTTCGAAACCGATTAACATCCGTTGGATTAGAGCAAGTTCTCAGCCATTCTTTAAAATCATGTATATTATTGTACTAAATATAAACAATTTTCTACTACTAGTAAAGTTAATACCAGTTTTGTTCATTTGGGCCTTCGGCTTCTAGGGACCAACACAACTGGAATTTAGCTTTTTCCTTTCACTAACCGCGGAAACCTGCTTCTAATACGATGCGATAAATCACTTACAAAATTGAATCCTACTTATAAGCAACGAATACTTTAACAAATATCTTAAAATCAACAAGTTCCCTATTAATTTCTATTATAATTGTAATTATAAATGTATGAAAAGTAATTGTATTGTATAAATTATAAATTATTGTTATATTTCTGTGTTATTATATTACATATTCAAATATAATATTAAAAGGAAAGGATAATGTTAATTGTTCTTGAATAAATATAATATGAACTAGAATATTACTTTTGCATAAGTAGCGCAATAATACCTGCCTTAAACTTTGAAACCCCTCATTTTACCTCGAAAAATTTTAAATATACATAATTAATTTAGGATATTTTATTTTTAGATTAAAGTCTTGGGATGGTTTATGACTATTTTTCTATCTATCCCTTTCCCTTGGAATATAAAGCCCTTAGATACTATGGGCACATCCTCAAGTCATAACATAATATAAAAAAGTAGTAAGGTTTCTTAGCTAAAGATTTCGATAACTACTGAACCAATTGAATTCTATTTTATGGAAACTTCTTAGAGATCATTGTGTGGTTTTAGGATATTTAATAAATATTTGTTGGTTTTAGGCTATTTTTATTACTTCTTCGAATACAGGACTGCTAGATGCTATTGGCTAATATATATTAAGGTAAAACGATATAATAGAAAAAAAAACTAAATAAAAAACTCAACCTGTAATTTGGAAAGTAAATACCAAAAGTTGATATTTCCGAATCGATTTTCAATCCTCTCATACTAGGACTACAATAATATACCAGTTTTCCAATATTAGTACAACTTTTTTGGTATTTATTTGTAAGTAATTTTTATGTAGAAAATAATTTTTCAATGAAATAGTTTACAAATTATAGTTGTCTGTCGCAACGTATTATAGATAGCTTTCCTCGGATATTAAGATGTAAAATTATAAGATTAAACCAGTTTAGGTTAACAAAAAGGTATCATTTTAATTCAATATTCGTGGAAAATTATTTGTAATTCGATGTTATACATAATTTTTCAGTATGTCTGAGAACCAGTTCCAATCCAGCGGATATTATCCGGTTTCAAAGCAGCACCACTGGAAAAATATTATCAATGTCGTATTTTTAATGCCCCAAAAGTACATATGTATTATGTATAGTTTCAATGACTATGAGTCAATTGACCACGGATATTTAAATAAGTGAAATTTTTGATATGTATATTCTGCTGCTATACAGGGCGAGTGACATAAATAGTATGGGCTTTGGGTATGTACTAGCCTATGAACAGGCGCATCAATAACATATACTTTTAGTAATTCCAATCATCAAATCGTTGCTGTTAATTAATACAAATTAAATGTGGCAGATAGTTTTATGGACTTAAGTCAAAATAATATAAGGTAATTTATAGATAAAGATCAATTTCTAATTGTCCTAATTAAACAACGTAATTTTTTTCCTTTTTCCTACAAAACACATTTCATATTAACAAGGATGACAACATCCAGAAAAGCAAAGTTCTAAAAACAGAAAGAATGACAAAAAACAATAAATCTTTTAGAGTGTCAGGACTTAATTTGTAAGTCCAAACAAAATTGCACATAAATGTGTTGCAACTGTATTCTGACATACTTTTATTTTTAGGACTTGATTATAGAGAGGCTATTCTTATAATATTGTACAAGGTTGTCCTAGGAATCATTATTCCAAAAAGCAGATCAATAGAATTGTCATAACATACAAAAAGTTGAAAATCAGCATGTTTTAAATGGACGTACCACATTCTGTTAATGATTATAGAGTTGCTACGCTTCGTAAATTTTACCCAACAATTATAAGAATCATCGTACAAAGTTTAAAATCGATAGGACAATTCTAACATGTCTAAATTAATTAAAAGATCTTAACATTACGGACGGACGGTCGGACCAACCATAATTATAGAAAAGCCTTACTTGTAAATATTTCACCTTCTCACTCAAAGGTTTCGTGATGAATAACAGTATTATATTGCTTTTTCTTCTAGAGCTTTATAAATGCAATAATCATTTAAAAGTAATCGGATGCATGTCTTTCTTTTTCTGCCAAGAGATATGTTAATTACTGGACCAATATGGTTCTCCTTTAAATTTCTTTAAAAAGAAATTAAGGTACTTGCTTACATGTGGTAGACTGGAGCACCGAAAACCTCCCCCCCCCGCTTAGTTTTGACAAAAATCAAAAATAAGGGGGGGGTAGTTTTTTAATGTCTGGAAAACGGCAAGGAGGAAAAGTGCTCAGCAAGGCAAAGACTTAACCCCCCCCTTAATTTTGAAGAAAATCAAAAATAAGGGGGGGGTAGTTTTTTCACTGTACAACACGCCAGAAAGTTGAGTGAGGTAAATCAAGAAAATCCAGTATACCAGAGGGGAAACCTTATTACAGGGATATTCATGTTTTGGGGCATAATTTCCTTATTTATTGACTGATTTTAGTAATTGATGTATCCCTGAACAGAAAATAAGGAGGAGGGGGGCCAGTAAAAGGTTTTAATTTTGCGCAAAATTAATTACCTATTTGCAAAAAAAAATTTGCTATATTTTAAACAATAAAAAATTAATCCTATTTTTTTTTTGTTTGTCCGTTGTGCAGATCAATGATAGTTATTTATCGCATATGTATAATAAGCAGCTTTCCGCGGAAATTAATATGAAAAATTGTAAGTTTGGAACAGTTAGCCCCTGGGACCGAAGGCCCGGTCTAACAAAAATTGTATTAATATCATGTTTTTAGTAGCGAAGCTACTCTAAAATTCGAAATGTCCGTCCGTCCGTCTGTCTGAGACAAAGTGGGGGGGGGGGGGGGGGCGTTATTTTTTCGGCTCCTATGGCAGATAGAAGGCTGAAACTTTTTGACAACATTCCCATCACTAAGGAGCATAATTAGCTTTAACACATCCATGGCGGTCTGACTGCTATTTAGCAGGTTTTAGGCTATTATTTAACTATTCAAACTCTCACTTTACAGTTCAGTTCAATTTAAACTCTGCCAAGTCATGAAAGAAAAAACATATGTATCTATTACAGAAAAAAACTCAGAAATAAAAAGTTTTCTTGTTAAAATTGAGGCTTTCATAAAATAACGCTCTGTCCGTCTGATCTTCCGTTACTTTTATCATTAATTGCAAACTTAAAATGATGATTCCTGTAACAATTAGGAACAATTTAGAAACTTTTGTATGTTTATTTTAAATTCTTTATTTTATATGATGCATTTAATTATCCTATTTACTTAAACACGTTCTATCTTTAGTTGGCTCAAAACCTTTGGGTAACATAATTAAATCCTTATCCCTTCCAATATAGAGCCCTTTGATGATTGGGGTGCAGCCACTAGAAGCTAGTTTAAATAAAAAGAAACAAACAAAATACAAAACATAAATATCTATTTTTCAATACCTACTACCAGTCTTTGTATCATTAATTAGTCGACATTTAAGATAATTACATTAAAATGATAATAAATATTAACAAACACATGAACTGTTTAATTCCATATTAATTTATACTAAATCATTATAGGACATAATGCTATGTATTATATTGTTACGTTAAATGAAACACTGCAGCTTAATTAACACATTTTAATGTACAGTCAAGGTGATGGAAATTTATGAACTGTTTTAAGTATAAAGTTTTGCTTATTTAGTTTTAATGTCCCTAAAATACAATTAAAAAGGCATTTTTTTCAAATTAAATTGTAAGGAATATTTGTCATTTTTTTGATTTTCTGGACCTTAAAAGATTTAGTCAAGACTAAAGTAAAATCAACAACTTGTAAATTATTTTTGATACAAGGTAACCACACAAAATTTCTAGTCCTCTCATCTAACTCTATTAGACACTAAGATAATAAACTTTAAGTCTTTATAACTGTCAATATTTAGTTTATGGAAAAAAGACTTCATTTTTAGAATTTTATCTTTTATTTCATAGTTTTGTTTTTTAGTGTATACAAAAGTGCAAAAGTAACAGTTTCTTTAGTTGTTACCTTTCCAGGGTTCAGCATCATACAAGGCAGATGTGGTTCTAATATTTACACACTTCTGGTAATTAGATAGATAGTTACATAGATAGATAAATAGCTTGATAGATAAAAGATTTATGAGAAACTTAAACAGTATAAAGGAAGTAAGATAGAGAGATAAAAATTTGGATAGTAAGATAGGAAGATAGATATTTTGGATAGTTAGATAGAAAGATAGATAATAGGATATAGGTGTTTAGATATTAGGATAGCTAGATAGATGTTAGGATAGCTAGATAGATATTAGGATAGCTAGATAGATATTAGGATAGCTAGATAGATATTAGGATAGCTAGATAGATATTAGGATAGCTAGATAGATATTAGGATAGCTAGATAGATATTAGGATAGCTAGATAGATATTAGGATAGCTAGATAGATATTAGGATAGCTAGATAGATATTAGGATAGCTAGATAGATATTAGGATAGTTAGATAGATATTAGGATAGCTAGATAGATATTAGGATAGCTAGATAGATGTTAGGATAGCTAGATAGATATTAGGATAGCTAGATAGATATTAGGATAGCTAGATAGATATTAGGATAGATAGATAGATATTAGGATAGCTAGATAGATATTAGGATAGCTAGATAGATATTAGGATAGCTAGATAGATATTAGGATAGTTAGATAGATATTAGGATAGCTAGATAGATATTAGGATAGCTAGATAGATGTTAGGATAGCTAGATAGATATTAGGATAGCTAGATAGATATTAGGATAGCTAGATAGATATTAGGATAGCTAGATAGATATTAGGATAGCTAGATAGATATTAGGATAGCTAGATAGATATTAGGATAGCTAGATAGATATTAGGATAGATAGATAGATATTAGGATAGATAGATAGATATTAGGATAGCTAGATAGATATTAGGATAGCTAGATAGATATTAGGATAGCTAGATAGATATTAGGATAGCCAGATAGAAAGATATAGAATGACATATAATTTCCATGGTATAATTTCCATGGTATAATGCACTTATTAACTCCCAATGACAGGGACCATACGGGATAAGACAATGTGGGATTAATTTATATTAAATCCCGATGATGATAAACAAATTTACTCCTACTGAAGATAAAACTTATAAGTTGAAAATATTGTACACTAAGTGTTTGGAACCATTTAAACGAAATTTCTTAAAAGTAGCCAAAGTTTATAAGTCAACGTGGTTATAAAACATTGGGTCCCCTTCCTCCCTGCTTACTATATATTTTATACTTCCCAAATTTTACCCTTTAAAGTTCAGATAACATTGTTCAGAGTTTTTAGTATTAAAATTTTATTTTATTTTAGTAAAACGCAGCTTCTATGTAGGTATTTGCTTTTTTCACCCGTAGCCTTACGTGGCTTTGTTCATGGGGGCAGCTGGATAATCCATCAATATATATCATTTTTTGTATAGTTATCCTACTCAAAAAGTAGGAGCGATTTATAATGCGAGGGTTGTGGTACCTTCCCTCAAAATACTGATAAACCTTCCTAGGATCTATAGGAAGCTAATCTTTAAAGGTCAGCAATATCCTTCGGTAAGCAAGGCAATCATCCTGTTACTTTCAAATAAGATTTATTATTTACCCTTTCTATTTATGTTGTTATCCTTGTTTGTTTATTAAGGACACAATTATAAAACTACCGTTAATTTCAGTTTTAATAAACAATTAACAATGTATAAAAATCTATAAACGTAAAAACTATAAAAGTCAAATTGCAACCTTTAAAATGTCAAAATAAATTTTGGTTAAAAATATTTGTGAAAAAAATAAAAAAATAAATATAAAAAAATTATAGCAAGAAGGAAAGGAAATTGAGTGGTTTACATGTTTTGCAGATTTTTCATCTTTACAGTCAATTGTAGTAATACTCATAATCATAGAGTAGCCTCGCAACTAAAAATCCTAAATGCTTCCTCCTCTTTTCATGAAATTCTTTCAGAAAAAGGGACAAAACGCCTCCGAACCAAATTATTTGAAACCAAATGCAATCCATTATATGTTTAGTTTTACTCTGTAGGAAGCTTCCAATAATAGATGTAGTAAGTCTAGATCCCTAATCCATTATATGTTTAGTTTTACCCTTTAGGAATCTTCTAATTGTAGATGTAGTAAGTCTAGATACCTAATCCATTATATGTTTAGTTTTACCCTTTAGGAAGCTTCTAATTGTAGATGTAGTAAGTCTAGATACCTAATCTATTATATGTTTAGTTTTACCCTTTAGGAAGCTTCTAATTATAGATGTAGTAAGTCTAGATACCTAATCTATTATATGTTTAGTTTTACCCTTTAGGAAGCTTCTAATTATAGATGTAGTAAGTCTAGATACCTAATCTATTATATGTTTAGTTTTACCCTTTAGGAAGCTTCTAATTATAGATGTAGTAAGTCTAGATACCTAATCTATTATATGTTTAGTTTTACCCTGTAGGAACCTTCCCTTCAGGAGTTGTTTTATGAAGAACTTTATAAAAGCAAACTTGTTTGATGAAAATTGAACTTAAAATTTTCAAATCTTATTTTCTCAAAAATTGGATTTAAAATTAGCAAAGAGTGTAATTAGACCTACTTACTTATACAAGTCATTTTTGCCTTACACTAAAATAAACTTTTTTCATCTGGCCTCCCACCCGTGCAGTGTGAAGGAAGCTTCTAACAATAAATATAAATAGTCTAGATCCCTAATTATATGGTTCAATAGGAGAATAGCGTAGGAACAATCCATCCGCAATATTGCATATACAGGGTACAAATATTGTTACGAAAGGGAATTTCTTAAATTCGTATATCAATCTTGCTCTTCTATAAATACCTATTTATTTTGAACGGGTCATTGTGTCTGATGTCTATCTAGAGTGATAAATTTATTTTTGCAACATAAACGTTCATAGTCAGAGATTTATGGATAAGTAAATGATTTGCAACTAGAACGGTTTAAGTGTAAACAGCTGTTTTTCTGTAAAATAAGTTCATGAGTAGCATATTCACAATGTTAACCCTATTCATGCGAGGTGTGAGGGGTTGCTCTATAATTTGAGGAATCTACATGAAAAACAACAAGCTTCTTTCTTTCATACTTTTAGAATTATTGAGACGTTTTGATATATCTGGCATATAAACATGCCATGTTCAATTTTAATCAGATAAAAAACAAATTTGCTGATAGAATTCAAAGTTAAGTTTAAATGATTCACCTATAAAAAAAAATGTTTTATCATATACTTATTTTGTTGATTTTTTTCAGATGCGATTGATAATGAGTATTTTTAACTTGAAGGAATGATGAAGTAGACTTTTTCCTTTTAAATTGGGTTGAGAAAGTTTTCTAACTGAAAAGCTTTTTAAAATTCAAAGTTTTGAAATTATTTTAGTAATTATTAAACTTATTCCTTTTTCTTAATTGACAACAAAATGTTTAAGATATCTAGTAACGTATGGCAATTTGGACAAATGTCGCAATTGTATTTTTTGTTTGTGTTTCCCCAATATGCCTTTTGTTCACTTTTTAAAGGCGAAGCATTTCTATAATTAGGGTCCATCCAAAACTTAGACACGTATAGCTCTTTTCGTAACTTCAGACATGTTAGAATTCTCATATTTATTTCAAACTTTGAAGATGATTCATGAAACTGTACTTTAGCGTAGCAACTCTATGATATTTACTAGAAAGTCAGTACGTCAATTTAAAACATGCTAATCTTTAACTGTTTTTGCAACACTTTTTTTTATATATCCTATTCATCTGAATATCGAATCCTTGAACAACAAGGTTCAATATTAGAAGCCAAGAATCTCTAAATAAAGTCCTAAAAATATAAGTAAATTCTTAAATAGATTTAAGTAATTTTTATCACATTCACATATATACAATTTTGTTTAGACTTAAAAATTATTCTGCTTATTAGTTTGTGACACTCTACAAGTGTTAATGTTCGTTTGTCGTACCATTTCAGATCTTCGTTTTTATGGATGTTGTCATTCTTGTATATTAATATATATATCTGTACTGTAAATGTGCCATTTTACAAAATTATTTATTGACTTTTTCTCTTTAAACCTAAAATAGAATGTAAAAGGTAGACTTTCATCACCAATCACACTCCTCAAGTGCTTCTAAAGGCCTCTAGGGGCACTGCCGCTTGTAACATACACATATTAACTTATTCGAGGATTAATTTAGAAATCCAATCTTTATATCCATATTCTAATCTGACTAGAACTTGAGTGTAACCTCAATTTAATCCTTTGTGACAAATTAAACATAATTTATGCATATTCGAATCATTTTCAGGGCTCGGCAGCCCATCTTTTTTGGGGTAGCTTATCCCTTTCAGTGCGGGCTGCAAGTAAGACCTTAAATAAGTACTTCTTTTCAAAATTGCGATCCTACAAATTTATTTTGAAATCTAAAAATATTTTTTTTAAACCATAGAAAAAGCTGCCGGACGAAAAATCTATATTAAGCTAGTTGACATCGCGTTTTAGAATTTAACTGCAATTTTAAAAATGGCTTGAATGTTCTTTTCAGCTTGTTAGTTTAGCACATTAGTTTACACCAGTTTTTACTGCAGTTGCAGCTGCCGAGCCCTGGAAATTTTAACTTTGGTTTTGATTAAAATTCTAATTCTAAATTGCCACAATTTCGCAAAATTTAAATTCATATTTAAGGTTAATTCAACATCAAGAATGTACTGGAATTCATAAAATTACTTCAATGTATTTTCTATGTTTCAGATTTTGTTTGTAAATTGATATCTCTTGAAGTGCTGTAGATATTTGCAAAATCGTATGCAGTGCAGTAAAACAGCCTAAAACCATACTTAGACTTAAGAATAAAACCACCCTTTGGACAATGGACAATATGAATCTTACCTCAAATGGAGAACTCACTCGGTTAAGTGGTTAACAAGATATTAACTTACAAACAAAGAAGCCACCCTATTTTATGATAACTGTGGCCTAAAACCATCCCGGGACATATGTGAAAAATTATTAAATTGGAGAACTCAATCGGTTTAATAGACAAAAAACGGATAATTTTATATAATAGGATTTTGTTAAACTAAAAGAGCAAAAAAAAGACAGAAAAGTTGCTTTTATACATGTTGTCTTCTTTCATAAAAGTAACAAACCTTTATTGACTTTTAAATTTAACCATATATTTCGGTCTTTCAGTTTTATAAAATTCCAGGTGATATAATCAAGTTGCAATTCATAAACTTTTTATGTAGTTGAACTTTCTATAATATTTATGCCATGAACATTGTATCAGGTTCGAAACTATTCCTTTGAAATGCAATTATAGACTTTAAAATCTGAACTGGATCTTTAAATGTGTAGCCGTTTACGCTGCCAGAGGTACAGCCACTAACCTAATAGCGATCTTAAAATAAAATTGGCTACGCGTGGCCACGGCTATATGCGATCTTATAATCACAACCACTTTTTGAATTTTCAGTAAAAATATGAAGAAAAAAAATAATAATAAAAAACGTAAAAACTTCAAACATTTAAAATCCATGTTTAATTGGCAGCACTGGCAGTGGCGACGGCTACGACTATGGCCACGACTACGGCCAAGGCTACAGCAACGGCTACACATTAAAAGATCCAGCTCTGATATGGTTGGATTTGAAAGCTATGTAAAATATATGTAATAGTATAAAAGTGTAAATATATGAAGGGTGATTAGAATTTTATGAAAATATCCTACACATAATCACGTGTTTTTTTCATGTGCTTTTCTTATATCTTTTTTATCTATTACTATTTTGATTGTCATTGACTAAATATATTGATCTCATTCACTCTCTCTATATCTCTTTTTCTCTCTCCCTTTTCTCTTTTTGTCTCTCTCTGTTGCTTTGATAAAATTTCCTAAAATATTTTATGAATGGGGTATTCCTGTCCAGTTTTATGTTTAGGAATGAATATTTTTTACCCTCGTGAATAAATGATGACCTATCGGTCCATCATTTATTCCCTAAACAAAAAACTGGACAGGAATATCATTCTCATTTAAACAAAAACTCATTTTTATGCTAAATCATATATATTGAAAATAAGTGTTCTTTTCAAAAAATATTATAAATATGAAAAAAGGAGATTATTTTTTTTTCTTTTAGTAATTAATAAAAATTCTAAAATCTTCCAAAAAAAATAAAAATCTTCTAAAAATGATACCCGGGATATAAATGATCATACCCGGGAAATAAATGAATATTTACATCCACTATTTAAGGGGTTGTTTATATGGGAATGTATATGTCTTTGTTGTACCTTTCAAATATGTTTATTAATTCGCATGTTTAGCATAGTTATAACACTCTGCCTACTGTTGATATTTAAAGAAAAACTTCGCTAGGATCATAAGTCAAAGTACTTGTGATTTTCAAGGATCTTTAGGGATAAGACTGAATGATAAATTGTTAAATACCCCCTGTTACGATAAACAACATTATCCCTTCTTTAATTGTAGTATATGGAAAAGTTTAGACACTGAAAGTTTGTACAAACTAATCATTATTTAATTCAAGTGTTTAAAGTTTTTAAGCCACCGAATAAATCTTGCTTTTTTTATTTGGATTCCAATGTCCCCTTCCTCCCTGGTATTTATACAAAGCATGGTATTTAAATAAAAAGAAAATTTCGAGCATAACATCCAAAACTATTTAATCACTCTCTAATCACTGTAATTACTTTAGATTTAGAAACCAAGGATAATCATGTCCATAAGAAGCGCAGTTATATTACAAGCTACGACAAATTATGTAACAACAAAATATTGAGGAGTAAAAATTGTTTTGGCAGTAGTTTATATATCCTTAAAAATGAAACTTTTATTAAAAAGCTTCGGTATTGATTCCTCAGGGGTTAGGAATAGGCACAAAATACCCACCCTTATTATTAATTGTTTAAAATTAAGTGTAATTGAAAGCAGCTTCTTAAGGTTAAGCAATTTATGTATATGTATATTTAGTAAATCTATCAACAACGAAGAAAGATAGAAACATGTTACGTCAATTGAAAATTGACGGACGTAAGGACTTTCTAACCTTCAAGTAGCAGCGCTACTTAAAACAGTTGTCTCTCTTTGTCTTTCTCATTAGCGCCAATGATGCCATGATTTAATAAAACTTTCAATTTACGTTTACTAAAACGGTCAAATTAGAATTGGTGGCGAGGCTTTTCTAAAAATTGGATCCGTTGATCTGTCCATTAATAATAAATACTCCAGCTCTGGTAAGAATAGAAGCATCCCGTAGGCATGTAAATGTTACTTAAAATGAAATGGTAATAAACAAAATTTCCCCTAATTAAGATCATCGGTGGAAAAGTTTTTTCAGTGCTTCTTTGAACCAACCAATCTAAGCTGGAATTAATTTTAATTTTACTAACCGCGGAAAGCTATTACTATGCTATGAATAAAGATAAAGTTATGGTGAAACTTTGACTGTATTATAGACACTCTAAATAAACAATACATCAAATTAAAAGCTCATTCAGTCTAATTAAGTAAAAGTAACGTTTTTTCAATGTTTTTTTCTATGAAAAAGTAACTCTCCCTACCAACTAAGTAAACCAAATTATTTTATGAACTATATGCAACTTTCTAAAGTCTTATATTTAATTTTAGAATCCAGTCTACTAGACATAAAATAAAATAATAGAGGGTACATGAGCTGTTTATAAATATGCCCACAGAGCGGGGACTTGTACCGATTTTGTATTGGGTCTTTGAAATCAGCTAATATCATCGGAAATAAAAACACTGCCAAGTCCCTAAAAAAGAACAGAAAGCAATTTGCTAGCAGACGAAAAGGATCTCTGCCACTTGGGTCAGGTAGTTGTCTGGATAATCTATACTTATACATTTATTGTCGAGACCATGTACATAAATTCACGCCTAATATTTTTAACTAAATATTTCAATTAGTAAGGCCTGTTAAAAAAGTTTTAATATATTTTTCTAGAAAAGACTAATGTATGTATAAATCCTTATACTAAAGTAACAGGATGTCTGTGTGTCTGTCTGTGTGTACCGAAGGATCTCGCTAACCGCTGAACCGATCGGGTTCTCCTTAACAGGGTAGATTCTCATATGTCCCAGGAAGGTTTATAACTATTTTGGGGTAGGGTACCACCACCCTCCCTAGAGAAAATAATTTTTTTAAAAATTTCCCAATTTTAGAAAGAGAGTTCAACGAAAAACAAACATCAAACGTAAAATATTTTTTAACTTATTCTTTTAAAATCTAAAATAAGAAATTGAATTATTAAATTCGACTCTCTCCTCCTCAAGTGCCCCTAGAGGTCTCTAGGGGCGTAGCCGCTAGTATTCTATATTTCAACAAGGTTATTTAAACCAAAATTTAACATTTAATGACACTTGAATAATAAATATTAAACAAAAATAATATGATGATTTTTATACATTCTTTCTTTTCTAGTATGGCTTTAAAAGCGATTAATGTCCACTGAATTGTAACTGGTTTTCAGCCATAATGAAAAATCTTGTGTAGCATCATATTACAAACAATTGTCCACGAATATCAATATAACGATGATAAAATTAATACCAGTTTTGTTAAGCCGGGACTTTGGCCTCCGGGGCCATCAATACTAGTTTTAATCTTGTAACTTTCATTTTAATAACCGCGGAAAGCTGTCTATAATGCAATTAGATAAATAACTGTTACCTTTTACTCTTCTTCTAATCATACTTGTTTTGCTTAAATTTTTTTTTTAATTTTCAGCCAATAAACTTACCAACAAATAGGACTTGAAGAATAGATTTACTTATAAAATTAGATCAGTCAATGATTGTCAAACTTTGTCTGTATTGATTTACATTTTGATTATATAATTACAGTGTTCAAACAATAATGCAAAAGTCTCGAAAATTTTTAATTGCATTCTTTCCACCTATTTAGGATTATTCAGGGGGGATTAAACTTTACAATGGGAGTAAAGAACTATCATCTTTGTCATAGTTTATCAGCAATTGGGAATAGAAAACCAAATATTACATAAATAATATAAATTGTATTGAAGCAAAAAAATCAGCACGTAGAAAATTGACGTACAAACTTACGTTAAGAAGTTGTACCTTTTCGGTATCAAAATTACCATGTAAAACATGGACAGAGCTTCAATTATAACCTACGGTTCAACCATAAGTGCCAAAAAAGTTTCACTTTAAAAACATTTAAATATAATAAGAATGTAAAGCGATATTATGTTTAATTTCCTTTTTCTTAATGAGAGTTTTTTTTCCAAGTTTGTAATAATACCTAATAATCCTAATTATTTGTATCATGATAACTGCATTAGTTATTGAGCCAAATCCTATGACATTCTACAGTCAATAATTTTACAATTTTCTGTCTATCATGTTGTTTTAGAAAGTAGAGCTACTCTGTAATGATAGCTGGCAGGTTTCAGACTATTTTTATCAGGGACCCAAGGAAATATACATTCATGGGTTCATATAATTTTATATAGTCAAACTAGAAAACTTTAAAGCAATCAATGCCTTAGCCCATTAAAAGTTATAAATCAAAGTTAAGTAAATGAGAAACATTCAGACAAAGGTAGTCTAACCAAAGGGTTCTAGAAATGGTTATCATAGAACATTATTTAAGTAATAATCTAAGTCTCTACAAAATATTGTTTAAATATTAATTTATTCTTGTGTTACTTTGTTTCTACTTTAATTGATTTAATCAACTTTATCTAAATTTTTTTTTTTAATTCTGTTTTAATTGAAATTATCTTTTAATCAAACAAATAATATAATAATTAAATATAATATGAATATTGAATTAACAGTAATTGAACTAGTTATTTCGGGAATATTATTCTTTTAGTTTTTAATAGCGTTAAATCCCTAGAGGCCTCCAGTAATAAGTAAAAAAAAATTTTTCTCAGAGTTGATTTATCTTTGAAGGTTAAGGTACTCATCCCCACAACCTCTCCTGGAACAAACAAACACACAAATAGACATCCTGTTACTTGTATATTGTATTCTTTTAGAAGCTTAAATTCCTTAAAAGTCTGGCCAAATAAATTTACTAGCATTATTTTGGTTATTAAAATGGAAATAGTTGCCTTACAGTAAACACAAAAAAATGTTACAAACACTAATAGTTATTAATAGATATTTTAGTGGCAGGAGAACGTATACTTAAATAGTAGCTGAACTCCTAAAAAGACAATTCAAATCTTTGCAATTTTAACATATTCTAATCTTACCAAATATGGTAAAATTTAATTTTCAAATTGCAGTTCATGTTTCTATTTCAAGGCTCTGCAACTGACCATGTTTAGCAGCCGCCTGCAACCGCAAATTTTGTAAAAAGAAACTGCGACAGTTGACTGTCCTAAAATAGTTATTCATCGCATCGTATTTTAGACGTCTTTCTGAGGAAAGTAAAATTGTAAAAATCATAAAATTAATTTCAGTTTTATTATTCGTGGAAAATTGTCCATAATACGTTACGATTCATGATTTTTCAGTGTGGCTCAGAACAGGCTGTTAATCGGTTTGAAATCCATTCTGGAAAAAAATATTAATTATAATTCAGCTTCCAGCTGCTATTTTTACAGCTGTGGCTTGATTTTATAAGAACCCTTGACAGCAAGTTACGAGCTGTGGATTTTGTGATCTTATGTTGAAGTTGAAGTATAAGGCTAATGCCGCCAAATTTACGATTGTAACTGCGTATTTTCCCTTAGTAAGATAGCCAACTGCCAACTGTTCCCAAAACGGCTGCAGCTGACGAGCCCTGAATGTATCTATTTACATTTGTGTTGAAACAAATGCATTTCTTATTAATATAAATGATATACATATATATACTTCTGTTATTAAGAAACAATTATATAAAACAAGAAAAACCTAAGATAAACTATTATCTTGAATAATTAATGTATAAATAAAGATGTGTACTCCAGAAAACTATCCGGCCCAAGTGGTGGGTCCTCACCACCACGTGGGTAGAGTTACATATAGCTCTAGGCCCAATCTATTATTTTACTTTAGCATCTGAAGTCACCTACCACTCTGGACAACAGCGCTACCTCGTTATGCTGAGGAATCTCTTTTTGTTGATTTTATGTCTGTTTTAAATATAGCACGATTATTTCTGTAACAATTAAGAGCAATTTACAAAGCTTATCAACTCTATAATTATTACAAGAAAGTCTCTATTTCCATTATGAACATGTCGTTGTTTCAACCTTTTTAAAAGCGAAGCTTTTCTATAATTATTAAAAGCGAAGCTTTTCTATAATTAGGGTCGGTCCGTCCGTCCGTCCGTCCGTCCGTCCGTCCGTACGTCCGTCCGAGATAGATAGCTTTTATTCGTTAATTTAGGCATGTTAGAATTGGCCTATCGATTTCAAACTTTGCATGATGATTCCTGTAGTAGTTGGGTACGATTAAGAAAGCGTAGCAACTCTATAATCATTACCAGAATGTCCGTACGTCCATTTTAAACATGTTGATTTTTATACTTTTTTAAATAGCTTTTTTTCGTTAATTTAGGCATGTTAGAATTGTCCTATTGATTTCAAATTTTGCATGGTGATTCCTGTAATAGTTAGGTACGAGTTAGAAAGCGTAGCAACTCTATAATCATTACCAGAATGTCCGTACGTCCATTTTAAACATGTTGATTTTTTTACATTTTTAACAACAAATTTGTATGTGACCTAATTATCCGATTGGTCTGATTTTTGGTATACTGATTCCTGGGACAACAAAGTACAATATTATAAGCGAAGCAATTCTATAATCAAGTCCTAAAAATGTAAGTATGTCCATAATCATTATCCTGTATCAAGCAGTTTTTCAACAACTTTACTTACAATTTTGCTTTGACTCTTATACATTCGCATTCTGATTATTCAGTTCTGACATTATACAAGTGTTAATGTCCGTTTGTCCTACCGTTTCAGAGCTTCGCTTTTATGGATGTTGTCATCCTTGTTAAAATTATTAATCATATGATAAAATTTTTCTCTTCACTCGATTTTGAAATATTGACAAGTACTCTTTTCCATAGATTGTTTTATATTATTGGTATATAACATTCTTCAGTTTCAAAGGGAAGATTGTTTTAATTAGGTTTGATGGCCTTAACTGTATTAGTTATCTAGAGTAGCTGCGCTAATAGTAATTAAAAGACATACAAACAAACACAGACATGTTCATTTTGTGTTTGTAAAATAATGATTCCACTTTTAAATGTTGCGCTTGCTTTGTGAAAAGGATAGTTTGGGTTGGGATACAATATTACATTAATGAATGTAGAAAATACATGGAAATTATGACAGAGGAAATTTGTTGTCAATAAGATTGCTAACATAGATATCATTTATTGGTAAGTTCGTTCCTACAATAAAATGGGATGGGATAGGGTAAGGGGGAAAGGGGGGTTCTTGGTTTTAGCAAGCTACAAGTTTCACTTTATTAGAGTGTCTGAGGGGAGTTGTTTGGTAATTGATTTGCCTTAACCTGTAATTCTTGGTGGCAAGAACAACCATCAACTACTCCATTGAAAAGTATTGGTTGACAAGGTACTATGTTGGTATAGTGTAATGTAAGATATTATGTTTTAAATGTGATTTATATTTTTTTAAAGAGGCAGAAAAAGATAACAACAAAAGATATTTTACTTTACTGATTTTTTTACTTCAGTACTTTCTTTCTGTAATTCCTCAGAAAAAAATGGGTTATATATACAAGAAACAATATCATTAAAGTATTTACTTTAACACTGTTTGGTAGTTTCATTGTCTGTAAAGTTGCATTAGCTGATATAAAATTTATATCTTGTTGAAGTGACATTGTTTGTATTTGACCTCTCAAGCATAGACGTCCAGGGCGGGGGGGGGGGTTGAAATGTATTTTACACCTCAAACTTTGTAACGCCTCATATTAACCATTCAAAACTTTAAAAATACTTTAGATTACCCCCCTACAACCTTTAAAATCTCCAATTTACGCTCCTTAAATAAAATCTTGGACGTTCTTGCTTTGCAATTTCTATGATATTTCATTTAGGGTAAATGAACACAAGAAGGAAATTATAACTATATTTTAGTTAAAAGATTTTATTTCAGGAATCAACCACTTGTGTTCTCATTACTTAATAATAATATACAAAGTAGACAGGTTTTTTTGATTTTTCATTCAGATTTCTCTAACCACTGAACCAATTAAGTTTTCTATTGTAGGGAAGCTTTACATAGATCCAGGACGGTATTAGGCTATTTTACAGCTTCTTCCATACTTTACTTTGATTACAAAGCCCTTTGCTGCTTGAGGCACAGTTGGTATTCTAATGTAAAAATTAAAAAAAAAAAAAATTTCATTAGTCCAATATTGTTTTTGAACTGTTAATCTGAGATATTGTAACACCACTACTCTGATATGATAGAGAGAGATACTCCGAAACAGATGAAAGTGAGATGATAATAAAGAGAGATAAATAGAGAAAAAGGAAGAGAGAGACAGAGAGAGAGAAAGAGTAGGAGAGAGAGATAGAGAGAGGAAGAAAGAGAGGGAGGCAAAGGGGAGAAAGAGCGTAAAAAACGAGTGCGTATTTAAAGTAACTCTGTATGGATGTTATGTTCAGTTACACACTTCCATCCCCTCACACATCCTATCCTATCATCCTTCCACAATCTCACAGGTTATACTTAGAAAAAAAAACAGTGTAAACAATTTTCCAATATGGCTTCAAAACCGATAAATATCCGCTGAATTATAAATATTTCTAAGCCATACTGAAAAATCATGTATAGCATCGTATTACAGACCAATTTTCTCAAATAATAAAATTAAAATCATGAAATTAAAACTATCTCTGTTAGCCTGAGCCTTCGATCCTTAGGGAACAAAAAGTTGGTTTTATTCTTATATTTTCATTTTAATATCCGCGGAAAGCTGCTTATAATACTATTTGATGAATAACTATCAAAATTGTATATATTTGGAATTGAAAAAGTTTACTTTTAACCCTTCTCTCAAATCTGTTTATTAAGTTTTTACAAATAAAGTTGTTTGCTAATTCATTTATTTAGTAATGTTGTTTGAAACAAGGTGTCCTAAGTTATATTTTACTAAATTGATACTTGTAAATAAAGTTTAACATATATCTATTAATCCCTGGTATTACATTACTTTAAAAAAACATGGTTTTCAAATATTTTTAAAAAGTTTACTTTTAACCCTTCTCTCAAACACAATGCCATCGAAGGTGATTTGACTTTTGTGTCAGAACCTGAATTGGGACATAGTGCATTTTATTACACTAGGTTAGGTAACTTCATTTCACTTTTCAATAAAATCTAAAATGCAGCCGTTTTTGCAGGAGGTACCATTTTCTGTTAAAATTTTAGAGGAAAATTAAACAGTTTTTTGTTAATTTCTACTTCTATTTTCAACTGAAGAAAAAATCCTTTTGTGTATATACAGAATCATTGTTGTTACTTAATTTCATCAAAAAAAAATTTAAAAACTAACCCATAAAAGCCGATTTTTCATTTTGTTCAATATGGGTAAAATAAAAATATTACCATCTCCAAAGGGTTAAAATCAAAATTTCAAAGCTCTAAAATGTTGTTCATCGAAAATAAATAGCAGTTTAAAGGGACTTTTTGCATCCATCTTCTCATTTAACAGGGAAAAAAAACAAAAATAGAATCTATTTTTTCAGTGTTGACATAAAAAAAGCATTTGATAAAAAAACAACAAAAAAATTATTTTTTAAAAGTGCTAAAAAGTAATACAGACTATTCAGTCTTTACCTCTGACATTGAAATAGATGTAAAAAATGTCAATTTTGTATAGCAGCCAATTAAAATAAATTTTCTTATGGAAATTCTCATCAGAGCATAACTGAGCAAGGTCTTATTGGATAACATACTAAATGCTCCTTTAAAAATTTGTATTCTATGAGAAAATCATGTTTTCAAACGGATATTTCAAATTATAGAGTAGCTTCAAGTGTTTAGCTGTTCCCAGAGTGAGAGATACCAATGTTTATTACACTAGTCCTTAAAGTTTTACAATTATGTTGGTTTAACAACTTCGATGACTTTTTTAATTGGTTAGTTTATTAAGTTGACTGTTCAAACATTTCAACCACTAATCTTAAGCTCTAAAGAAGGTAATTTTGTGTTTCAATATTGGGGATGTACATCAATTTATTGGCCTTTGTCTTATCCCTTTGGATCCATGAGTTGTTCTACCCTTTGACTTTAGGGCGATATTGATCTTGAAAATAGTTTAAAACCACACCCAAATAAAAGTGCAACCAAGTTGGACCAGCGATTTCCGAGAATTTTGGATACAGACAAAAAACCTTAGTACTGTATGTATATTAGAATGACAAGATTGAATGTTTAATGTCTATTTTATAGGTAAAATTGTCTTTCTAAATCACGCTCGCTTATGCTCCCTCTCTCTCTATCTCTCTCAATCAATCTCCCTCTCTCTCTTTGTTTCTCTGTCTCTTTCTCTCTCTATTCAAGGGTGATAAAAGGGATATGCAGTTCTTCATAAAATGTTGTTTCAAGGGGTTGTATACATCCCCTTCTGCACGCTTATGATCCAAAATATTGCAGGCAGACTATATTGTAACATACCCTTTTTCCAAAATGATCATGTTTATGGGTTGCACTTGTTTTTGAGAGAAGGCATTTCCCCTACTTTTACTATAAATACCGCTCATCTGACATAGCAGCAGTAGGTCTTTATTTTGTCTTTAGTTATGAAATTTGTTTAGGCTAAGATTCGTACCTTTCTCTACCATGTGCAGATTTGCTGAATGCTATAGAAATATTACTATTACTTGGATGTTGCACCAGATTTTTGTGTATTGTAATAAAGTAATTCTCACAGCCAGCTTAAGTTACAATACCCCAATCCACCCCCTGGATGAACAAACTTTAATAAACGAGGTACATATTAGCTAGCTAAATTGGCGACAAATTTTCCCTTGTTAATATATACATGTATTCTATATACATTGCTAAAGTAAACCAGTTTTAAAAAATATAAAAGAGATAAACGGACATTGGAATTATAGAGTAGCTTCGCTACTAATAATGGATATATTATTATTTGGATTTTCATGTTCTCTGATAAGGATAATGAACATTTCCCCCTCTACCACATTTATATCCTCCCCTCTTTCTGGATGAACAAACTGACCAATACATGGGTTTCATGTTAGCAAGCTTAATTGACGACAATTTCCCCCTGTCATAATATCCATGTATATTCTACATCCATTATTAAAATTGTGACTATTTCTAAATTATGTTTATTTGGGATTAAGTCGGACAGAAAAACATTGTTTTTAATCATATTATGTAAAACTTTGGGATGCGCCACTAGCATCTAGCAGCTTTTAATTCAAAGGGATGGGGAAATTCCTAAAATCATTCCGGGTAAAAGCAGTTAGGGAAAGGTTAGTAAAATAAAACCTTCCATCACATTCTACCGAATCCAACTTTTGAATAACATAGTTTAAATTAAGCTACACTTTTCAAGTTTTTTATTCCTTATTTTAATTCTTTAAAGATTAAATAGATTCTACTTTTTAAAAGCTACTCTATAATTTGAAATGTCCATTTGAAAACATGATTTTCTTATAGAATACATTTTTAATAGAATCTTTTTACAAAGGAGCATATAGTATGTTATCTAATAAGTCCTTGGTTTATCAGTAATGCTTTGGTGAAAATTTTGTTAAAAAATTATCATAATTGTCTGCTATGATAAATAGATTTTTTTACATCTAATTAAATGTCAGAGGTAAAGTTGAATAGTCTGTATTACTTTTTGGCACTTCTTAAAAAAATTATTTATATTTTTAATCAAACGCTTTTTTTATGTCAACACTGAAAAAATAGATTCTATTTTTGTTTTTTTTCCCTGTTAAATGAGAAGATGGATGCAAAAAGTCCTTATAAACTGCTATTTATTTTCGATGAACAACATTTTAGAGCTTTGAAATTTTGATTTTAACCCTTTGGAGATGGTAATATTTTTATTTTACCCATATTGAACAAAATGAAAAATCGGCTTTTATGGGTTAGTTTTTAAATTTTTTTTTTTGATGAAATTAAGTAACAACAATGATTCTGTATATACACAAAAGGATTTTTTCTTCAGTTGAAAATAGAAGTAGAAATTAACAAAAAACTGTTTAATTTTCCTCTAAAATTTTAACAGAAAATGGTACCTCCTGCAAAAACGGCTGCATTTTAGATTTTATTGAAAAGTGAAATGAAGTTACCTAACCTAGGGTAATGAAATGCACTATGTCCCAATTCAGGTTCTGACACAAAAGTCAAATCACCTTCGATGGCATTGTGCAAATCTGTGTATTTAGTTTTTACTGAGTGTCTATTAATATAGTCATTTGCTAATTTATTTTTAGTAATGTTGTTTGATACAGGGTGTTCTAAATTGATATGTATTGATAAAGTATTCAATCTATTATTTTACATGTTATTGACAATTTATTCTTAGGGTGTCCAACAAAAACGCTTCTTAAACAATGGTATTTGTGATATAATTACAGAATGATTAGAATATTGATACACATTTTGACTAGATTATTTTTAATTATATCTAATTTATATTACATTTGATAAATTTTGAGTATTTTACAACTTTCAAAGATATGATTTGATTTAAGTAAAGAGCCATATAGACAAGAACAAGTAATTAAAAATAGAAAAGAGAAAACTTACATTTATTATTAAAATCGCCATCTTTTGAACCAGCAGCTATGTCAATAAAAGGTGGTGGTTTTCAGAAGAAAAAATGGAAGATAAAAAAACTTCTATAAGTGAAGATACCCTCCCCATTACAGTAAAAAAACATCTAAAACCTGTAAAGAAACCCATGTCTATTCTGGCAGTTTGCGATATCTTTCGATACAAACACATAGACGGGCATATATATCTTTACTTAAAAAAAAATTATCAGAAATAGAATTAAAATAATATTTTTTTTAGCCTTTCATAGTTTTCAAGTAAGCTGGTTAAAGTGCCTCGTAAAATAGGGGACAAATTTAAAAAACTTTTGGCCAAAGAAACTCGATTATTTTAAGAAAGCTTTTTTTGTCTAGACATGAAAGTCCTCCTCCTTCTCGCAGCTGCCGCCGTTGCCTCCGTCCACGGTGACGGAATTCCGGTGTACGGCAAGCCCCCTGTCCCTCACCATGGTCCTGTTCATTATGATGAGTCACCCAAACCCTTTGCCTACCAGTATGGTGTCAGTGACTCATACACAGGTAAGTTCCAAATAAGTAGTGTTCAAACTCTTTAACCAATAATTTTGATAAAAACCAATTGCATACCAGTATTGTGTCAGTAACTCAACACAGGTAATCACGTTATCTTATTTGTTTGCTGAAAAACTTTGGTTACCTTTAATGAGTTTGATTTGTAGGTTACAATCTAATGGAGTCCAAACTTTTAAACCAACAATTTTAATTTAAACCCATTGCATACCAGTAATTTTGTTGTCAGTGAATCTTACACAGGTAACACAAGGGAGGAAGGGAGGGGACAGTAGACTATAAATCATACAGGTACTTAATGATTTATAGCCACGCTATCTCATTTGTTGGCTTACAAAAATTAGGTACTCTTTTTAGTTTTAATTGTAAAGTTCCAAGCTAGTAGTGTCAAACTTTAAGACCAATAACTTTGATTTTTATAATATCTCTTCTGTAGATTAAAATTATTGGTTTAAATTAAATTTCATTCTAAGGTGCAAACTTTGATGCTATTAAAAAACAGCAATTATTTATCTTATCTTATCTTATCTCAATTTCTCTCATCTTATCTTAATTTATCTGACCTTATCTATTTTCCAGGTGCAAACTGCTAATGAGAACAGCAACGACAAGACACCAATTGCCATCAATCCTATGATATTATCTCATTTTATCTTATCTCAATTTATCTCATCTTGTCTCATCTTATCTAAGTTTATCTTATCTTGTTTTATCTTATCTCAAATTATTTCATCCTTTCTTAATCTATCTATCTTTATTTTATCTATTTGCCAGGTACAAACTTCGCTGCTAATGAAAACAGTGACGGCAAGACAGTGATTGGCAGCTACACAGTCCACCTTCCTGACGGTCGTGTGCAGACTGTTAGCTACACTGCTGACCACTATAATGGATATATTGCTGATGTTAAGGTGAGCCAATTACGCTTTTTTCTTTTCTCTTAAATTTAATTTTTAGTCAAAAATTATGATTGTTGAGACAAACAATGGTATCTATCTATTGTCTACCGGCAGCTACGCCGCTTTTAAGCCTCTGGTGGAGCTGAGGGGGGGGGGGGGTGAAGTCGTTCTCCAATTTTCTATTTTAGCCTTGAAAATAAAAAGTAAAAGAAAAAGTTTGTGTTACAAATGAGGAGCAACATTTTAAAGGAGCACCATATCGGTTCAGCGGTTAGCGAGATCATTCGGAACATGAAAACAGATTAACATCCTGTTACTTTTATATAAGGAGACAACAATAAATAGTTTATGTCTTAGGAAAACTTTCTGAAACGGCTGAAACAATTAAATGGTGCTTTTCAATGAAGTTTCTGTTTGGGGGTTTTAGGCTATTTTTCACGTATAAATGTTAATTTTAGTATAAATATAACAGCAACATATTGCAAGAAATAATTACTAAAAGGAATTGCAAATTAACTTAATCTTTAATAATTTTACAATAAGGAAGAAGGAAGATGATTTACAGTAGTTTGACGTTTTATTTCAAAACTTTGTGTGATATAAATCATTAATTTTTGTCATCATTAATGGGAAACTCCAAAACATAAATTTATTGAGTACAAATTCTAAAAATACTAGAAGATTTTTTACAAAAATATTTGGAACATTTTTTTATTTATGTTCATTGACTTTTAACTAAGTATCATTTTTTGCCTTACAATATTATTTACCCCTTTTCAAGTCGAGGACTATTTGTACCATACAGTTATAATTTACATGTTCCGTCAGTCTGTCGGTCATGCTTATAATAGACATAAATATGATTTTCTTGTAAAGGTTTCGTGAGTTTCTATGTTCAAACGCATAATTTCTCTGTCTTATTATTTACTAGCATCTAGGGGCACTTAAGGTAGGGGAGAGCGGATTCAAGTTTTAAAGATTAAGAGCAAATTTATTTTTTTTTATGGGGGGGGGGGGTGGCAATTTTTTTTCCAGAAACGACTGCTCTTAATAAGGTGGAGATACCCTCTCCAAACCTTCCCTGGACCTGTAAGAAGTTTCACTGCAAAGGAAACTATATCAGTTTACCGGTTAGCGAGTTCCTTCGCTACAGACAAAAAAAAAGCTTAAAACTTAATCCAATAGGATACCAATTGAACATACAATATAACCCCTTATAATCTGTTTGGCAATCAAGGTCTTTTAGAGCATCGCTACTTAAGGATGCTGTTATTGTTTGTTTATGTTTACTGGATAAGACTGTCCTTGTTTTAAGTATGATCTTTAGCCAGATGTTTAGAAGAATTATCATATAAAAATGTTATAATTACTAGTGCGTGGTAAAGGGTTTAGACATTCCAACGAAAAAAATTTCATTCCAATATATCTTATTTTTGGTTGAAAACTAAATTGGTACACCCAACAATTGTTCCTTCAACCTAATAAAGCATGATTGGTTTATATTTACTAACAGCATCCAAAAGTATATTCTTGTGGGGTAATTTGTTTATTATAATTCGGTGTGTACATACAATTTATCTTCCATTTCTTATCCTTCAAGATTCCTGCCTTTTTTTACCATTGTTCAAAAAAGATTAAGATATTTATATTGATGCCAAAGCTTAGTAATTAAAAAAAAATTAGTTTTTTACCTAAAAATTGCTGATATAGTTTTTACCATCAAATTAAAATTGCGGAAATCCTATCTATCTCTCTATAGCTTAGTAATTGGAGATTAATTTAATTGTGTAAAAACAATTTTGTTATAAATTTTCAAACGTTTTGTCTCTGGTTCAGTGATAATTTTGCACTTTAGATAAATTATTACGATTGTCAAAGTAATTGTCTCAAATATTTTATTTTAAAGATTATAAAATTTAATATAACTGTCATCACGGGCAAGAAGTCTGTATATTTTTCATTCATAGTGTCTGTATCTAAAGATATCGCTAACCGCTAACTACTCTCTCTTTTACAGTGTAGTGGTTCATATGCCTATGAAAGATTTATGACTACTTTACTGGAGGGTATGTTCACCATCCAAAAAGATATCTCGCTAGAAAAAGTCCCCCCTTTAGATTATTTCTTTACTATTTAAGAATAAAACTTAAAGTTAACAGTGCTAGTCTTCTACCCTCCCCCCCCCCCCCCAAGGGGCCTTGTTAGGTAATATGATAGATTAAATATAACTATTCTCAATTATGAAGTTTAAAAGCATTGCTATAACTTGGTTTCAATTTTCTGGATATAGAATATGCTTTTCTAAATAAGTAATATATAACAGTTTGTTGTTTAATTTCACATATATACGACAGCTTTTTTGTTGTTGTTCTACTTATGGGCCTAAATTATCTTGTTATTTATTATACAGTATAATGGCAATGAAGTATTTAATTTTTGCATGTTCATAATCTGTCTTCATTTTTATTAATAAGCAAATATATCTTTATATATTTTCCAGTAATTCTAATAGACTAAATCCGAATATCTTTTAAAATAATGCTCCTAATTGGTTGCGCTTTTAATGGAAGCTTTAATAATGTCTTCGGATGGTTTATGGCCTTTTTTCTGACCTGAACAACACTCCAATAAAGGCTAGGGGAGTAGCAAACGTATAATAGCAAGTAAAACTATGTATGTCCGTCCGTCATTATGGTCCATGATCCATGAGCACTGTCTGGACAATTTGGGTCTGCTTTACAGTGCTGGAATAGTTATTTCTCGTATCGTATTATAAACGGCTTTCCGCGGATATAGAATGTACAATTATAAGATTAAAACTAGTTTTTTTAGCCCCGTGGTGCCGAAGGCACCGGCTAAAAAAACTAGTTTTAATCTTATGATTGTACATTTCTATATTCGTAGAAAACTGGATATAATACGATGCTAGACATAGTTTTTTCGTATTCATGAGAACCGGTTCCTATCCACCGGATTCAAATGAATACGAGAAATATAATTAAAGTTTTACCTAATCAGATTTCTAGCATATGTAATATTGTATTGTACATAAGGGTATTTTTTAATATTTAATTGATTTTTTTTGTATTGCATAAACGTCTCTTCATTCGATATTCAATTTAATTTTTTGCATTTAATTTTTGGTTAATTTCTGCACAGTGATTTTAATATTTGGCCAGAAGCATATTTTAATTCGGAAATCGTTAAATCAAAATAATTGATAAGAACTACTGTTATATTTTTTTGTTATTTGCAAATTAATATTTATCATTTAAAAGGAAACTAAAAAACTAAAGTTTTTTAAAGAGTTGTAGTCTGATTTTTTTTATAAAAGGATAAAACTGTTTATTTTTGTCATAAATTCAATTTTAAAATTGTTTTTTAATGGTTTTGATTTTATAAATTTATTTTTTCTAAAGATATATTTCTTTTATATTTTCAGTACGAAGGAGTGCCCCAGTACCCCCCTGCTCCCAAGCCCTATGCCCCCGGACCCCCCAAGTATGGCCGTTAATAATACGTCATCACACACATTTGACACGCCCATCCACATCACGTGATCCTGATCATACCATGCCCATTACTATGTAAGGTCCTTTCTAAATTTGCATTACCTGGAATCTTCCCAATTTTGGGCAATTACAATAAAGATGTACCCTAAATATAGACCTATTGCAATTTAGTATACCTGGATTTACCCAAGTTGGGTCCATTCTAACGGTGAAATACCTGAATTTGCCAACTTAAGTTTATTTCAAATTGTATTAAGCTGGATTTTACTAAATTTAGGTTCATTCCAAACTTTAAATCTGAAATTGGAACCATTCCTCTATATTCATTTTAACTGTAAGGACCTTTCCATAATTTATTTTATACCCAAAATGCCGCCATTTTTTATCTACAATAAATATATCACATGACCTCGCAATAAATATTTCCTAATTAATTTCTTGATAATATTGTAATAGTAAATAATTATTTTTATATCTCTAATTATATGTTAGAGCCTTATAAATATTCATACCAAACTCCTTAATAGTAATTTTGATATATTTGCAATGTCATTATGACCTTTATTCTCTAACATTTTGACCCATGTTCTGTGATGCCCAATTATAATTTGGTTTGTATGTATTATAATAATTTATTTATTATAATTATTTATTATATGTATAAATACAGACTGATTACACAGAAAACTTGTCTTATTTTCTACAATTAAAATAACAGATTGATGATTAGAGGAATCTAGAGGAAAATGAATAGTTATTTCTTTCATCGTATTATAAACAGCTTTCCGCGGATATAGAATGTACAATTATAAGATTAAAACCAGTTTTTTTAGCCCCGAGGTGCCGAAGGCACGGGCTAAAAAAACTGGTTTTAATCTTATGATTGTACATTTTTATACTCGTAGAAAGCTGGATATAATACGATGCTAGACATAGTTTTTTCGTATGGATGAGAACCGGTTCCTATCCACCGGATTCGAATGAATACGAGAATAGTTATTTCTCGTATCGTATTATAAACGGCTTTCAACGGGGCTAAAAAAACTAGTTTTAATCTTATGATTGTACATTTCTATATTCGTAGAAAACTGGATATAATACGATGCTAGACATAGTTTTTTCGTATTCATGAGAACCGGTTCCTATCCACCGGATTCGAATGAATACGAGAAATAATATTACCTAACAAATATACTCTAAGAGTAGTATACAACTTTCTGCTGGAAGGATTTAGTCAGTCAGTCAGTGAGGGAAGCGGATACTTCTAGAGTTAAATCAGTTTGGCAAGTTTTTAAACATTTAGCGCCATGGTGCATATATGTTACAGACAGAGGGACAGATAATCTTACAAAGTGGGAGAACCTAGTCTTTATGGAATTGTCTTAGAAATAAGTTAATCATCGCATTACAAATAATGTTCCTGTTCGTATTAAGATAATCTAATAGTACAAAGTTGAATCACGTTCCTTATTTGGAATTCAAAACCAAGGCTAGTAAATTTGGACAGTACTTGTATGAATACTCATAGTTGAATTTTAAATTCTATAATGTAAAGTAGTATAAGCTTTTTGTCTAAATCTGAAGATCTTAGAAAATTCTGGTTCGAAATGTTTGGATTTTTCAGGGAAACATCAAGGGGTATTTTTCTTCTATTTTTCTCTATAGGCTAGGAGCGAAGCAACTAGTTTTTAATAATAGACAAGCATAACAAGGATACTCCACTAAAGAAGCTCAGCTTAGTTATGATAACAAATATATTATTTTCCCGAGCACCATTGTAAAGGAGAACCATATCTGTTTGCAAGATCTTTCGTTACAAAAAGACAGAAAGACTCACAGATACCCTGTTACTTTCATAAAAGGATTGAGTTATTGCATAGTCCGAAATTGTCTGCCCAAAATGGAATTGTGACGTCATACTGCCTATGTATACCTTCCTTGCATGCATGGATACTAGATAGTCCTGACAACATATTAGTATTACATTAATAAGAGTGGAGCAAAACCAAATATTTATCTGTCCACTATTCTATTTACATTTTAGGTAATTTATAATATTTGTACAATCTTTAAATGTTATTTGATAAAGTTTGTTTGTTTCTAATTATTTTTTACTATTATGTATAATTTTATTGTATATTTTATTTCTTAAAAAATAGTTTATACAAAATGTATGATTTTATTGTTAGGTGAAGTTTTTAAACCAAATGATTTATCCTGTCTGTTAAAATTTTGCTCTTAAACTGATTTAGTTCTCCATCTAAAAGAAGTTTCATGTAGCTTCCGGGATGGTTTAAGACTAGTTTTCCTTCCCCTTTTACACTTTTTAGATGAACTGAAAAAAAAATTAAAAATATGTTAGAAAATCACAAAATTTAAAGGCTAGTGCCGCAGTCACAAATAGCTAAAAGTCGGTTAGATTTATTTGAAATGAAATTTTAGAACAAAAAAAATTATTATTTTTTTGAAAATTTGCTAACATATCTTTTTTAGCTAGAGTGTAATCTTAGGTCTTGTTACGCACTTGCGTTACGCCTTAGTTGAAAGTCTTAGCTCAGGCCTACCCAACATAATGAGACAGAGTGCCTGTGTGTATGAAAAAGAAAGTGTGAGTCATATATATGATTTTGTATTCATTGAACAGCTGTGTTTAGTTTATTAATTTAAATGTTGAAACTCAGTGTTTTTAAATAAATTTCAACAGTATTTCAATGACTTTTAGTTAGAGTTCAGTGATGGTTAAAATAAATCATAAAATTTTTTTTAAATATGTTTTTCTTTATTTCTATAAAATCCTTTCTCTTTTTTTTCAGGGAAGGAAGAGACATTGGATTATATTATTTGCAAATTTAAAATTCAAACTATTTTTATGGATGTAACAATTGAAAGTTAGATTCTTAAGAAAATGTATCCTTTTAATTATGTAATCACTACGTCTGAATGGTTCGTGTAAGTTTTTTCTTGATAAATCTGCTTTAGAATTTTCTCAAGCAATTATCATTTTTTTAAAGGAAAACTTTCATTAGTTTGCTTTTATATACCAATTGGTGAATATATTGGTGAAAAATTGGGATCAACTGCAGTTCACGGTAAAATATTCCTAGTAACGAATATTTCCTAAAATCAATGAATTTTAAAGGCTGCTAGCTGCCAAACGGCTGGACATACAGATCATGCCCGCACACCATTTTAAGCGGCATAAGAAGGCCTACAAATAATCTGTAATAGCCATAAATCAATAATGCATAATTATATCGCAGTGCAGAGAAATGCGCGAAAAAGACATATTTTACGCATTTTTTCTTCAGTGAAGCTTTCCCTGTGAATCAGTGGATCTTGGTTATTCCGGATTATTTGTAGGCCTTCTTATGTCGCTTAAAATGGTGTGCGGTTATGATCTGTACGTTCAGCCGTTTGGCAGATAGCAGCCTTTAAAATTCATAGATTTTTGGAAATATTCGTTACCAGGAATATTTTACCGTGAACTGCAGTTGATCCAAAAATTGTTTTAAAATCATTAAGGCATAGAACAATGGATTATAAATTGATTATGAAACCCAATGATAAAAAAGAAAGTTAATAAGTTATTTGCAATAATTGGTTGAAAAGTTTAGACAATGCATAAAGAAAAATTTACCTTGAGGGACAACGCTAGTTTAATTTTTATGATTAGCAAATGAAGTGAATAAAACCAATAATGAACCATATATTTATATATTTTTTTTCAGAAAAAAATACTCATGATATTTAGTTATAAACATTGAAAGAAATATTACAAAATGCCTCATACAAGGTAAGCCAATTTTCCCTGCAATTTTTTTATTTAATCAAACTTAAGCTTACTTGAAAAGTCGTCTTCTGTTTTGAAAAAAAAATAGTTTATGATTGTTTGTCAAAAAGTATGTTATCTTAATTACACTAGCGGCTACGTCCATATATGCCTCTAGGGGATTTGAGGTATTAAGGGGTAGGGGGGAGTCGATCCCTTCATTTTCCATTTTAGATTTAGGTCTTTGGAAGGTTTATAACTATTTTGGGTTAGATTACATTCAACCTCCCAAAAGAAAACGCGCCCTAAAAATAAGCCAACAATATTTTTATATATTTTTCTTTTCAAAACTTAAATGTACAGTGGATGATCGCCCATGTCTTCTCTCCTTAATAAGCCTCTAAGGGCGTAACAGCTAGTTTTTGATAATGTATTAACTTAAATTCGCTTTTGAAAGGCAAAATCGTTCCTTGTTTTTGAATAAATAAGCATAATCAAAAATAAGTTGGACATACCTATTCTCCGATGAGGTTATCATAATACCATATGTTTTAAAATCAAGTGTATTTGTCTTTTTTGTAGTGCTACTCATACTGAAGGATGCCAGTGTTGCTGCTTCCATTTCGGTTGCTTTGGGGGATGGAGGTAACAATTCATTTTTGGATTAGAGATTCCAAGAAGGATTAGACAATAGGCATCATATAATTATATAATATATGTATATATATCCGCATCCGCTCGTCGTCGGGAAGGTGATAGGTTCGAATCTCGGTCCGACACCGCGTCATAACTACAGACGTTAAAAATGGTTCCTACTGCTGCTATGTCAGGTGCGCGACATAAATAGTAAGAGTAGGGGGAATGCCTTGGCCCAAAACAGGCGCAACTCACTACCATGCACAGTTAGGACTTCTCAGACAAAGGTCGTGCAATCAAAGGGTTGGTTGTCTGATGGGCATAATGGACGCTTTACACCGCAATCATAGGGCTTAGGGCTGACAACCCTATCCCATATCAATAAAAAGCCACATTGTTACAGAAACACTGACAAATTGTCAGCGGCCTATGCTCCCCCTGTGGAGTGAAAAGGGCTTGTTACTGTGTTTACTGTTTTTATATATATTTACATATGTGTTTTCCTTTTCATCTTAAATGTTTAATTGATCAAATTCTAAAATGGATATATATTTCTCTTTTAGACTACCTATGCCAAGGCCCTGTGAAAGAATACGTCACATGGTAAGTTTGTCATGTTTGTAAATTTTTCTTTAATTTAAAAGACGACATTTTATAACAGCGTTACATTTAATCATATTCTTGTATCATACTTATTTAACCATAACATTGCATGGTATTTACATATTTTTTCAGAGATATAGGCGGATATACGGGGCAAATGATCTATATTTCATTTTTTGGTTCTCGGACTTTGGGTACTAGAGCTAACTTTGCTTATTATGGATCATTTTAAAGAACTATTAATAGCGCAAAATGCCGCTAATAAAGTTGTTACGCTCCTAGCAGGCCAATTTAATTTTAAAAAGAAACTTATATTTTTTTCAGATTCATAGTGGACGAGCTATAAGAAACATTTTCAGAAACTGTGTTAGATAAACTTGTATTAATCAGAAAATTTATCATTTTGTGATTAAATTTTTTTATAATTTTTTTACAATTTTATTTATCCTTCCATCTATTTATTGTAACAAACTACTTACATAACAAAGAAATCTATATCCACAAGTAGCGCAGCATTAATATAATTTAAGAATTATTTTGCAAGCATTGTTAATACATAACTAAATATTTCATTTAAGTAATTTATAATTATTTTTTTAAAATTCATTAATAAAAAGTATATGTAACAATTTTATACAAATCTTTTGACAGGCTTTTTTTAGAATAAGGTCTTTCAAGCTTTTTTTGCGGGGGGGGGGGAGAAAAGCGGTAAAACCCATTATATTATTAAATGGGTACTGGGAGATTAACATCCACTTTCCGGCCCATCACTTGGTCGTCTATGGTTTGACGTACCTTTTATAGCTTTAGAGTAGTTGCGCTTTAAACATATGAAACAAAGTATTTTAATTATGCTAATAATGTATTTATTGTTATATAAATATACATTAAATAAAAATTAACAATTTTTCTAATTCTTGTTTTCATTATAATACAAATGCCCATATAAAAAGTATTGTTAAACAATTACCTACAGTTTTTCTTTAAACAAAATCTCAATCGGTCTTTTTAGGCAACTAAAAAGAACTTGAGCAAAAAACATATTTTGAGCGGATTATTTCTAATTATTGCACAATTTAAACAAAAAAATATACAAATCCCAAAAAGGCTGTGTTGTGTCGAATTCGCTAATGTTATCCTTGTTTTTACGAAGTATTCACCGGAGTTTGTTAAATAATAATTCACCGGTAACAATCCAATGGTTTTCTTCTTCAAATATTAAAGTATTTATAAACCAGGGAGAGAGAGGGCATTTGACTGAAAATTATAATTTATATGAAAAAGTATGAAAAGATTGCCACTTCTTTAGATTGCATTTAGTGGTTGAAACGTTTGGCCACCAATACAAATCAAAATTTAATAAAAGTCCCCAAAGTTGTTTAGCCAATGAATTAGAAAACGTTATTATAATACTTTGGGACTTATTAATAGACAGCCCAATGTTCCCTCCTTCCCTGGTGGTAACCCCTTCCCCTCTTTACTTTAGTTCTGCATTGCTATACATTTAGTAAAAGGAAAAAGGTAGGGCTCGGCATTTGCGTGTAAACCTCAGTGAAATCATCATATAATAACTTTAAAATTCAGCTTGATGTCTAAACCTGTTCCTAGACAGACAATACATCTTTTCGGAAACTTTTATTTTGCAAACAAGCGGGATTAAGTTTGAGGCTTCAGCACGGCTGAAACGCGACTGCCGAGCCCTGGCTTTCTATGTCTTCAACAATATCTAAGAATCATGAATAATAATGAATATTGTTATCTAACTAAAAAAAGTGTTATAAAAATTGTTTCTTATTTGTATTTGTAGGGTAAATAGGGCCTTCTGGATTGAAGGGATGGGTAAAAAGGTTTCCAGCCACGTCCACGGTCAAACTCAGACAATCTAAAACATAAAGTAAGTAATATTTCAAATGAAAGTATGAACTGTCAACGGCTTTATTCTAAGTGCCTAGGTACCATTATTCTTTTTATTTTTTATATCATAGAAAATTATTGTGAGAGGAGTTTTTCGAGTTTTAGTGTTGCTTGCCTTAGGTTAGGTTTTAGTGAGAACAGGGTATTCTATAGGATTAGGACACTGCAGACATAGGTTAAGATATAAAGTCTAGCCAGTTTAAACTTCTTTTAATAAACGCTTTAAAAACGTTATGGGAAAATGAAATTGGGATAAATTCCCTCGGGTCTACTCTAAACTTTGTCCATACGTCTGTAAAACAGCGGTTAAAAATAGTTATTTCTTTCATCGTATTATAAACGGCTTTCCGCGGATAAAGAATGTACAATTATAAGATTAAAACCAGTTTTTTAGCCCCGAGGTGCCGAATATTCGTTGAAAGCTGGATCTAATACGATGCTAGACATAGTTTTTTTGTATGGATGAGAACCGGTTCCTATCCACCGGATTCGAATGAATATTAGAAAAAAACTTTACCTAATTGCTCTGGCGCTTCCTAATCTCCCAATATATACTCCATTCCTAAAAAAGTTCAGTTCAACACAGGGATATTAAGGGATAAGACGATGTACGATAACTTGAAGTACAACAACCCCAATGATAATCGACAAAAGTAACTTTTATGTAGACTCATGCCATTGGTTGAATTAAAAGTTTGTAAAACCAAAATGAGGATTTAATAGAAGTTGCTTAAAGTTTTGAAGCCAACGAATAAGAATTCATGTAAATGGAACTTTAACTTACTGTCCAATGTCAATTCACTTTTATTTAAAACCGAAGCATTTTGATAACCAAGGATGTTTTTTAAAACTTTTTTTACTACAATTTTTAATATAATACAATAATCCTCTTCATACAGAATTTAGTTTTAGTTTTTTGAATATTATTCCTTGCAGAACAGGGTAAAATATCATAAGCAAAGTACATCTCTATAATCAAGTCCTAAAAATGGAAGTATGTCCTTGAACAATATCCTTTAATTGTGCAATTTTGCAAGAAATGTATTTTCAATTACTTTTTATTAATATTCTGCTTATTTGATTCTATATTCAAAGTATACTGTTGTCCCACAGTCTGATTTTAAAGCTTCGCTTTTATGGATGTTGTCATCTTTGTTAAAAATGTATTTGATAAATGTAATTGGCAAAACGTTAACTAATCTTATTTCAAGTGTTTTATGTTTCATTAAAAAGTGACAAAATAATGTCATTAATTTAACGATTTAACAAATTAAATAATAACAGAATTATTGCCATTGGTGCAAGACATAAATCAAACAAGAGTGACAATATCCGTTTGTTTTAATATTCAATCATTAGAGTAACAGAATAGAGGGGGAATGAATTGTATGTAACTCTGTCCACAGGACTGGCACCTTTTCCTGAATTTTTAATTGTATCTTTAAAATTAAGCTAATAGCGTCGGAAAATAAATACAGTAGAGTCCTTAAACAGAACAGAAAGAATTTTGCTGGCAGACAAAAATTAAGTCAAATTGAGAACAAAACAAGACAAGCAATATTTAGTAAAAATAAGATATTTCTCAAGGGCGTGCAAAAGGTTTTGGCCGGGGTAAAAGTGCTCAAAGAAAGTTTTATCAACATAAAAAGTTAATTGTACTCATTAGAATAATACCTTGTTATGTCAATTTTGATTACTTTTCTTTAATGCCATGGCATAAAATAGATATAAACCATTTTAATTAAATACATATCGATAGAATATATTATAGATTTATCAGCAGCGATGCTAATGTATAGTTTACCCTGCCCGTTAGAACTTCCGTAACACTATTGGGGGTCTACACATTGTTTAGTCTGTCTGGTGTTAGTGCTTGAAAAGACATAAACTTTATTTTTTAAAGGTTTCGTGATTTTCTACATTTTATATTTTGTAGTGAACATCTGCTCTTTAACTCACTTTGTGCCTCGCTAATTGTGGATGTTATCATCTTTACTTTTATTAATACAAAAGGCAAAAAATTAATGTTAAACTGAGTTTTTATTAATGTTTTGCGGACATTTATCACAGAGATATAATTAGACATTAGATGAGTTTCATCTTTTTGATAAATGTTTTATAATTAATCTCTACCCCGTTCACTCTTCCTTTTCCGTAATTTTGTGTAGCTTAGCTACTCTATAATCAAGGCATGACATTCCGTCTGTACGTCCGGGAATTCAGCTGAATAATGTCTTTTTGAGATTTCTTAAAACACGGAGCTTAATAAATTCTGTGGATCACTGATTTTAACTGACATTCTTTGGAAAATGACATTAGAATCTAAAAGGTTCACTCTTTTGTTTACTTTTATTAAATCTTAAATAAATTGCAAAACCTAACACTATCCATACTTTTTCACCAAGAAATAACTTTACCAGAGTGGTAATTTTTCATGTCTTGTTTGATTTTGAAACAATCAAATATCAATCACGAAACCTCTCAAAAATGTGAACTTAAAGCCAACCCCCCCCCCCCCCCTTTCAATTGTAGTATTAAGAAAAAAAAGTTTGGGCACCCAGGGAAAACCAGTAAGTCACACAGCAGCGCCGCCTATTTTTTGGTATATTGGCTATTTCTCTTGGGATGGTGGTGGTACCCTCTTCCAAAATATTAATGAATCTTCTTAGGACCTATGAGAAGCTACACCTTAAAGTTGAAACATATTGGTTCAGCAGTTAGAGAGATCCTTAAGCACAGACAGACAGACAGAGATCTCTACTTTCTTATAAAGATTTACCTATCAACATCCTTTTCCTTTGGACACTGTAGACACTCCATTAATGAGGAACAACCTAAAAATATTAATTTTTTTCTCGTATTCATTCGAATCCGGTGGATAGGAACCGGTTCTCATCCATACGAAAAAACTATGTCTAGCATCGTATTATATCCAGCTTTCTACGAATATAAAAATGTACAATCATAAGATTAAAACCACTTTTTTTAGCCCATGCCTTCGGCATCTCGGGGCTAAAAAACTGGTTTTAATCTTATAATTGTACATTTATATCTGCGGAAAGCCGTTTATAATACGATGCGAGATATAACTATTATTCCTTATTTTGAATAAATATGTTTAACTGTCTTTCTTACAAATTATCATATAAGTAAGTTTAAATCTAATTATTTTGTATTTGAGTATTTAGTTACTCAGTTTCAAGTAGCTGTTCAAGCATCTATCCAGTAATTTGGTGCTATCCCTCAAAGAGCATTTCGAGCACTGAACACTGTCTCGCCAACTTATTTTTATAAATGGTAAATAAAGGAATGTGTCTATACTATACCTGCGGTGCCCTATTCCTGCCAAGCTACACAGTACCCAATATAACATTACCTGAACTTTCCTAAAGAATAAATAAAATTTTCTACAAAATTTATAGATTACCTGTACAGCCAATTTCTTGAAAACTAAATCCTTGTGCAAGTTTAAATCTAAACAAAGAATTAAGAATTTATACAGAAATATTATACCGAAATAAAAAAATACAACCTAAACAAGAATATCAACACCCATAGACATCAAAGCTAATAAATATTTAATAAACACTGACGTTCATACAAAGTAAGTTATAGGTTAGATACTTTTAAGGCTATTGGAATCTTTTTTTAAAATATTTAAATCTATCTTTCATATAAGACAAAAAATTACATTTCTCCAACTAAAAAAAAATATTAAGAAGGTAAAATGAGGGGGAGAAAAAAATGAAACCAAGAGAGAGAAACGATAAATAGATATAGATAAATAGAGAGATATAGAGAGAAAGATAGAGACAAAAAAAAACAGAGGGAGAGAGATAGAGATTGATAATAGTAATTTAAAAGGTTATGTAAGCAAAAACAAATAGAATTATATTGAAAATAAAAACCTATTAAGAACTCATCTTTGTTCTAAGAAATAATTTTTAAATTCTCAAGTCATGGTAATAGATATGCTATTACTTGGATGTTACACCATATTTTCATATTCTTTAATAAAGACAAACTCGAAGCGGGGTAAAATAACGATAACCTCCATCTATCCCATTTACCCCATCACCTCCTACTTGATGCACGAATTGGCCAGTAGTTGAATTTCATGTTAGCAATCTAAATTGAAAACAAATTTTTACCTGTTAATACATCCACATTTTATATATCCATTATTAAGACTGGTACATTTATTGTCTTTAATTTAATCCTGCCCAATAAAACCAGGGAGGAAAGGGATATTGGACAGTAAATTAAACTGATCACTTAAGTTTTATTCATACGTTCTTTCATTTGTTAGCTTAAATTTGTTGGGACTTATATCTAATCTTGATATGTTATTACATATTAAGTCTAAACTTTTCCACCTATTGTTTTAATCTACAGAAGGGATAATTTTGTTATTCATAATTTGGATGGCAACATAATTCATTGTTTATTGTCTTTACCGTTTGATTATTGGCAGAATACTGTTGCATACGATAAAAATATAAACCCAGCAGGGGCGTCCAAGCTTTTTATTTTGGGGGGGTAATTCGGTTTTGGGGGGGTAAAATGGCGCGCGAAGCGCGCCGCAAATTTTTTTTACCCCCCCAAAATTTTTACCCCGGGTTAAAATTTGCTTGGGGGGGGTAATTACCCCCCCTGAAATCTGTTGGCAGGGGTAAAATTTGTTTACCCCCCCCAAAATTTACCCCCGGGGTACAATTTTTTGGGGGGGTAATTTAAATTTTATCAAAAATTTCGTATTAAAAATGCGCGCGAAGTGCGCAAAATTTTTTTTGTTAGAGATTTTCTATTTTGGGGGGGGGTATTTACCCCCCCAAAATTGTTTGGGGGGGGGGTAAATACCCCCTCCTAAATGGTTGGGGGTGCCTACGGCACCCCCAGGGTAGGGGTAAATTTGAAATGGGGGGGGTAATCGCCCCATTACCCCCCCCCCCCTTGGACGTCTATGAAACCCAGCTGTCATTATATCTTAAACAGCCGCAATCATTCCCTAGATTAATGTTTGGACAAAGCCTGCTGCTGAGCCCTGATATCAATTAACTAGCCTCAAAACATAAGAGCCTTTCTTACTTCATAAAGATAAGCAAAACTCAGACAGAAAATCTGCCAAATTAAAAAATGGACACTCAAAAATTTGGTTTTATTTTAATACAATATTACGTGATACGACTATTTTACTTTAAGTTTCAATCATTTAAAAAATAAGATCGTAGAAAAAAATATATCTAATTGATAACACCAAAATAGAATGTGTAAATCTTAATTTGAATAAAATAAAGTTACAGATAGTCCTTTAAGATTCGTGCAAAATATTGAGTAAAATCAAGCTAGAAAACAGAAAACCAGTATTTTTGTAAAAAAAAACAACATTTAATCTGACTTTAAAGTTGCGCATCTGCTTACTAATAGGTCAGATTGTGCTAAGTCATATTAAAATTTTACTAACAAATTTAATTTTAACAAAGTGGAAAAGAATGTGGATTTTTTGATATTACCATAAACAAATGAAAAACTAAAGAAAGTTTGTAGACATTGTTTGTTAGTATAATCAAAACAAGATTTGAACAAAAACAAAACGAAAGATTTCAAGTCTACAAATAGCAGAACAAAACTTATATCAAAATGAGAAAAAAGACTTGAAGGATAGATAGACAAATATATATTGATATGACAATTACAGATATAACATAAAAGATAAATGACTAAACCTCTACATATATGAATTTCTTTTGTAGCATGATTGACAGACTGACGGACTAAGTAGGTTTATATTAGATATGTATTAAAAAGTCTTTTTTTAATAGCAGCCTAAAAATGCTAAATGTTATCAATTGCGTTTAAGATTTACTGGCGGGCCGCCAGACAAAGTGAATTTTAAATTGCTTTGCTAGTATAAGTTATACTTAAAAAAGAATTTGAATCATGTACATTCATAGCGTTACAAACTGTTGGATGGACAGACGGAGTAGCTTCGCTTAGTAAAAAGTTCTACGTAGAAAAGGATTAGAATCATGTACAGACAGAAGGACAAAGTGAATAGAGTAGCTTTCGCTAATGAAAAGTGCTACTCGAACCCAGTAAAAGTGTCGGACTGATTATGACGTAAAAAAAATAATTAGCCAATGAGAGGCCACTATAAATTTTACCATTGGTCTATAATTGCCTCTCATTGGCTAATTTTTACGTCATAATCAGTCCGACACTATTACTGGGTTCGTGCTACTTGCAAAAGAATTAGAAACATGTACAGACAGAAGGACAAAGTGAAATATAGAGTAGCTTCACTAGTAAAAAGTTCTACATTCAAAAGAATTAGAAACATGTACAGACAGAATGACAAAGTGAAATATAGAGTAGCTTCGCTAGTAAAAATTTGTACTTACAAAATAATTAGAATCATGTTCAGACAGAAGGACAAAGTGAATTATAGAGTAGCTTTCGTTAATGAAAAGTGCTACTCACAAAAGAATTAGAATCATGTACAGACAGAAGGACAAAGTGAAATATAGAGTAGCTTCACTAGTAAAAAGTTGTACTTACAAAAGAATTAGAATCATGTACAGACAGAAGGACAAAGTGAAATATAGAGTAGCTTCACTAGTAAAAAGTTGTACTTACAAAAGAATTAGAAACATGTACAGACAGAAGGACAAAGTGAAATATAGAGTAGCTTCACTAGTAAAAAGTTGTACTTACAAAAGAATTAGAAACATGTACAGACAGAAGGACAAAGTGAAATAAAGAGTAGCTTCACTAGTAAAAAGTTGTACTTACAAAAGAATTAGAATCATGTACAGACAGAGGTACAAAGTGAAATATAGAGTAGCTTCACTAGTAAAAAGTTGTACTTACAAAAGAATTAGAATCATGTACAGACCAACAAACATTCTTTCATCACTTAAATCTAAAAATTAAACAATATATGTTAATAATTATTAATTTTACTTCAAATTGGCAGGAACACGAACCCAAAGCCAACGAATATTATAAACTTAATACTGTATTAATATTTTTTTCTAATAGCACAACTATTCTATAACCCTTGCCCATCTGTTAATCTCGTTAGGCCATTTATTTAAGCTCATTTCACATACAGATTCATATGTTTTCAGTTGCTGTGTTTTTTAGTGTTACTTTGTTGTATACTTTATTTTCTTAATATGGCATAATATTATCTGTATTATTAGATAGTACTTTATTTTAACTGTATAACATTTTATTGTTTGTGATCTTTTTTAGTTTGTCTTGGCGAATTGTATCTGTGCTACTTTTGAGATGTTGATTTGTTGAAGTCTAAATTAAAACTGAGATTGAGTTACATAGATTTCGTCGACCTAAGCGAAAAAGTAATTTTAGTTAAAAAAGAGTGATTAAAAATATCTCTTTAATACAATGTTACACAAATAAAAAATAGCAAGCTAAAATAATGAAATTCTTAAGAAATAGAAGAGGGGTAATATGAATAGATATTCAATCTAAATTTTTGCATACTTTATGTTCTTGATATTTTAACCCTTCCCCTCATCCCCAAAAGATAAAAAAAATAGAAGAAGATTGTTATTTGAGTAAAATTAGCAGAAAAAAAACATTTTTTGCTGGTTTTTAATTAATACCAAATATTTGCAAAAGCTTACTACACCACTGTAAGTATAATTGGCTTGACATCTTGGTGTTCATATAAAGAAACAAAATATAAAAATGTGAATGTAAAACCCAGAAATACCTTTTTTACTATTTTATTCTGTAGAAACAGATAATGCTCTAACTTCATAATAATATGTGCCCTATCAACCTAATAAAAAATATGTCTTTTGACGGAGATATGGAAAGTGTCATGTGTGACGTCATAAAAATACGTCTAAATCCATCTCTTTTTTAGGGGTTTCCTTACCTAGTTCTCCTCTCATCCTTCCTCTCTGGACTTACGTCACACATGACACTTTCCGTATCTTCTATGACTATATGTAAGTACCTAAAGATCTCACAAATTGCTAGAACTATAACTTATCCCTGCTTTTAACCCCAAACCTCACACAGTTATTATTATTTGAGGTAAACACAAACATTTGGGTTGAAAAAAACAGTACCCAATTTTAAAAATGGGTAATCATTTTCAATAATTTAGGTTTAGTAATTATACTTGTAAAACTAATTTAATTATACCAAATAGACAAAGTACAATAGTAAAATAACAGATTTTAAATAACTTAATTATTTTAACAGAATTGTTTTAAATATTTAAAATATTTTTCAGGAAAAAAGTAAGAAATTTTCAATAATAAAACACCCAATTATACTGTCGAACATGGATGTTTAAATCTTAATTAAGAAAATTCTTCACAAGGAAACTATGACATACATATATGCAGCAGCCAAGTAAACCCCCGTTATTGTCGACAGACAGACGGACATAATAACAATAATGATTAAAAGTCAAAGAATAACTAAACCAAATGTGTCAGAAAAACGAACAGAGGGAAGGGATACTTATAAAATTATTGGGGATAGTCCCTTTCGTGACAACGCCTCTTAAGGGGCGCATCGTCGTATTTTCACAGTAGCTTTTGATAGGTTATTTTAGGTTAGGTTATTGCCCCCCCCCCCCCCCGCAGTGGCTAGAAATAGGGGAAAGGGTACTGTGAAAATACGACGAAACGCCCTTAAGAGGCATTGTCACGAAAGGGACTATACCCAATAATTAAGCAGCTTCACTACTAAAAATAGTTCAATGAATACATAGAAAGACACAAAGATGTGTGTATTATGTCAGGGATGTATGGGAGGTGACATTTGACTGTAAATTACACTGGTACATAATGTTTTACTGCAAAGAATCAAAAACTTTTTTCATCGAATTTTCATTGGTTGATTCTTAACTAGTACTGTCCTAACTTTTCAACCAATAATTCAATACAAAGACGAAGTAATTTTATTTTATATAAATTTATAATTCACAGTACTATCATAAGATTCCTGGTATTATGTAGCTTGCAAAAATATAATTTATAAAGCGTAACATGCATTAATGATCATTTATTTGACTTTTTGCCAAAAAAAGTAATATTTCATTTTAGTTGTTGCACATTTTGTCTTGTATAGAGTACAATTTTTATTATTTATTATAGAAACACGGTATTTTAAGAAGAGAAGATACTGTAAAAATCATTATGGTTGTCTGTCTGGATAATACAGATAGACAACTCATATTTTTGTTAAGAATTCCCTGATTAATGAACATTTATTCATAATTCATTTTATTTCTAAATAAAAAAAATATTTATATATGTTAATGGTTTCATAGGCCCTAAAAAATTTAATACATAATTTCAGTTGTCCGTCCGTCTCTTAGTTTAAGTTGATATTTCATGAAAATATTGTTGATCGCTATCTAGAGATGGCATTAACCTTGTTAATATTCTGTTCACTTTTCTTTCATTTACTTCAGATAAAACATTTGAAAATAAGTTTTTAAGTATGAGTTTGGTAAGGTAAAAATCCAAATATAATAGTTATGTAAAAGTGCAGAAAAAAAACCTTAAAAATTTCCCAATGAAAGATATTTTGTTATGCGAATTGAAAAATAAAATGATACCATACAAACAGCAGCTGTAAGGCTCAGGGAAATCAACCTTTTTTAATTTTAAAAATCAGTTGAAAGTCTAAAACTGACCCAAACATGGCCATTCCTGCATACATGCACAGGAAAGCAGAGATATACTTAGAATAAGAAAAGTAAAGCTTTATAGAACACGTGCTGCGAGTAAAAATATACAAAAAGAGACTCACAAACAAAAATTATGGTTTTTAGTGTTTACGTGCCCTTTTTAACTTTGCAAAAAACTCACATGAAATAGCATAATTTTTGGCAAAATATAAATGTGCAGTGCAATTTATTTGCAGAGATGACTGTCAACAAAATTTGCTGACGCTCTGCAATCAAATTATACATCATTGTTCATATTTATGAGCTGAATTAATCTTTTAAATTCTATCATCAACTAAGATTGGTTGCTTATCAGTTTGTTTGTCTTTAAAGAGAAAGAGAATGAAGAACAAAAAGACATTTTGACCCAAAGTTATCTTATTTTTAGTAAAAAAATGATTCAATAATCTCCATAGGGAATTTTTCTCAAAACTTTTGGGAGATTTTATATTTTTTTCCGAAACAACGAAAATATGAAGGTACTATAACTTTAATGGCAAATAAATAAAACATGGCATCAAATAATCTTAAATTCTATCATTTAAGTTTGTTTGTCTTTTGAGATCTTAAAAAGGACATGATAAAAGAAAGCAGATACAGGGAGAATTTTTCAAAATAATACTTTTATGGCATTTAAATAAAAATAGACAAAAAAATATGAACTTTCCCAAGATACTTTAAAAAAGAAAAGAAAAATCTATCGCAGAGAAATAGAATTAAACAAAATTAAAATACTCCATGAACCCATTTCTTAAACTTAAAATTTAAAAATCATGATGCTGTCAAATAAGGCATTGTCCTTCTTGATAAGAGATGAATTGATAACAAGAAATATTGTATTCATAAGTAGCGCAGCAATAACAATCCTATCCCAGTAAATATTAACTAAATTATTACTCAAGAATGATGAAAACTATCAATTTGAGTTAGATATATCAGTTAATTTGAAACAATTTTTTTAAAAGTCTTTGAACATAAGTTTAAGTCTTACCAGGGAGGAAAGGGATATTTAAAAATTACCCAAAGTTTAATAACAACGTTATGTTATTTGATGGCTCAAAAACTTTGGATACTTTTAATGAATTTTGATTGGTTGGGTCAAAACTATTAGTGTTCAAATTTTTAACCAGCAATTTTTAACAGGGTTAATTTTGTTTATCATTCTTGGAAATGTATATCAATTTATCGTTCATTGTCTTATTCCTTAAGATCCCTGAGTCTTATAAAGACAATATCCATCACCAAAGTAGCAGCGCTAATAAAAAGCATTACTTTTAAAAATTCTGACAAATTTGAAGTGGCTGTCATTTAAAAGAGATGGCTAAATGTCAACTTCACATTATCTCGACAATTTATCAAAAAAATTTATTAATTTGCTGCACAGGATAATTAAATAAGTAATTACCCTTTCCACCTTATGGCTTAGAAACTGATTAATATCCGCTGGATTAGAACAGGTTCTCAAAAATACTAAAAATCAGGTATAGTATCATATTTTTTTTACGAATAGTAAGAAGATCTTTTAATGCCTTTTTATAAAATGACGTCACTTAGGACACTTAGGCCAAAAGTTTTAATATTTATCCCCTTTTTTATAGGCAATATTAAGAGCTTCAATTTTATTATTTGTTAAAAAATAGTTAATTCAAACTACAAAATTAATTTTAAAATTCAAGAAAATGAAAAAATTAGCAAATAAGTAACTTATCATAACTTCGAATGCATTTATATATCCTTTTACTCCTTATAATTCCACATTTTAGGGTAATTTAGAAAAAAGTGCAGTTGCACAATGTTCTGTAATATGGCCATATTAATTCAACTAAATGTCAAACAGATTGTTATTATAACTTTATTTCAACAATTTGTGGATATTAGCTGGGTTTTTTAGACTTCTATGACTTCCTTAATAGATGCATTTTTTAACAAGCAGAATTAAAATCAAAGCGCAATTACTTTCTCTTTAAAAGTCCTCTATTTTTAAAGATATTGTATTTTTGGATATATGGTGTCAAGTTTCTAGTAGTCCTATTCAAACAGCTTTTTATTTAGGGAGGGAGAGGACATTAGGCTGTTTATAATATCCTATCCTTAATCTTTGGCTTAAAAAATTTGAGGACTTTATTGAATTTGATTGGTTGGTTAATTAAGCTGAGTGTCCAAACGTTAATTGTAATATACAGAAAGAATAATTTTGCATAGTTCATTGGGGGTGTACATTAACTATTGGCCATTGTCTCATCCCTTTAGATCCCTATTTTATTAGTCTATAATTTAATTGGTAAAAGCAATTATAGTAAAAGCTATTCAGTATTATTTTCTAAATTTAAATGAATAGAAATTGAATAAGCAATTTGAATTAATGAAATTATTTAAAAATCTATGTTTCCACTGTGATGACAATTTTGTAATCAATGAAACGTGGCAAATGATATTTAAAATAAAAGCCTAATGCACTTTAATCTTTGTCAACATCGACATTTATCCCAAGATAATATTTTATTTTTTATCGTTTTGTTTAATCTATCTATGTATATATCTTTTAATTTATATTGTAATTAAATAGTGAACTTAGATATAGAGACAATTTCTATACACAAAACTTCTTCTTAATATTTAATCGAATAGCTTGAAATCTGCCTGCAGACTTCTTCAATAGCTGTAAGATATTAATTTAGGTGATTTAAATGAAAAACATGGATGACAACATCCATAAGTAGCGAAGCTCAAAAATTATGGATGGATATCCGGAAAAATTAACTATAGAGCAGTATCATAAAAAAATATTAAACTAAAAAAATCATGAAACCTTGTAAGAACGGACAGACGGACGGACTTTTCTAATTATAGAGTAGCTTTGCAGTAAGTGTTAGTCTCTATTGCAATAATATATTTCCAGCTTTTAATTCATTTACTATTTTTTCAAAAATGCTTGTGGAAAAGAAAGACAAGATTTATAAAAAAAAAACGTTATAAAGTTTCAGAATAAATAATAAAACAATAATGATGCAATAAAAAGTAAGACAGAATAAGTTGTTTAAAATATTTAACTAGAAATATAAAAATGAAATATAAAGATTTTTTACTTTTAATTGAAATATTAAAATAATGCAAATAAAAAGGGAGAGGGCGTACGTTTAAGGGAAGATCTAAAAAACTTTCTTAATACAATTAAAGCTTTTTAGAAATTACAATCACACATCCAAATATGATAAATTTGATAAATATTGTTTAATTGCTTTCAAACCTTAAATAGTTCATAAGCCATTAATAGATAGATAAATAAGATATAAAGATGATTTTATAGCGACAATAATTAAATGATGACACAAAACTTTGTATAACAACTTGAAATAATTGAAGGCAATGACAATTCTGAAATTTGAGTGACATCCTCTTATGTCCTTTTTTTTGCAAACATTATCCTTATTCTGAAGGGCCATCCTTTATGTTTTATATAGAAACCAAAGAAACAATGTTTATCTATCTATCTCACAATGTCAATCCTTTTTTTTTTGAAAGTCATGCAATGAGGTTTCTCAAGATCAAAGCATGTGTTGCTAGGAACACAAGGATGACAACAATTGTAGAACGAATCTCAGCCAAAAACGCCTCATAAATGAAGACGCTAAAAAGGTTCTGCTTTTGAGTACATAGAAAAAAGCAGGGGTAATGCATTGGTCCAAACTATGCACAATAAGGATTTGGTCGGGCAATCAAAGTGTAGGTCGTTTGCACTATATATAAATTATATTATAGTGAAATAAAAAAATTACTTTTCACGAAATAATATTTTCTGTTGTAAAAACCAATTTATTTGACATTCTGGAAAAAAAAACTTTTATATTTTGGGCCAAATCCGAAAATAAATTCCAAGGCTACCCTATATCTAAGTCTTACATTTTCCTTTACTTCTGTTTAAGGCTATGGAAACCCTGACTCTTAGAGTAGCAACGCTTCTTTTTATATAAATAGGAAATACAATAAAAATAAAAGATGAAAGGGGGATGATGATTTTGAGAAGGGTGAACAAAAATAAGGAAAGATGATTTTGACACTTTTTTAATGTGACACATTTATTATAACTAGCTCAGCTTCTCTATAGCCAGAGTCTTCTTGACCGTCCGTCTGTATCAATTAATAAATTATCTTTAATTTTAAACATGATAATTTGTTGTTCTAAAGTAACCAATGAAAACTTAAATTAAGATACTAATAGAAATTAAAGACATTATCAAAATTTTTGATGTATTTTTCCAGTTATTTTATGATTTCAGTTTATCTTTAAATGTTACTTTATTTTTTTTATCAAAACTGATTTTTTTATACACTACTATTGGATATTATTGGAAGATTTCTGACTTTTGGTGTCATTTTATTTGCGTTCACTTTTGATTTCAATTAGCTTTAAAGGAAATATAAAGGATCAATTTGGTGGATTAAGGCATCCAGCCCTGCGGGGGTCACCTTATACTCCCTTAACCTAAACACGCATTCAATTACTATGGCAAAGTTTTAGTTTGTAACAAATCAGAAGGGATGTATTTATATAAAGAAATAAACGGCCTTCAACTTTTCTGTCGTTTTTTTTCATTGTAGCCTTAAAATGTAAAACAACATAAAATTCAATAGTTTTTGTGTCTAAATTATCATATGAAGTTGTTTATAAATATTTTATCTTTAGATAAAAATCCACCATTTAACATTATTTTTTATCCTCTGTTGAAAAGATTTTCTTTTTTATAAAGAACTAAATTCAATGTGTTTTTTAACTATAAAAAATATTTGTGCTTTAAACTTTTCCTCAAGAGAATAATACTATGTACATTAATTTCTTTGTTGCTAACAATTACGGCATGATGATGTGTTTTCTAATCCAAAATATGAAAATAAATATCTTTAAAGAAGAGAACAAGCATAGATTATATTTCTTCTGGGGCTTTGAAACCTATTGATATCTGCTTGATTAGAACCGGTTCTCGGCGATATTGAAAATCAAACATGTATAGCTTCGCATTACAGACAATTTTCTATGAATGTTAACATAAAAATCATAAAATTAAACCAATTTTGTTAGCCCTAAGGGACCAAAGGATCTTATAATTTTGCATTTTAAATCCGCAGAAAGCTTTCAAATATAACATGCGATACATAACTATTCCTAGCCCTTTCTCCGTGCAATATGTAAGTTGAAGAGTTGTTATGTGTTATTGCTGAAAAGAAGGGAGAAAAGTGTTCTTACAAATTAGCTTAACAATATCTACCAACATAAGCTAACCTATATGATAGGTATACCTATTAAAAGATTGTAAATTGGTGGTGGTTAGCGTAATTTTTTCGGGAGGGTATAGGTCCCCACTTCCAAAAATAATCATAAACCTTCTTAGGAGAAGCTACATCGTAAAGTAGAACCATATTGGTTCATCGGTTAGCGAGATCATTCAGTAAAGACACACATACACGATATGTTGCTTAGGATATAATACTTTTATTTCGATATGATGAAAATCTTTTTAAACCTTTACATATGTAACTATTTTTGTTCAACGGCTTTATGAGAACACCTAAAGGATGCTGTAAGGCCAAATTTAATGTTAAAAATTAAAAAAATGCTTCCTACAATTATTTTATTTTATTGTATTTTTTTCCGCACTATCACAAATTGTGCATTTTTTTAACTTTAAAAAGCGAAGTATTTTAACATTTAGGCTTAGTCCATACGTCCGTAAAGGATAGCTCTTATTGTAAATTTGGGCATGTTAGAATTAACCAATTGATTTCAAACATAGCAATGAATCATAGCATAATGAGGGGAGGGAGAGAGGACATTGGGTTAAAAACTACACTGGCCCCTAAAGTTTTGTAAATAGGTTTTAACTTTTATTGAATCAAATACTTCGTGGACCTTCACCAAATGTTGATTGGATGGTACAAAGTAGTAGTTCTATATTTTTTCCTACAATATTGATAAACAAAAGTTAACATCTTTTTTATAGATTTTAACGGACAAACGGACAGACATCGTATTAAGAAATAAATTATTTGCGGAAAACTGTCAAAATAAAATCAGACAAAATATGTTTTTGTGTAAAAATTAATTTAGATAGAAAAGGTATTTCCTTAAGAATGTGTTTGTGTGTGTGTGTGTGTGTGTAAATTCATGTAAATCAAAATAACATTCCATTGATTTGCCACAAGTATTAAATAAACGTTGTCTAAGGAATTAAAGACGTACACTTAAAATTTTGGAATTTCCTGTTAAAAGCTAAATACATTAGGGAGGATTGTCACTAAATATCTCACAAACGGCTGTTGTTTTTATGGTTGTCCTTGGAAGGTTATACAAGTTTAAGGTTACATGAAATGGGGAAGTAAAATTTAGAACCCAATTTCCCGTAATTGAATTTTTTTCAATTTCACTATAAAACAAGTATGGCAACATCCATAACACCTAAGTATGCATGAAGTAATTGATAAACTTACTAGCTTTCATCAACATATACAGAAGTATTTAACAATCTATAATAAACGTACTAATTATAATAATCAACAGATACAAAAGTATTTAACAATCTTGTCAAGCACAAGATTGAATAATTCTCCTAAAATATTATGAATAAAATTAGTCCATGATAGTAAAAAATGCCCTGTATTTTATTACTAAATTAATTCTTTAAGTTTTTCGTATTAAGGACAGAATAACCAAACAAAATTTTAAACAGATTAGAAGTTTTTCTTGCTATAATACCTTCCTTAAAGGAAACATAGAAGCGTAGCAACACTTTAAACTGGGTAATTCAGTTTTTTTGAATGTCTGTAAGTCACTCGGCCAATCTTAGTAAGTATAAATGTGTATTACATTTCTGTTTGATGTCAGAATAATTCTAAAATACAAATTGTAATAAATTGAATATATATTAAATCACATTTTGCAAAATAATATCAGTAGACGGATAAGTAAAGCGGTATACTTGAGCAATTGACTCTTTTAGAAAAGACCAGGGGCGTCCAAGCTTTTTTAATTTTGGGGGGGGGTAATTCATTTTTTTTTGGGGGGGGGGGGTAAAATGGTAAAATTTTTTTTACCCCCCCAAAATTTTTACCCCGGGGGTAAAATTTGCTTGGGGGGGTAATTACCCCCCCCTGAAATCTGTTGGCAGGGGTAAATTTAGTTTACCCCCCCAAAATTTACCCCCGGGGTAAAATTTTTAGGGGGGTAATTTAAATTTTATTAAATATATATGTAGTATTAAAAATGCGCGCGAAGCGCGCAAAAAATTTTTTTATTAGAGATTTTTTATTTTGGAGGGGTATTTACCCCCCCAAAATTGTATGGGGGGGGTAAATACCCCCTCCCAAATGGTTGGGGGTGCCTACGGCACCCCCAGGGTAGGGGTAAATTTTAAATGGGGGGGGGGGTAATCGCCCCATTACCCCAACCCTTGGACGTCTATGAGAAAAGATATTACAAAAATTAAATAATTAAGATTGTTATTTTATAAATAAAGACTTTTTGTCTGAATGATATTTTTGTGAAAGAGATTTTTGCAACAAAATTTAATATTTCCTTCTTAAAAATTTGCAGCTTCTCGTTAGGTTTCATCTTAATTTATCATCCAATCATCATTAAGTCAAACTTGGTTTTGCTTGTTATAATATTTTGACTAGCGGAAAAGTCAAATAATTTAGTTTTTTTTTAACGTAGAAACGTTTCTGAGCCATAATGAAAAATTATGTATAGCATCGAAATAAGACAATTTTCCACAAATGATAAAATAATACCAGTTTTGTTAGACCGGCATTTTTTCCCTCAGGGATAACAAAACCGGTTTTAATCTTTAAATTTTTCATTTTAGTATCCGCGGAAAGCTGTCTATAATACGATTTTAAAATAACTATTATCTATTTTTGTGAAACACTTGTGTTTAATACTTTATATTACTGTTATTTGAAACACTATTACAACATCTGCATCCCAAGCTTCGCTCTCATGTGTTGTGTACGTTGTCTTCCTTGTTAATCTAACACACAATATGTTTTGTTTCTTTTTTCAACCTTTTTTTTATGTCATTTGTTGAGGTTTTTGTTGGTGTGAACGTGTGTGTGTGTGTGTGTGTGTGTGTGTGTGTGTGTGTGTGAGTATTGGTGTGTATGAGTGTGTGTGTGATGTTTGCAAAATCCATCTGTTGTGCTTTACTGTTCTTTCGACCCTTCTGATACTATTAATTATAATTATTATGAACACAACTGCTCTATAGCTAACTTTAAAAAATAAGGGAAAAGACGTCTCTTAGTTTAATCATAGTTCTAACTATTGTTTCTCTCTATTTTTAAGATTCTTCAATTTTTCTCAATAATTAGCAAAAGTGCCACTTATATAGCTTTTAATTATTGCTGGTTAAGTTGGATAACAGTGGATCTTAAGGGATAAGACAATAAGCGATAAATATAAGCACATGCTGAATAATCATGAATAATCAACAGTGTGGCTGAGAACCACGGGATATTAATCGGTTTCGATGTCATACTGGAAAAGAATAAAAGAATTTTCGCCGCTTTGAATTTCATTTTATCCTGATTAAGATATTATTTATCACAAAGGACAATAATGCTATTAAATATAATTTTTAGTAGGGTGCACTTTTAAGCTAACAATTAACGGGGGATAAAAAAAAACAAGGAAATAATGGTACTAAATAGGGCCGGCAATAAGACTTATACAGATTTTTAGCAGCGAAGCTACTCTATAAAGCACTGCGTCTGTTCGTCAGTCTGTAACGCTTTCATAGGAAATTTATTTTCTAAGCTGCTATTCAAAATAGACAATTAATTGCTGATTTTGTTTTGAAGATTTCCTATACCAAAAATTATCCAGTATCTTATTTGCTTTAAGTCTTGATGCAAAACATAAACATAATTTAAATATCTGACAGCTTTCTTGATCACTGAACATTTGCTCTGTAACTATAATGTATGTTTGTCCTTTCTTCATTTGTTTGTATTTCTCTACTTATGAATGTTTCATCCTTGTTTAATTTCTGCTTGTATTTGAGCATAGAATCTACGTAAAAATCAGATATTTTCGCCTTTGAATTGATATACATACAACGTTAAAACCTAGTTATTTAGAAGCTACGCTACTATTTCTAATACAATGGATATAGAATACGTGGATATATTGACAGAGGAAATTCGTAAATAATTTGTTGCTAATATGAACTCCATTTAATGAATAGTTCGTTCATCCAGTAGGAGGGGAAGGTATAGGGTAACTCAATCGCAACATCCAAATAATTATACATCGATAACTTATACCTAACTTTCGTCATTTTAAAATATACTTTATTTTATGTGAGAAGCTATACCTTATAGAATATTGCTTGTTCTATAAATGACAGTAAGGGTTATAGAATAGTGAAAAATTAGGCGGAAACCAAAAACTGTTAAACTTGGTGCCTACTTCTGTCATTTTAAAATAATTAAACAAAAAAAAACATTCATGGATATACTAACTATATATCTTTTTTAGTTGCTTCAAAACTAAATTTAGGGTTGAAAAGAGCGGTAAAAGGCAATATAAAAAATCTATATTAAAAAGGAGAATGGCGTCTGTCTGTCCTAGGCTAATTTCTTTGGGGAGAGAGACTCCCCCATCCTAAAAAAATGTAAATCCTAAATAAATATATTGTATATATGCTACAAAATCCTCTAAAAACAATACTAAAAAAAAATTTTGGACTATTTGCTCAAGATAGCCAGTGCAAAACATTTGTTTATCGCATCGTATTATAGATAGCTTTCCGCGAATATTAAAATGAAAAATTTTAAGAAAAACCGGTATATCTGATTTTATTTTGATATTCGTGGATGTAATACAATTCAATACATAATTCTTCAGTATGTCTGAGAGCCAGTTCTAATCCTGCGGATATTAATCGGTTCCGAAGCCGAACTAGAAAAAGCTTTACTCGTCCTTTATCTCTAAAAAGCTTCATTATTTAATGAATAATCAATGTTCTCTATTGTTCTAATGTGAGTAATATTTACTTACATAAAATGTAAACCCACAAACAGTTAGAAAAATAAACCTTGTTTTACTTTGTGCAAGAATACTTTTTTGCAATTTGATTGAATGCTTATTTTTTTACACGAAGCTTTTTTACACTTAGTAGTCAACATGTCTTACTGAATATAGAAATTTTACTTGTTGATTAAAATAGTTGAAAAAGATTCATATAACAATATGGTATTTTCACACTTATTTTGCCCATTGCATTGGTGCCTTTTAAATAAACTTCGCCTTAGACAGCTTTCCGCGAATATCAAAATAAAACAAATATACGATCAAAACCAGTTCTTAAAGTTTCGAGCTAACAAAACTGGTTTTAAAGTTATGATTTATATTATAATATTCGTAGAAAACTTGATAAAATACAATACGATTCATGATTTTTAAATATGGCTAAGAACGTATCCAGCGGATATCAATCAGTTTTGAAGCCAGAGTTTAAAGAAAAGATTGATATTTGCCCTGATGTAAGATTTGGTAAACCATAAATGATTGTTGCAGTGGTGCAATTATTTTAGTAGTTCCCCTCATGACGCGTTTAGGTCCAAAAACAAACCTTTTTAGAGACGATCTTTGGTGCTTATTTTAGGTTAGGTTAGGTTAAATAAAGGTCAGAAGAGCCCTTTAGAGCTAGATCTCCCCACAAGGACTTAAAAATGTTTATTTTATATGAAAAAAAGGAGGCTTGGTGGGTTGTTTGTGATCCACAATTAGGTTTGAATGAAAGCACCATCATTTCAAAAGCAAAGATACACCTATTTTATGTCCAAACGCTTTTCTGAAGTTGAAATTCTAGAATATGAATTGAAAGAATTAAATAGAAAAAGAATCAATTGATAAAAATGTCATAATTGCACTTTTAAGACATAAGAATCTAGATATTTAACAATCCTATTATAAAAAAAAAATTGTAATGAGAGTTTATTGTCTTAAACTTAAGACCTCAATAACTTATGAGCACATTGGGTTCATGTTTTGTCTAAGCTTCACATAGGTTTTGTGATGGTTTTAGGCTATTTATTTTTTGTCTTCATTTTTTTGCTTTTGGATGGTTTTATACTATTTTTCTAGCCCCTGGTTATGTTTAATTCAGTAAAAGGAATCTTTTTTTATGATTTAGAGAATCTTAAAAGTTTTATTGTCTGACTTTGAAGATTTCCCCGGCAAAAATTTTGGGTCACTAAATTACTGTCCATTCCTCAGATCCTATTGTTATTAAAATTTTAAAATTACAGTGCAATTTATGCTTTCAATAATATGTAATTATACTGTGATTTAAATAAAACTTTTGAATCATAGAAATGAGGAAATTCAAGAAGAATTCAAAATATTTAGAATATATCACACACAAAAAAATACATTGCTAGAAAGCACATTAAAAATAAATAAAAGAGAAAATATTATGCAACCCTTTATTTAATGCTGGATCTAGTGCAGTTAGTGCAGGTAATTACGATCCTGGTAACGATTATATCAAGAAATCTATGAACTTAGGCTGCTATCCTCCAAACGGCCGTGCGTGCCATGCTTTTTAGTGTTTATAAACAACTATCGGCTGCTTACCTAGCACCTAGCGGCACTTTATTCGAAGAATGAGGTAATGGGAAGAAAACTGCATATAACCACCTTTTGTGAAGCTTTCCTAAAATGAACACCTCAATCTGTTCAGAAGTCATCAAGATCTTAATGAACTCATTACTAAAACATTTCTACTTTATTTATTAGGATAATTAAGAGGTTTAAAAAAAAATTTCAAAATAATTCTTTTAGAAATATTTTCAGTTTCAGTTTAAAAAGAACAATCTAACATTTTATTTTATGATATGGTACAATATAAGTTTAAATAGCTTTTTAATGGTTAAATTGTCTTGAAATGTTAACCACTGTAATCCAACTAGTAATGACAATTTGTCTAAAGTAGTGCGGCAATAACAAGTGTAAATTAAGTGTTATACAGTAAAAAGGGGGATGTAAAAAGACAAAATAGTATCTTAATAGGACGATTCATAGCGAAATAAGTAAAAATTTTAGAATATCACAATAAAAAATTAAATTTCCATTTTTGAAACTTTAAAATTCCGACAATAAAACAAAAGTTTATATTAGCGTCACATTGACTCGATCAGAAGGACGTACAGATATACACCAATTATAGAGTATTAGAGTTACAAATAAAAATAACAATTTGTCTAAAAGAATAACAATCCTAACAATAAAATTATGATTTATGATAATTATTTAACGTGTTATCACCAGATATAGTTAGTTACCACTCCGGGGTATAATCTACAACTGAACTCAACTCTGGTGAGTGTGTGTGTGTGTGTGTGTGTGTGTGTGTGTGTGTGTGCGTGTCAGAGAACTGCGGACGGACGGACAGACGGACCGATGGATGGATGGATGGGTCTATATGACTGACTTTTCTTGGTTAACTTTCATTCAGGCTAAATATTAAATAGCTAGATTTTTAATGTATTTAACCTTAATTAAGTAATTTAATAAAAAAAAATAAAATGTTTTTAAAAGCAAAGCAGTTTTATAATTCCAGATGTCCATCTTTTGGGTGAAATGTAAACTAAGCTAATTATTAAAATGATCTACTCTATATGTATATAAAATGTTATTTGTTAAGATGGTTAAGTGAAATTCTTTTAGTTTTATAAACAATTATTATCTTAGATTACAAATTAACATATATCTACATTTAATTTAACCAATTAGAATATACTCTTCTTAAATTAATATAAATATGTATAGATTAATCAAAGAAATTACACTCTTTTCAATTGAAAAAAATTTATATGCTGTTCTACAAATTGATAGTTTTGTGTGCATATTATTTTTGTTCTTTCTCCACTGAAGTTCTAAGTAAAAATTCTACCGCAAACTAATCAAAGTATGTCTAGCGTTGTACGCATTCTTTGCGTATCAAGATATTATAAAATATAGACAATGTTGTCCATAAGTAATGCATTTATTCCCAGGTAACATCTTTTACAAGAAAATTTTGGGGAAAAAGTGATTATTAAAACTATAATTAAAGTCAAAATACAAAAATTTAACGTTTTATCAACATTATCAATAAACTGCTTAATATGACTTTTTACTTATTAATTTCTCTAATTAATTTTTTTATTTGTTTTTAAGCTATTTCTCTCTTTTTCGTTAATCTTACTTATTTATGTCTTTTTTTTTCATTTGATCTTTTCGATTTATTTTTTATTTTTTGAAATAAGTTATTAAGTATAAAATGCAGCACTAGCATCTAGGAGCTGTATTCGTTGAGAAGAGATAGTGTAGAAATATAGCACAAAACTATCCAAAGTTTTTATTTACCTATTAAAATAACATAGCCCTATAACATTAGTGTATTTTCTCAGTAGTTAACAAGTATATATTAAGATCTTAACGGACAAAAAAAACTTACCACTGCACTGTATACTATGGGATAAAATAGTTCATAGCGCATTTTCTTTTCACCTACTTCATAACATTGACCTCTAATATATAAGTTAAATAGAAGACACACAGACACCCACACAAACAAACACACAAACAGACAACGAACTTTATTATACAATATGCAGTAGTTAGGCCATATTAAAATTGTCCATCAAATAAAACCAAAATACAAAAGTTACGTAAGACCTTTTTTATAGTAGCGAAGCTACTCTATAATGGACTTTGTCTGGCAGTTCTAGATTTCGTCCTACGTAACGCATTGTGTAAACACTTCAATATTCTGTAAATCACTTCGTAATTTTTAAGTTAGAACCTGCAATTGGGCTTGATGATATCCATGGTTAATAAAAATAAAATAAAAACTATGTCTTTCAATTTATTTAACTTTAATTTATAATTAAATTTTGCTAAATACCCATTTTAGCTGAAAAATAAAACCACTGTATCATATGATAATAGTACAGAGAGTAAAATTATTATAAAATTAAACAATGAAAATATATGAGAAATAGTAAGAAATATGAAAGCTAGGGCGTATATACTATCTTAAATTAGGGTATAGGTACTTGAATATTGAACTTTGTCTGTGTGTAACGAAGGATCTCGCTGACCGTTGAACCGATATGGTTCTCCTTAACAGTGAAGCTTCTTATATGTAGGTCCAGGTCGATCGGTTAGTGAGATCTGAAGCTACAGTCACATATATACACAGACAGGTATCCTATTACTTTTTTTGTAAAAATTATAGTCTACCTATTTTCAGTATATGGTTCTTATTCTTTTTGTAAACACCCTTTGCATACGCCAGTCGCATGAAAGCCATTAAACCGATCAAATTTCCCGCTCTATTGCACAAAAATGCATAAACAGAAAAACAGAAAGACAGAAAGAGAGGACGAGAGAGAGAGAGAGGGAGGGAGAAACAGAGAATGAGACAGAGAGAGAGAGAGAAAATGGTCGAGGGAGAGACAGAGAGGGAGAGACGGAGGGAGCGAAAAGTGAGCTACTTATCAAAATGATAATTAGAGAAAATTGAAGAAAGAAGAATGAGAAATATTCAACAATGCTTGATTTATTTTCTTATGTGTACTTATGCATTCAAATTAAAAAGAAAGAAAAAATGATAAAGTTTTAAAATTTAAATATTAAAATTTTTCAACTTTGTTCTTAGTATCGCTTATGGTAGTTGTCATCCTTGTTTACCACTTAATCTGTATACTAAGTTAAAACATATAAAGTTAGGTTCGGTTGTCAATTGTTTGTTTATTACTGTATATCATGTTAGGTTAGGTTATGTTGTTGAGTAGTCCCGTAAGGTTAGAGCATCGCAGAAATAGGCAATTGCAGGCTTAGGGCCTCCCGCAGGGTGATAAACACCATCCTTCCCCTATATATTCAAATATTATTTCAATATTAAGGAAAAAGGGTTCAGTGCTCGATAGACAATTTGAGAGCAAGCATGTGGGTTGAATTCCTTTAAGCCAATAAATTGGCATACGGTATATCATATATTTTGTAAATCATTTCAGCTATATTGTTTGAAAGTTTACAGAAATATTTCAACAATAAAAATTGTTATAATTCAATTAAATTTATAAATTTTCCGAATGAAAACAAAGAAGTTTAAAACAATTATCAACACAACTAAACATTATATCATAATTTTCACAAAAGCAAAGAAAGGTAAAACAAGGATGACTGACAATATCAATCAAAGCGAAGCTAACAAAACATAAAAAACGGAATATCAACTTAAAAGTAAAAACAAAAATGTATCTAAACCTTTTGCAAAATTGCATGAATACAGGATTTTGTTTAAAGACATACTTACATTTATAACTTGATTAAATAGATGCTTCGCTTTAAAAATTGTATTTTCTTGTCCTAGGAATCACTGTTAAAAGAATTAAATTAATAGGATAATTATATCATACAAAAAAATCAGCATGTTTAAAATGGACGTATGGACTTTCAATAAACGAATCTAAAGTTATTACACTTTCAAAATGGTACCTTATTGTTTCAGGAATTATCAAACACAGATTTAAATCGATAGGAAAATTCTAACAAATTCTAAATTACGGAAAAATCAAACATTTAAGATTATTCATATAAAATAATCTCCTAATTAATAAAATAAAGGTTTTTTTATTCCTATCTGTACTATCACTCTGCGGTAATCTAACAACCTTTACTTTACATAACCCAAACTATAAAGGAAATAAAAAAATATGTTTTTATAAGCGAAGTTTTTCTTTAATTAGGGTATAAACGTCCGAACACCCGTTTGTACGTAACGGTTAGATCTTTTACCGTTAGATTAAAATTATGCTTATCTTAAGTTTTGACACTCTAAAAGTGTTCATGTCCGTTTATTGTACCCCTTTTGATTTCGGAGCTTCGCTTCTATGAATTTTTTCATCCATGTTAAGTTAAAGTTAGTTTGTGGTCTATATATGATAGGTAGGAACTAACTTCAAATTTATATTAGATTAATTTTGGTGAAAAAAGAAAAAATAGTGAATCTAAGGTTAAAAGAAATAACTTTCTTAGGCAATGTGTCAGGGCGGGAGGGGTCAATGGGATGTTTATTACACTAGTCCCATAAGTTTTATAATAACGTATTCTTATTCGTTGCCTTACCAGTTTCTGGACTTACATAGAAGTTTAATTGGTTGGTTCATTAAGTTAAGGTCCAAACGTTTAAAACACTAATTATAAACACAGAAGGGGTTATTTTGGGTATCATCATTGGAGATCAATTAATCCTCCATTGTCTTATCCCTAAAGATCCCTGCAACGTTTGGATTTTTAAATGCAGTGTCTGACTTTTTTACACAAAAAAGTACTTTTTGGTGGTGAATGACTTAATGTGTATAATTTTAGATAGTCAGCAGGCGTACAGGGATATATCAATTAGAGATAAATATGTTTTCTAAAATAACATGGTATGACTTTTATTTGCTTCGCCCGTAGCCTCCAGGGGAAGGTGATGTAGTTGAGAAAAATAGCTTAAAATCCCCCAAAGACAATTATTAAACTTTATTGAAAACTATAACCCAATTGAACAAGAAATTTATTTCTATATTATAGGTTGAATGTTCATATTTATGTATTGAAATTCCCAGTGACATATCCCTTAATCCCTGAATAGCAGAAGAAAGATTTTTGCAGCGTAGTTACTCTAAACTTTAAATAATTAAAGAAACAGTATTTTTTTGTTAAAATACTGTTTCTATTAATATCCTAATAATATTTTACAAAAAGACTATCAAAGCTCTTAATCCTATTATATAAAGTAGTAAGGTTTTTTTGTCTAGAGCTCAAGATCTCAATAAAAAATGTACATCATCATCCCTGGTTTGGTATTAGAATGTACTATGTGAGTGTTTGAAAACTGTATCATACCACGCTAATACAAAGCATAATAAGAGGACACTTTATAACGTACTTTTTTATTCTATATTAATAATAAAATATTTATACTTTAGATCTTTTTTTTATTCTTAGAAATTAATTAACATTAATTAAATATATAATTTAATTAATGTTTATAGTTAAAAGTTAATATAAAGATTATGTGATGTTTTTCAATATATTACAACATTATAAAAAAAATTAAGGTATTTTTGTTTGTGCGTTAAGATCCACCACAGAACCATTTGAGTTCTTCATTTTAGAGAAATTTTGGACATATCTCCTGGTATGGTTTTAGACTATATTATTAATAAATTGAAGTCTTAGGGTGATTTTTGCACCTAGTCTTATAGACGTGTATAATTTGTGAGAAAATATTAGCCATGTTTTAAAATACTTTTCTTATTGGGAAGCAAATTTAAAAAAAAAACTGATAACATTGTTAAACAGGTATGAAAGCATATGACTTTCCCATTAGGTCAATGAAATGTTTCTTGCAGGGCGAAAAATGAAAAAAAAAGTATAAGAGAAGGAATCATAAAAAAAGGTTTATTGTATGAAGGGGTATTTACAAGTTTCAACTGGATTTACCCCCTGGCACATGAGCGTAACTACTCTATATGTAACTTTTCATTTAGATTATCAAAATCTAAAGGGTGTTTTATCCCAGTAAGACATTTAATCAGGATTATTCTAGTTTTACCCCTTGGCGAGATTAATTGATATATAAGTAGTTAGATGTTGCATCAGATTTCATGTACTCTGGTAAAGTAATACTAGCAGCTGGCTAAATAACCGATACCCCATATCCACATCATTTACCTCATCACATCCTGTCCTACTTGATGAACGAACTGACCAATAAATGAGGTTAATATTAGTAACCTAATTGGACGACAAATTTTACCCTGTCAATATATCCACTTATCATATATCCATGGCGCGATCACTAATTTAGGCAATTATAGACAAAATTGGAGATTTTTTCAATAATTTTGTAAATCTTTGTCTATACTAAGTTTCAGTTTGACTATTGACTAACAGAGAAAAAAGTATAACTTTAAAACAACAATAGCGCAAAAATCATGAAAATCTTAAAAAAAAACAAAAAAACATTTACAGTAACTAATAATTGAATCATAATATAACAATTTTGGGGTATAGTCCCTTTCGTAACATCGCACCTTATGGGGCGATTCTCCGTATTTTTCACCGTAGCTTTTCTCCTATTTCTAGCCCCTGCGGGGGGCTCTAACCCTGCGGGGCCAATCACCTAACCCAATATAACATAACCTAACCTAAAATAACCTATAAAAAGCCATTTTAAAATTACGACGAATCGCCCCTTATGGGGCGATGTTACTATTCCCTAATTTTGAAACAAGAAAATTTTTAATGAAAAATCATAATTAAGTCATTTTAGCAGACAGACGGACGAAACTATGGATAAGCGAACAAAATAAATTGTGAAGTGTATTTGATACTAATAAAATGAGTTAAACTGCCGCACAACCTTTCAAATTAAAATTATTCCTACCAATAAAATAATTAAAAAGTGTAAAGAGATATAACACGAATGATAATATCCATAAGTGGCGAAGCACTGAATCTTATGAATAGAAATAGGATATGAAGAAAACAAACCCAAAACCAAAGTAACGTATTAAGAAGACGCGCAATGCTAATAAATCCGGAAAATTGTTATTTAAAAGTAACTTCATCTGCAAATAAACTTTAAATAACCTTTTAATCAACATAGAATTGAAATGAAATCACATTATCAATAGGCTAAGGTGATTTTGATTATGATTCCTCAAATAATCATAAAAATAAAAAAATAACATCAATGATATAAATACAGTATGTGCAAAATTTTATTAAAGCTTTCTTTATCTATAATATGTATAAACATGAAAATCATATAGAAATCTATTTTTTTTTCTATATTACAAAAACTTCCAGAAAAAAACATCAAATATTTATATAAAAAAAATGTAAGTTAACAAGGATGACAACATCCATAAAAGCGAAGCAATGAAACGGTAGGACAAACGGACATTAACACTTGTATAGTGTCTGAACTGAATAATAAGAATATAAAAGTATAATAGTCCAAGCAAAATTGTAAGTAAATTTGTTGAAAAACTGCTTAATATAGGATAATGTTTATTGACATACTTACATTTTTAGGACTGGATTAGAGAGTTGCTTTGCTTATAATATTGTTCTTTGTTGTCCCAGGAATCAATATACCAAAAATCAGATCAAACGGATAATTAGATCACATAAAAATTTGTTGTTAAAAAAGTAGAAAATCAACATTTTAAAATGGACGTACGGACATTCTGGTACTGATTTTAGAGTTGTTGCTACGCTTACTAAATCGTACCCAACTACTATAGGAATCATCATGCAAAGTTTGAAATCGATAGGACAATTCTGACATGCCTAAATTAACGAATAAAAGCTATCTATCTCGGACGGACGTACGGACTAACGGACGGACCGACCCTAATTATAGAAAAGCTTCGCTTTTAAAAATAGAAGCAGCTTAAAAGCTGCACTGAAAAAGTCCTAACGTCATGATACATTTTCTCATTTCCATGATACAGACGGACGGAAAAATACACATTGCAATTTATAGAGTAGCTTCGTTACAAAAGAACAGGACAATTCTAGATTTAGCTTTGCCTCCATGGCTAGAATAAAATACATTTGATTAATTTTATGGTTTAGTTTGTTTGTCAATAAAGGACCTAAAAACACAAAACATAATATCAAATATCCATTTTATAAATATAAGAGGCCAAAAAGTATTTCTTGAGTAGCTTCGTATTACTTTTTAAAAACACTAGTAGATTCGCCCCTACCCTGTGCGGGTTTTTTCCTACAGGCATAGGGAAATGTTGTTTTTATAATTCATATTTTCATATGTTTTTTTCATATTTTTTATAATTGTCAATATTTTTTATAATTCCTTATTTTTAATTTTTTTTAATGCCTTAAGAAATTTCTTTGCCTCAAGCTTTTTAGGGGCTTCACATCTACAGGGACAGGAAGGTTTCCCAATCTTTTTCAATTTAAAAAAAATTAGAAGAAGAAAAGAAACTACAAAAAAAATAATTAAATATAAAAGATATAACTTTTTTTTTTGGGGGGGGGGGGGAGGGTAATTTTCCTATTTTAGGTATTAAATATCTTAAATAGCTTAAAACCACCGCAGTACCAGTATATATTCCCTGAAGGCTTATTGATTTAAAAGTTACTGAAATCTTAAGCTTTAGAAAGACGGACAAACATCATTCTACTTTGTATTACAGAGGAACGCTTTTCCCCTGTTTTATGATAATTTTAAATTAAATCTAACAAAAAACTTAATGCACACATTAAAAAGATATATTACAAACACATTTTGATAATAGTTAAATACTTACTCATGGTGACTCGAACGCCTGATATAGCAGTGGTGTTGTTGTATGTTAGCCTTCTTCGTTCAAACTAACTTTAATAAAAGGGTTCGTGATAGCTTTTTAGAAAATTTCTCTCTCTCTCTCTTCCTATTTTCCCCATAAATAATGCTTTCTCCCGACAACTAGATTTTTTTGTGAATTCTCAAAAATAGGTTTGGAATTCATTTTGGGGGATTTCTATCTCTCCCATTTCTAGCTTGCTTTCATCTGGCTCTCTTATACTCTTTCTTCCTATTCTTGGCATAAGTTATGTTTTCTTCTTACCATACATTTAATATTGCTTTGTAAATTCCCATATCCTGGTATTTAAAGATATCTTAAGGAAACGATAAAAACGATAAATTGATGTACATACTACATATTTAATTGAAAATTTACAAAATTACCCCTTCTATAGAATACAATTATTGCTGGAAAACTTGGACTGCTAGTTTAAGCCAACTAAATAAGATTTAATTAAAGTCCACATGAGTTTTCAAGGCAACGAATAAAAAGTGTTTGAAAACTTTGGGTACCCGTAAAATTTACAGTCCAATGTCTAATCTTTCCATGGGAATTTTAAAAATTATAACCACTTTTAGATTTCCATGTCTCACAGGAGGATTTTCTTTTTAGTAGCCAAGTTACTCTATAATTTACTCTGTCTTTCCGTTCGTCAGTTAGCTATTGCTCGATCATTTATTACCTTGGGATTTAAATATTCATTTATGCTAAATTTTGTTTTATTAAATAATTCATTTTTTCTCTCTTTCTTTCTCTTTGAACTTTCTATATATGTTTTTAATCTTTCAAAGATTTTTGTAATTCACTGTTTAAAGTTGTATACATGACATAATCATATCAGCATCTAGTTTTATCTCCATACGTCATACATGTCATGTCAATGGCCAATCAGACACACTAATCTGTCTATATTGGAAAAGGAATTTTATGCAATAAAGTTTTTAATCGAGATAATTGAATTATTTAATGATGTAAATTGACGGAGTTAGTATTTGTACCAGCATTTGTGTCCCTAAGGTGCTTCTCATTGTTTAAAGTTGCTTTTAACTTATTTTGCAAATTCTATGCTTACATAAGGTTAATCTTTAGAAATCCCATTTCTTTATTTGTGATTCCCCACTGCAAATAATTTATTGGCCTTTCTAATATATGTAGTTATAGGATATGTGGATATATTGACAGGGAGAAAGAGAGGAGTAGGTTTCTGGTAGAATCCGTAAAGGTTATGTGTTATAAGTTAAAAACAGTAGTAGAACGATAAAAATTTATGTTAACTTTTTAAATTTTTTTGTCTATAGTTCTTTTCAATAAGAAATACACATATTTAGTGAATATTATCGTTCTACTACTATTTTTAAGCCTATAAACACACACTTTTACGGATTCCACCAGAAACCTACCCCTCTCTTTGTCGTTAATTTAGCATGCTAATAAAGACTTTACTTATTGGTCAGTTCGTTCATCCAGTAGAAGGGGACGGGGTAAAAGGGGTGGATGGAGCATATAATTATTATAGCCAGCAGCGAGCATCACATTATCCGAGTACATGCAAATCTGGTGCAACATAAAAGTATAATGCTATATCGATTTGTTTAAAGCTGCCTTTTACTTTATTTTGCAAATATAAGAGTAATCTTTAGAAATCCCATTTTCTTGTGATTCCCCATAACAAACAATTTCTTGGCCTTTCAAATATATACATATACTAGCGGCTTCGCCCCTAGCCTCTAGGGGCTTTGCCCCAAGAGACGACAACAAAAAAAATTCAAAAAAAAATAAGAAGAACTAAAGAAATCTTCTACAAAAGAAATTTTCTACAAAAGAAATCTTCTACAAAAGAATTCTTCTACAAAAGAATATTTCTACAAAAGAATTCTTCTACAAAAGAATATTTCTACAAAAGAATTCTTCTACAAAAAAAAAAAAAAAAAAAAATGGGGAGGATTTTTTTTGTTTTTGGGGGGGTTGGGGGTGTCCCACCCCCCAAGAAAATAGCTTAAAACCACCACAGGACCAATAGGTATATACCCTGAAGAGTAGAATCCAATCGGTTCAGCGGTTACCGAGATCTTAAGGGACAGACAGACGGACAGACATCAAGCTACTTTGTATTATAGATAGGGTGTGGCCATGGTTTTTCCTCACTATGATGACAAGGGTTTATTAACAAACGACCGTGGACTAACAAGTACAAGTAGCGCATCCGCTCGTTGTCGGTAAGATGTTAGGTTCGAATATCGGCCCATAGACGACAAATGCTAAATACGTTAAAGGTGGTTCCTATTGTTGCTATACACCATGAATATTTAGAAAAGGAGGGAATGCATTAACTCAACTCATTACCATGCACATTTAGGAAATCCAGGCAAAAGTCGTTTAATCAAAGGGGTGGTTTCTGACCATACAGCAATTAAGGAAGATTTGGTTGAGAATGGTGTATCCCGTTCACATATTCTATCTTCAGGCTACAAACATGACAAAATTCATACCAACGGAGCAGAAACTCAGAAACAAACATGAACTTCCATTTGATTTTGATATGTTAAAATTGACCTAAAGATTTAAAACTTTGCAAGATTATTTCAGCCAGGTCTGATTTAGAAAACGTAGCAAACACATAATCGCTATCAAAAACTATAATCAAAAGTATCTTATTTATATTATTTGTGAAATAATATTTCTTAGGACACCAATGAAAAAATTATAAGCAAAGCCAGTATACAAAAAAGTTTCAAAAATGTAAGTATGTCCATAGCTTTATTGGACAAACAGGAGGACGGGTCGGCATAACCTGAGTTTAAAGTTGCTGCGCTTTCTATGATTTAACAGATTAAACAAAAAAAAGATAAAAAGAAGAAATAGGTTAGGTCTAGGTTCCATTAATATGCCCTTTGTTAAACATTTATATTTTTTTGCAAATTCATAATAAGATAAGAAATTGCAAGACAAAAGAGTTTATCAAATCATTCAAATCTTTTCAGGGTTGCAGGGAAATGATAATGGCAGATAAATTGATATAACATCAAAACAAAAATGCTGTATAGAACAAGCTAAATTGTAATACTGTAATAACTATGGAAGCCACTATGGAAGCCGCCTGGCTAATTTTAGTTCATCTGAAGACGGAGTCGTATCCAAACATTATTATATCTGCAGCCAGCAAAACTTTAATGATCTCATCCCCCGCTGCGGCCAGCTGCCTAAAAATGAAGGCATTTGTTCAATGCCTTTTTATTTGAGATTTGAGAAGGTTGACATAGACGTCATAGGGTGGGGGTAAAGGGTGTTTATCCCAATCAAACTTTAAAATCCCTCATATTACCCAAATCAAAATTTTAATAAATACACCCTAAAACCTTTGAAAACCTCCCTCAATATAAAAAGATTGAAGGTTGGCTGACAAACAAGAGAATATTCAAATTGATATGTCATTTAGCTATCCCTTTATCCGTAAATCTTATCAATGTCGCACCCTCTCATGAAAAAATTTTAAAAATAGAAAGAAAGGAATTGCATAATAAAAAAGCTTTTGCGGCAGAAATATAAAAATATTGATTATATTTAAATAAACAAAATTTATTTTCTTTCTAATATCTATTTATGTTGCAATGAAAGAAGAAATAGTTATTCATCGCATCATATTAGAGACAGTTTTCCGCGGATATAGAAATTTAAAATTATAAAATCTAAACCACTTTTGTAAGTACCGAGAGGCCAGGTCTGTTTTCAATTTTATGATTTTTATCTTATTATTCGTGGGATATTGTCTGTAATGCGGAATTTTTCAGTATGGCTGAGAACAATCAGATATCAATCGATTTCGAGGCCATACTGGAAAATGCAATATTAAAGCTACAGAACGGTCCTACCCCAAACGTAAGAGTCCCAAACGTCAGAGTGGACAAACGCAAGAGTCCCAAACGCAAGAGTCCCAAACGCAAGAGTCCCAAACGTCAGAGTGGGACAAACGTCAGAGTGGGACAAACGTCAGAGTGGACATTGCTTAAGTAAAACATCAGAGTCTATGCTATTTTAATTATATGACAAAAAATAGACAGTTAGGCCCCCTAGCCTGCCTAGCCGCGGGCGCTCGGCCCCCTAGCCTATAACCTAACCTAACCTAATCATAAAGAAAATGACTCTGGCTGCAGCACTCAGCACCCTGGCCTACCTAGCCGCAGCGCTCGGCCCCCTAGCCTTCCTAGCCGCGGGCGCTCGGCCCCCTAGCCTATAACCTAACCTAACCTAATCATAAAGAAAATGACTCTGGCTGCAGCACTCAGCACCCTGGCCTACCTAGCCGCAGCGCTTTAATGATTATAAAATCGAGACTCATACGTTTTACTTATAAAATGTCCACTCTGACGTTTGTCCCAAAAATCCTGCGTTTGTCCACTCTGACGTTTGTCCCACTCTGACGTTTGGGACTCTTGCGTTTGTCCACTCTGATGTTTTTCCACTCTGACGTTTGGGACTCTTACGTTTGTCGTGGAACCTACAGAACTATTGTAGATGGATAGCTGGCTAAAATAACGATATTCCCCATCAACCCCCTTTATTCAATCCCCTCCCATCCTACTTGGTAAACTTCAAACCTAAATTGACTACAAATTTTCCCTTGTCAATGTATCCACGTATTTTCTCCCTGCTTTTTTAGATATAACAAGGACGACAACATCTATAAAAGCGAAGCTCTGAAATGGAAGGACAAACGAACATTAACAATTGTAGAGTGTCAGAACTGGATAAGTAGAATATCAATGCAAAAGTCCAAACAAAATTGGAAATGAGTTTGTTGCAAAACTGTTTTATACAGGATACTGTTTAAGGACATACTTCCATTTTTAGGACTTGATTATAGAGATGCTTCGCTATTTACATTGTACATTGTTGTAAAAGGAGTCAGTATTTAAAAAATTCATATGAATCGGATAATTTTACGTACAAATATTTGTTGTCTAACAAGTAAAAAATCACCATGTTTTAAATTGACGTATGGACTTTTTGATAACGGTTATAGAGTTTTTGCGCTTTCTAAATCGTACCTAACTTTCATAGGAATCAACATGCAAAGTTTGATATAAATAGGACAATTCTAACCTGTTTAAATTAACGAAAAGAGCTAACCGTTACGAACGGACATACGGACCGACCCTAATTATAGAAAAGCTTTTGAACACATAGGCGCGTGTGGGTTGAATGAACAGAGGCGTATTCTCTGATCTTTCTAATACGTAATAGAAAATATATAGATTAGGGTATTCACAAAGCAAGTTTGTCCAGGGAAGTCAGGGACAATTGCCCGTAAATCATAATAATCCCCCCAACGTTCAGCTTCTGTGGGTTATGCTTAATTCTGATTGACTTGTAAAACGTCTCAATGTCTAAACTTATTCACCAACAGTTTTAATCTAAGATACGTAAAGGATACGTTTTTTATCATGATTGGGGGTACATTAATTTATCCCATCCATTTAGATTCCTGAGTTTGCCAGACCAAAAATTTTGCAGGCTTAGGCGAAGAGAAAGCTTCATTCCTTCATGTTATCACGCGCAAAAGTTGTTGCCGCTTTGTATTTTAGTAGCGGAGCAACTCTACAATTTGATATGACTGCTGCAGGTCTGTGTTATTTTCTTTTCTGTTATTTAGGATAGACGGCCAAAAAGTTATTTTAGAATGCCTATGACAAGTTTACAATTTTCTGTCCGTCGGTCATGCTATGACTGCTGTATTTGATGTGTGATAATATACGGCCCCATGGTCATTATGTTTGTCTGTCTGTACTGCTCTTAAAAACACACAATTTCGTTTTTAAAAAAATATTTGCTTACCTTCAGTTACTATAAAAAAAATAAATGGCTAAAACTTCCATCACCTTAGAGCACCAGTCTGTCCGTTGAAAGTTTTTTATTTTTTGTGCTTTAACGCTCGTGGATCTTTTAATCCTTGTTTTAACCATGCTCATAAAATACCACATTCCCGCTCGTCTAAGATTTTGTATGTTGGCCAAAGGGAAAGCTTATGCAATATTGTATTAACTAAACTTTCTTTTAGACCATGCAAGAAAAGAAAAAAAATCTTTAAAACTTGTTGATTGTTGTGATTACTTTTCAGATAAAATTACATCCCAGGAAAAATATTAACTTCTAACATCCCTAGAGACCTCTTAAATCTTAAAAAAGTAAAAAAAAAGTTAAGAAGGTCTTTTTTAGCTGTGATTTCTTTTGAGAATGGGGAATCCCATCAAAAACTAGTTATAAACCTTATTGTAAAGGAGAACCATAACAATTTAGTGATTAGCAAGCTCCTTCGGTACAGACAGACAGATAGATATCCTGTTACTAGACCATTATCTGACGTAAGGACAAAATAAAATATACAGGGGATTAGCTGCGCTGCTGCGGCTGTGGGTGGCTTTAGTTTTTCTGCAGCTTAGGATTCAATGACTGGCTGCGGTTGGGGGTGGCTTTATTTTGATGCAGCTTAGGGTGACAATGGCTGGCTGCGGCTATGGGTGGCTTTAGTTGGCTAAAGCTTAGGGATACAATGACTGGCTGCGGCTATGGGTGGCTTTAGTTGGCTAAAGCTTAGGGATACAATGACTGGCTGCGGCTATGGGTGGCTTTAGTTGGCTAAAGCTTAGGGATACAATGACTGGCTGCGGCTATGGGTGGCTTTAGTTGGCTAAAGCATAGGGATGCAATGACTGGCTGCGGCTATGGGTGGCTTTAGTTTTCTGCAGCTTAGGGTTACAATGACTGGCTGCGGCTGAGGGTGGCTTTAGTTGGCTAAAGCTTAAGGATACAATGACTAGCTGCGGCTATGGGTGGCTTTAGTTGGCTAAAGCTTATGGATACAATGACTGGCTGCGGCTGTGGGTAGTTGCATTAAAATATGATGACTGTGGATTAGAATGGTTTAATCAAAATTAGATGGCTGTGTCTGATAAGCCGGTCAGTTTATCATGCTTTTGATGGCTTTATCTGCTGAGCCCAAATGAACTTTACAACAACAAAAAATAGATTCAGAAGATTAAAAAAGCAGCAGAGTAAATTTACTATTCAAATATGATTTTAGCTTTTAGAAATGGCATTCGAACGGTCAGTACTCAATGAATAAAGAAAAAAGATTAAATAACCCCAAAATAATTATGCAGGTAATTATTCATATATTTTCAACTCTGCAGTATGATTCTACAAGTTTCAGAGTATATACTCCTTTTTGAATTGCTTCAAAAACAGTTTAAGTTTATTTTAACATTATTAAATAAATTTCAGGCTTTCTTTTAGGCAAGCTCAAGAAATGCATATTTATGACTTTGATGAATCTTTTAGGCTAGTTTATTGTTGCTAACTTGTTACCCTTTACTTAAAACTATGCATAAAGAAAATCTAAATCTAGGTTATTTTTAAATTCGTAGCTTTTCTATGAATATGGTTGGTCCGTTCATTCGTTTTATTTTCTATAAGGTATAGATGTTATCGTTAATTTGGGCATGTTAAAATTATTCCATCAATTTGACCATTGAGGATTTTCAACTTTTTTGACAACATTTTTTGTATGATATCGTTATCAGGGAGTAAGGGAGGGGACAATGGGCAATTAATTCAATATAATAATTATCAAAGAAAGGGCATGAAATCCAGTTTAATCCAATAAATTTGTAGGAAATTATAAAGGGATTGTTAATTGAATAATAGATTTCCATAGCGTCATGTAAAGTGAAATGACAACTTGTTTTTGATGAAATATATTGAGGTTTTTTGGTGTGATTTTTATATTAAAAGATTATTGGACCCGGCCAGCTGCTAGCAAGAATATGACTGTCCCTTTTTATTCTGTTTATTTCCCTTGCCCCCACCTCCCTTCTCCCTTCTCCCCGTCTGCTACATTCCAAACTAACACAACGAGTGTTTATTTCCCTTGCCCCCACTTCCCTTATCCCTTCTCCCCGTCTGCAATATTCAAAACATACATAACGAGTAGCGGCATTTCATGCGCAAGTCCCCAAACTCAGTCAGAAACTGCTAAATTCTTGCACATTCCCTTTAAGCCAGTCCCCAAAGTCTGAGACTCCTAAAAATTGAATATTCGATCCATTGTCCCCTCCCTTACTCCCTGTATCGTTATCCTATTCATCTGGCTTTAAATGATGATTCCTGGGGCAAAAAAATACAATATTATATGGGAAGCAACGGTATAATTAAGTCCTAAAACTTTAAGTAAGTTGTATTCTGTAATTCTTAATTGATATTGCTATAAACTTTTATGGGTGTTGTCAATCCTGTTTATTTTGACAACGAAGATACTTCATTATGCAGATTTTTGGCGCTTCGCTGAAAGATAAATGGCTAAACTTTTTTTGTAAATAAGTTTATCAATTGTTCTGTCAGTCCACTAAGCTAAGGAAATAAAGCTGTAGGAAATTTCTTGTGGATATTGTCATTCATTGTTTTGGTTTAATTAGGATGCATAAAACTCAGTATCTTTAAAATCCGACAATTCATAATATTTTTAGAGGCGTTTAAAATTCATTTATCGCATCGTATCATAGACAGCTTTCCGTGGATAGGAAAACTAAAAATAATTAAGATTATTTCCAGTTTCTTTTAGCACCGAGGGACCGAAGGCCTGATCTGACAAAACTGGTATTATTATATATATATTTTTTTTGTTTTGCGATAAAGAATGTCTGTAATACAATAAGATACATGATTTTTCAGTATGGCTTAGAACCGGTTCCAATCCAACGGATATTAGTCGATTTTGAAGCCATAAAAAGTTTTATGACGGTATTGTTGGAACGCCAACAATTGAAAAGCCTTCAAGGTGTCAACACAACAGACAATGGATATAGAATAAATGGATAAATTGACAGGGGGAAATTTACCGTCAATTTAGGTTGCTAACCATGGAACTCATATATTAATCAGCTTGTTCATCTAGTAGGAAGGGAGGGGAGGGGGTATTGTTATTTTAGCCAGCTAGGAGTATTACTTTATTAGACTACGTGAAAATGTGGTGCAACACCCAAGTAATAACATATCGATTGTCAACACAGACACAATGTGTACGCAAAAAAATGCGTAAAATCAAATATGCCTCAGGGTAGGAAAAGTACTTGAACTAATTTTAGAGAAATTTAGGCAACAATTTTGAAGGTTTTTATATAATTCCTTTAAAAATGTAAAATTTATTTGTTAAAAAGTTAAAGTTAACAAAATTTTTATATTATGTAAATCCTAATGTAAAAATAACATGATGTGTGTCTGTCTGTCTGCATGTAGCAAAGGATCTCTCTAACCGCTGAACCGATATGATTATCCTTTATAGTAAAGCTTATAATAGGTTCAGGGAAGGTTTGTAACTATTTTGGGGAACGTACCTCCACCCTCCCAAGAGAAATCACCCCTGGGAACCTGTAGAAAAAACGAACCTTTTTTAAATTTTAAAAACTTTTTTATTTGAGATCTTATTTCTAGAGCTCTAATTGTGTTTTAGCTCCGTTGGGTAATTTTTTTTAATTACATTAACCAAAATAATAAGAGCTATCTATTTTATTTTTAATAATTATTTCTCGCATTATTATAATCCATTTTTCTTCGAATATAAAAATGTACAATTTTAAGATTTAAACCAGTTTTTTAGCCCAAAGATGCTGAAGGCACTGGCTAAAAAAAATGGTTTAAATCTTATGTCTGTACATTTTTATATTCGTAGAAAACTGGATATAAAACGATGCAAGGCATTGTTTTTTTCGTATGGGTGAGAACCGATTCTAATCCACCGGTTTCGAATGAATACAAGAAAACAAATTTTAGTGTTCAATATAAAAATATCTGCGTTTTCTTACTGACAAAATATTAAATGAATTGTAATGGAGGGCAAAAACCAATGCGTCAAAACGCTCAAAGGCTTTTTAAAAACCTACTTACTATTGTAAAAATTAAGGGCAACAAAAGATGGTAAAGTGTACAATTTCTAAACTCAAGTGTTCATCTAGAAAAAGTGTACACCAAAAAATATAGAAAGTCTAGATCTCAAATCACATAATTGGACCAATTAGAACACAAAATAGGAACAATCCTTCCATATTATTGGTATAAAAAAGACATAGTTTTCTTCATTTGTACAATAAGTCTGTCTTGAGGATTAAACTTTGCCTTTAATTCTGCATCTAGGGCAATAAATCTATTTGTCCACTATATCATCATCTGTTGCCCTAATTTCAGAGTTTAGACTTGACCTCTTATATTTGAATTAAAATTGTACACTTGATTACAATTATTTAGAGTCGGTAAAAAGTTGGGGTGGGGGGGGGGACTAGACTGGAAATACTGGCACCCAATGTTTTACAAACCAGGGAGTAAGGGAGGGGACAATGGATCGAATATTCAATTTTTAGGAGTCTCAGACTTTGGGGACTGGCTTAAAGGGAATGTGCAAGAATTTAGCAGTTTCTGACTGAGTTTGGGGACTTGCGCATGAAATGCCGCTACTCGTTATGTATGTTTTGAATATTGCAGACGGGGAGGAGGGATAAGGGAAGTGGGGGCAAGGGAAATAAACACTCTTTGTGTTAGTTTGGAATGTAGCAGACGGAGAGAAGGGAGAAGGGAGGTGGGGGCAAGGGAAATAAACAGAATAAAAAGGGGCAGTCATATTCTTGCTAGCAGCTGGCCGGGTCCAATAATCTTTTAATATAAAAATCACACCAAAAAACCTCAATATATTTCATCAAAAACAAGTTGTGATTTCACTTTACATGACGCTATGGAAATCTATTATTCAATTAACAATCGCTTTATAATTTCCTAAAAATTTATTGGATTAAACTGGATTTCATGCCCTTTCTTTGATAACTCTTATATTGAATTAATTGCCCATTGTCCCCTCCCTTACTCCCTGTTTACAAACACATTCCCTGAGATCGGTTTTTAATAAATGCCGCGTTTTTTCGACAATTTTTTAGACATTGATTGATTGAACGAAGACGATGGGAGAGTATACAACATAAGAATTCAAAATTTTAAAATTATTATTATAGCCATTTGTATAATGTCTAATACAACTTAAATCCATTTTCGCTGCATATTTATATTATTAGATATTATACAAATGGCCAAAATGATAACTTTAAAGTTTTGATTTCTTAATTTGTATACTCTGTTAAAATCCTACGGGGCATTGATCTTCAAGATGAAATAAGGTTTAAAATAGAGTATACAACTTAAGGATTTAAAATTTTAAAATTATTATTTTGGCCATTTGTATAATGTCTAATATGCAGATCTAAAAAGATGCATTAATAAATATGCAGCGAAAATGGATTTAAGTTGTATTAGACATTATACAAATGGCTATAATAATAATTTTAAAATTTTGAATTCTTATGTTGTATACTCTCCCATCGTCTTCGTTCAATCAATCAATGTCTAAAAAATTGTCGAAAAAACGCGGCATTTATTAAAAACCGATCTCTGGTATATAAAGACTTTTTGACAAATATTGGATGGGATAAATTGGTAGTGTGCACAAATTTCTGAAAAAAGTTTTAATCCGCAGAAGGAGTTATTTTGATCATCATAATTATGAATATTCATACATTTTTAGTTCTTTGTCTTATCCCTTTAGGTTTCTGACACAAAGTGTTAATATATAGGCATAATAAAATAGTTGCCTATGGCTTTTGTTCAAATTTTGGACGCGAATAAAAATTTAATAATAAGTTGGTAAAGGGTTGAAAGTGGGATTACCAGCCCCTTTTTACACGCTTTAAATTTAAAAATCTACCAACTAATAGAACTCGTTGAGAAGGACAGACATACATGCCATAGTTTTGAGTAGTTACTTTTTAAAAATTAAATTAAAACCTAATCATGTAAAGACAGTACTCATGTACGGAAACTAATTTGATATTTTCTTTCTTTTTTTGAGGTGTAATTATAATAGAAATCAAACGTGGTATCAAAATTATTATAATAAATAAATATCATTTTCTCTGTACAAAAACAAGAACGATAAAGTCAATGTTGGAAATGCCTTAAAATAAAATATGATAGAATAGAATAAATTCCATAACATTTTTTATGCTAACCTAAGAGTAAGGGTTTCCTATGCATTATATGGTCTAAATAAAATTGTTTTTAAGTAAAAGACTTTTTTTCCTCTAATAGATTTAGCCTTTCCTATTTTTCATGTCTAATATAGGCTGAATAAACCCAAGGATTCCAAAGGGTTAAGACAATGGACAACAAATTGATATAAAACCCGAATGATTATAAATAGAATTACCCCTTATGTTTATTTAATAACTGATTGAAAAATTTGAACTGACAAATAAAGATTTAATTAAAGTACTCAAAGTTTTAATCCAACCAATAAGATAATGTGTGTATAAAGCTCTGGGTACCAATATGATTTACAGCCCAATGTCCAAAAAATTGTTTTAATATAAATCAAATTAGATAAGTAAAAATAGAACAAACGACGGGCAGACCAATAGCTTACATTTTTAGAGTAGACTGGCTACAAAGAAATTTCTTTGTTTAATTTGTCCGTAAAAGCAACAAGTTACACTGACAAAAATAAACTAATAATAGACATATTATTTCTAAATGTTCCAACAGACCATAGACGTCCAAGGGGTGCGGGGTAAAGTGGCGATTACCCCCCTAAAGCAAATTTTACCCCCGGGGTAAAAATTTTGGGGGGGTAAAAAATTTTTCGGTGCGCTTCGCCATTTTACCCACCCCCCCCAAAAAAAAAAAGCTTGAACGCCCCTGCAAATGACCCAATTTTTTTCAAACTAAAAAAATAAAATTCCAGCAGTATAAAACCTTTGATTATATTTTGATATATATGATACAAGATTGACTAAATTTGTATAAAAATCTGTACAATGTTTCAAAAAAAAATTAGCGCATTATTCCTCCTGTGTTATCATATTGGCTTATCTAGAGAATATGAGTCTAGATTATCTCTATTTAGTCTAATCAATATTAATGACATTTAATTTTACAACAGAAGAAATAGAGAGATTAAAACAGATAAAGAAAACAAGGATGACAACATCCATAAACGCGAAGGGTAGGAAAAACTAGCATGTAATGATGGTAGATCTAAATGTACAGAATATTGATTTTGTCTAAGCAAAACTTATGTGAATTGCCTAATTACAGGATACTGTTTTAGGATATACTTTCATTTTAAGTACTATTATAGAGATGATTCGCTTTTAATGTTGTAACAAATAAGAAATAGATAATAACCGATAATTTGATGTAATTGTAAACCCCTAATTATGATACACAAAATTACCCTACTGTAGATTAAAATTAGTAGTTGCAGCCTTTGGACACTCAATGAACCAATTAATCAAAATTCAATAAAAGTCCCCAACGAAAGATAACGTTATTGTAAAACTTTGGATACAGCAATGCAATGCAATAAACAGCCCAATGTTCCCTCACTTCCTGGGTTTTATGTGAGAAAGATAATGTTAGGATGATATATAATGAGCTAGAGAAACAAGAATGACAACATCCATAACTAGCGAAGCACAAAAAATATCATAAATTGACAAACGGACTAAAAGCTATATAGATTAGATGAGCAATACTTTTATGGACAATATGGAACCTTTTCATATGCTTATGTGGTATGACCGATAGATAGACGTAATAGTAGCCGAGAAATTCGTGTTAAACTAACAAAGATATGATAAAATATAATAGTCTATTTTAAATGATTAGAGAGGGGGGAACATTCGAACTCACATAAATTTAAGAAAAGTACATTTTCAATAAGGAGGGATTGAAAAGACAAAGTGCCCAAAAAAAATCAATGTTAAAATGACAAATAAAAGTCAACAACTCAAGTGTTTTTACAATGTAAACAAAGATATGATAGGCAAAGTCGCCAAAAGATATTCACACACATATCTAAAGGGATAAGACAATTCTCCAATGATAGTATACAAAATCCCTTCTGCAGATTACAATTAATGCTTGAAAGTTTAAACGTTTGGACTCTCAGCTTAATGAACCAACCAATTTAATTCAAAAGTCCCTAAAATGGTTACTTCAACGAATAAGAAAACGTTATCATAAAACTTTGGGGACTTGTGTAATAAATAAATAGCCCAATGCCCCCCCCCCCCCCTCCCGCCTTTCGTTCACATAACAAAAATATATTACCATGTAAATCCAACACGGATATAATCATCTTTGCTATTTTTTAAGCATAGCTTATTTTGCTGTTTGTGAGAATCTTCACAATTAAGATTGATATAAAAGGGAAAGAGGTTGAGTGTTTTCTTTTTATCAAATTTCAATGGAACACCAATTATATCATTTTTTCCCAATTAGAATAGAATTAAATTTCTCATATACCCAGGAAAAGAGAGAATATTTAATGTAATTTGTAGAGGTACCCAGAGTATAAACACATTCTCTCATTCATTGGCTTAAAAAGGAAATTGATTACTTGAGAAGTGTATAAACTATTGAACCAATACTTATAATCTACAGAAGGGGTAGTTTTGTTTTCAACTATTTATTGTCTTTGTCTTATCCCTTAAGATTTCTGTATCTCTTACATCTGAAGAAAACTTTATATAATGCTGTCTAAAGCCTTTAAAAAGTATATTCATCCTTGGACCAATAAGAAGTTTCCATAAAATTAAGAACTTAATCGGTTTATTAGTTAGCGAGATTTTAATGGATAATCTTTACTACTTTATATAATAGAATAAAAAAGATAACGACAAATTAATATAAATAACTATTGGAGGTTCCTTCAGTGTGCTTTATGGCACAGCTGTTAGTTGTTGGCGGTTGGAGACATATTGTAGTTGATGTTGTTGTTTTATAGACAGTAGAGAACAATAATTAGAAAGCTAAAAATACTAGTATTATTTTAAATTTACAGCTCCCTTTTATAATAATGTTAAGCAAATATTTGTATATTTGTTATTACTGTAATTAAAACAATAAAGTTATGATTATAAATTTTTCTTTAAACATTTGAAGTATTATAAGTTTTGTATTGTAAAGCTACATTGTTTTGAATATTATTGCATATGTAGAAGAAATCGTTTTAGCTTAGACAGCTATTTCTTACAATCGCACGATTAGATTTGATTTTAACGGCCGTGACGTCAGATTGTTTTAAAGATATAAATGTCTTGGTAATAAAAAACAATGCAGCTTTCTACATTTATTTAGAAGTACATTAGCATTTCTGCCCAATTACATTCATCTTGTCGTTCTAACATATCTTATTCTTAATTGATCGATGTTGTTGTGTTATTAGAGCAACGACAAAGAAAAATAGAAAATATTTTTAGAATTTTTTTAAAAAATCTTAGAGACAGTCTAAAATATCAATAATCTTTGTACTTGAACTAGTTTTCACCGCATATGTTAATTAATTTAATTTTCTTTTTCTTTATTAAAGAGATTTCGTAATTTTTTATCCTTCATGTTTTTGATTGATTGATTAGCCATAGTTTCTTAGGGTTTGGACCTAAGTAGTCATGGAGTAGGTTGAGACACTTTTGTATAGCCACTAGGGCTATCAAGCTCCACGTTCAAGCACATTTTGACTTGACCCGCTATCTCATGAGAGCTACTCATTATTACCTCACCCTCGCCGAGTATGGCAGGTGTCCCAAATTAAGTCACCGTAATGAATGACGCTCTCCGCCGAGGAGCTTGGGATAAGGGTAGTACTGATATTATGTACTTGACTATTAAGTATCCAAACTTACTCAATAATCCCCTTCTTACACAACCAGGGGAAGTTGCGTGAATATATTCAACTGAGAAATTCGAGTTTCCACATGGGGACTAGAACTTGAACTCTCATCACCGTAACTCAGTGCGTTACCACTGAGCTACGACGCCCCCTCATGTAGCTTCATGTAGCTTATATCAAACTATTGTTTTTAGTACTGAAGCTATTCTACAAGCTTTTATGCCTGTCCTCTGTCCCATTTCCTTACAATTGTAAGTAAACATTTTCCCTTCCTTCTCCCCCCCCCCCTTATTTCCAACTTCCCTTTAGTTACACCACAGAATAAGTTTTACGCCAACATTACTCCACTAAAATGTCTAAATTATTAGCAATAGCAAATGGAATTAATTTGCTTAATCATGCCCCCTGCTTTCAGCATAAAACCCTGTAATATGTATGATTCATACATATAGTCGTACAATGTCATACAATATCGCAACTTTCACATTTTTAGAATTTCCAAACTTTTTATTTTTAGTAGCGAAGCTACTCTATAATTCACTTTGTCTGTCCGTCAGTCCGTAACGCCATGGGGGAAATGGAATTTACTCAGCTCCCATAAATGATAGAATGCTAAAAATGTTTGGCAACATTCCCATCATTAAGGAGCACAATTAACTATAAAACATCAATGGCGGTCTGACGGCTTTTTAGCAGGTTTTAGGCTATTTTTTTTTATTTTCCACATTTTTCCCCATATCTTTGGTGTTTATGGTCCGATTTCCAAAAATTTTTCAGTTAAAGATATCAAAATTAAATTTCCTGTCGTTTGAGGAAAACACAAAACGATGACGGTTAGTCCCATCCACGAACTTTTGTGCTTCGCTACTTATAAATGTTGTAAATGTTGTTTTTTTCTTTGCTACTATTACTTAGATGTAATCGTCCCTGGTTCTTCTGATTTTTAAAAGCGAAGCTTTTCTATAATTAGGGTCGGTCCGTCCGTCCGTCCGTCCGTCCGTACGTCCGTAACGGATAGCTTTTTTCGTTAATTTAGACATGTTAGAATTGTCCTATCGATTTTAAATTTTGCATGGTGATTCCTTTAGTAGTTAGGTACGATTTAGAAAGCGTAGCAACTCTATAATCATTACCAAAATGTCCGTACGTCCATTTTTAACATATTGATTTTTTTACTTTTTTAAATATATAGCTTTATTCGTTAATTAAGGCATGTTAGAATTGTCCTATCGATTTCAAATTTTGCATGGTGATTCCTGTAATAGTTAGGTACGAGTTAGAAAGCGTAGCAACTCTATAATCAATACCAGAATGTCCGTACGTCCATTTTAAACATGTTGATTTTTTTACATTTTTAACAACAAATTTGTATGTGACCTAATTATCCGATTGGTCTAATTTTTGGTATACTGATTCCTGGGACAACAAAGTACAATTTTATAAGCGAAGCAACTCTATAATCAAGTCTTAAAAATGTAAGTATGTCCATAAACATTATCCTGTATCAAGCAGTTTTTCAACAAATTTACTTACAATTTTGCTTTGACTCTTATACATTCGCATTCTGATTATTCAGTTCTGACATTATACAAGTGTTAATATCCGTTTGTCCTACCGTTTCAGAGCTTCGCTTTTATGGATGTTGTCATCCTTGTTTTATTGTTCTTAGTTCAATCAGGGACGGATGGGACAAGGGACATTGTATTACACTATTTCATTAAGTTTTATAATAATTTTCTTCTTATTCGTCAGCTTAACAACTTTAGGGACCTTATTGAGTTTTGAGTGGTTGGTTCATGACGTAGTTTCAACCAAATTGTAATTCACAGAAGGGCAATTGTGTGTCATCATTGGGGGTGTATTTTAATTTATCACCCAATGCTCTATACCTTTAGATTCCTGTAATACAATAGTTTTCATCTGTTGGTTTTAGACACTGCAAAATTTAATTGTGTTTATACACATTAACAACAAAATGTAAATGCGTAAATACAAATCTAAAAATTGTTCAGCTATATGTATAATGTAAAACTATTTGGATATTTTATATTTGTTGTAGCGGCCACGCCCCTAGAGGCATCTATTGCCACTTCAAGTGGGGAGGGAGTCGACCTTCGCTCATTTACAATTTCATTTTTATTGAGTAAACAATTTGAATGGGAGGTCAATCTTTTTTGGGGACGATTTCTCTTAGGAGGGGGGAGATACCCTCCCCCAAATTATGTTTAAACCTTTCCTAGATCTATAAGAAGCTCAAGAGACATAAAAAAGCTTACTACTATATATTAGGATGTACACTAATAAATTGTAAGAACGAATGAACGTGTATTATTGTATTTGACAAATGGTGTGGAAACAAAAATTAATACTTTATTATATTTTTGCAAATATAATTGCACTCTGCAAAATTTATATCAGGGCGTCTTGGGGTAATTAATAAGACATTGATTTTGATATCTATTGAACTTAAAACACATAAAACTATATAAATTTGAATTTAATTTTGAAGCTCTTTATAGTGCCTATAAAAAAATGACGTCACACAATACAAATGACCAATAATTATATTTGTATTGCACCTAGCTACCCTTTTATCTATAATAAGTAGCTGTAAATAAGTTCATTGTCTTTCAACAGATATATAAACTTCCTTAAAAGACAACAATATTTCATTAAAATTCTCTGTAGCTAAACTTTTCTATAAGTTGCATCCATGCAGACCAAAAATAAACTAGTTACTATTGTAGTAATTAGTAATCTCCTCTTCCCAAGTTTCCCTAGAGGCCTCTAGGGGCGAGTCCGCTAGTTCGTATCTATTATAAACATAAAAAATACATAAATTCATAGTTTCATGTTTACCTCGAAATAAATTATATAATAGTTATTTCTCGCATCGTATTATCAACGGCTTTCCGCGGATATAGAATGTACAATTATGAGATTAAAACTAGTTTGTTTAGACCCAAGGTGCCGGAGGCACCGGCTAAAAAAACTGGTTTTAATCTTATTGTCGAGGAACTTTGCTATCAAAGCCGTTCCGAGATCTTGTCTAACAGACAAAGAGACGTCTACTCCCGTGCAGTGAGGAATCAAAGGAAGATTTACAAATACTAGATTTATTAACTCTTAGTATGAAAATGGATTGCCTGAAACAAAAAATATTAAAATTAATTCATGATATTACAATAATTCATATTTAATTTTATGTTTTTTGTTGAATAAAACAGTTAGGGAGTTGAATCCATTTTTATAAAAGCAGAAATATAATCTATGATTATGGTTTGGACCCTCTAAAACTGTAATCTACCTTTCCACTCTCCCCTCTCTTGGTGAAGATATCTTCAACGCCGATACGATTTTTGAAATGTAAGATTCTACTTTCCCTTCTCTTGGTGAAGATATCTTCAACGCCGATACGATTTTTGAAATTTAAGATTCCACTTTCCCCTCTCTTAATGAAGATATCTTCAACGCCGATACGATTTTTGAAATTTAAGATTCCACTTTTGCCTCTCTTGGTGAAGATATCTTCAACAAGAGAGACAAAAGTGGAATCTTATATTTCAAAAATCGTATCGGCGTTGAAGATATCTTCACCAAGAGAGGGGAAAGTAGAAGGGTAGATTACAGTTTTAGAGGGTCCAAACCATAATCATAGATTATATTTCTGCTTCTATAAAAATGGATTCAACTCCCTAACTGTAAAAGATTCAAAATTAAATTAAAATTAAGAAATCAAAAAACAATAACAAACAAGGTTTCGTGACCAAATATTGTTTTGTTTTGATCGAGGTTGCGTGAATTATTTTAAGCTTCAATAAATTGTTCATAAAAAATCCTTATTTTAAAAAGAAAACATAGTAAAACAGAATAAAATTAAATGGTTTATGTGTCAAAAAATCATAAAAACATTATATTTTATTCGCTCATAGGTTTAATCAAAAATTTATCGGTCTATCTTTAGAAATAAAAAGATAAAAATACACTTAGGACGACTCAAACATACAAGGCGACTAAGTGCCGACACACATATGACATATGATTGTACATTTTTATATTCGTAGAAAGCTGGATATAATATGATGCTAGACATAGTTTTTACGTATGGATGAGAACCGGTTCCTATCCATTGCATTCGAATGAATACAAGAAAAACAAATATTTGTAAGTTCATTATAAACATCACAAACTTTAAACATTTTATAATTTGTCCCCTTTTTTGTTTCATAGTCTATTTATAAATCTTCCTTTTTAAAGCATAATATACATAAGAGAGAAAGAATATTTACATATGTGCTCATGTCTGATTTAAACAATACTTTTTACCTTTATAATTTTGTGTACAATAATTTATCTAGATTTAAAAACACATCTAAGAATTAATCTAATTTCATTTGATATCAACAAAAAAAAAATTATTTGGGAAAACCTAAGCCATCCAATGAAAAATTTACTGATATGTTTGTCACGATGAATCATTCATCCTTGCAAAGTATATTTCTAGATTTGTTGAAATACTTTTATGTTAAAAAGAAATTTGATGCAAAATAGTATGTACCTTGATAATGCAGTTCTTACATTTCATCATTTAAAGAAATTTTAAAATATGTTGAAATTCTAACAGCAAAGTTTTTCGATTAGAGTAAGAAAAAAAAATTTATTTCTGTTAAACAAATTTAGGCTGGGAGGAGGGGTTATTCACCCTGTTATTATTTTGAACAGTGCTTTTTTTTTTGGGGGGGGGAGTTTTTTTTTCTTTTTATTTCACATAGACACATAAATCATTATGCCTCGTTTGAAATTAATGGGACAATTCTAACATACCTTAATTGTTTGTTTATAAGAGATCTCCGTCAAAATAGACGTACAGAGGAATAAACGGACGGGCCGATCCCAATATTAATATAATAAATTTAATAATGGGAGTAACTAAAGCAAATTTCGTCTTTTCAACTGAATAAATAAAAACGGATATATGCGTAGATATATATATGCATTGAATTAATCTATTATATAAAGTAGTAAGCTTTTTTGTCTTTATTAGGATCTCACTAACCACTGAATTGACATGGTTTTCATAGGTCCTGGAAAGGTTATTACTATTTTGGGGGTGTGTAACACCACCCTCCAAAATAGTAATAATCCCCCGCTCACCCCAAAAATAAATATTAGTTTAATCTTTTTAACTAAAATTAAAAATCCAAAATATCTATCCTTATAATAATTAACAGGGTGTCTGTCTGTTTGTTTGTATGTTTGTACTGAAGGATCTCGCTAATTTGCACTGAACCAGTTTGGCTCTCCTTAACAGGGTAGATTCGCATAGGTCCCAGGAAGTTTTATAACTATTTTTGGGGAGGTACCACCACCCTCCCAAGAACATAAAACTCGAATTTTTTTGAAAGACTTTTTTGAGACTTGAACGCAACATAGACATTTTATTTCTCGAAAACATTTAAACTCTCACTAGAGGCCTCTAGGGGCATAGTCGCTAGTATTACAAAATAGAACGATGTGTGTCTGTCTGTCTGTTTGTTTGTATGTACTGAACGGAATCGCTAACCGCTGAACCGATCGGGTTCTTCTTAACAGCGTAAATACTCAGAGGTTTCGGGAAGGTTTATAACTTATTTGGTCCCTAGAGATTGGTATATTGATTCCTGGGACAACAAAGAACAATATTATAAGCGAAGCAACTCTATAATCAAGTCCAAAAATGTAAGTATGTCCATAAACATTATCCTGTTTTTAAGCAGTTTTTCAACAAATTTACCTACAATTTTTATTCGACATTTATACATTTATGTTCCGATTTTTCAGTTCAGTTACTATACAAGTGTTAATGTCCGTTTGTCCTACCGTTTCAGTGCTTCGCTTTTATGGATGTTGTCATCCTTGTTGAAGTAATTTCAGTTTTTTACACAATAAAATATTACAAATGTTAGGACACCTTCTTTAAAATGGGTTTTGGGATTCAATCCACCCCTTCTCAAGTGCCCTTAGAGGCCTCTAGGAGCGAACCCGCTAGTGTTTGTATCTATAATACAAAGTCTGTCTGTCTTGTACTTAAGATCTCAGAAACCAGTGAACCAATTAGGCTCTACTCTTATACCTACTGGTCATGTGATGGTTTTAATCAATTTTATTGGGGGGGTTGGAACACTCCCAACTACCAACCACAAAAAAAATTCACACTATGCAACTCGGGAATTGGTCATCTAGGGTTTTTGCTTATTAATGAATCATGAATGATTTTCAATATCTTTACAATGTTTATAAATTGAATGATTTCGGATTTTATGATCAGTAATAATTTAATAATCGTTAATAAATATGAGTGATAAAATTGTCATCTAAACTGTTTAAACAAAAAATAGGTAAATCTCTTAACTTTGAAAATAATTTTAGATTAGTTAAAAATATTTAATAGAGTTATAGTTCAATCATAAACGCGCAGAATGGGGACTTTATTCACCCATCATGTTTTTAGTAGCGAAGCTACTGTATAATTTGAAATATCCGTCTGTCCGTCCGTCTGTCCTTCTGAAACGTTTTGGGGGAAACGTGATTTTCTCGGCTCCTTTTCAAGATAGACGCCTGAAGTTTCCAGGGGTTAAATAAGTCCCCATTCTTCATATTTTCTCCAAGTTAGTAGGTCAATTAATGGAGGTGCTATAGATCGATTTCTAGATTTTTAAGTTTTCATAATTTTCTCAACTCCTATTCAAGATACACGGCTGAAATTTTCAGGGATTAAATAATTTTAAATTCTGAATACTTCTATAAAGTTTCATTGAGATTTGCTTATTGATTGGGGTGCTAGATCAATTCCTAGTTATTTAAGTGTTCAAGGTTTTATTCAACTCATAGTCCAGATAAATGGCTGAAATTTTCAGGGATTAAATTAATTTACGTTTTACATATTTTTACAAAGTTTCTTTTTTAGATTTACTTATATGTTGTGGTGCTAGATCGATTCCTAGATTTTCACATTATAAATCATAAAAGTTTTCGTGATTTATTTTAATGTTTAATTTGTTTTACACTTCTCTATAGTTCATTGTCATTGTCCATCCATAATTTTTAAGCTTTGCTAGTCATGAATATTGTCATCCTTGTTTTTCATATCTTACACACTCAAAATAAATCTAAGGGGAAATTACCATAATATCTGAAATTGACCTTAGGTTAAAAACTTTAAATGTTTAAAAAATAGATTATCCCTATTTTAACCCACTATAACCCTTATATAAAATGTCCTAACTCTCTTTAGATTTTTTTTATTACCTTGCTTGCACGTCCTTAACACCACGAAGGTAATCAACCCATCACCCTTAGTTTAAACTTCAACTGAATATTGCTTTTAGATGTGAAATACCAAGTCTTTTTCGTGGGCGCCAATTTTAAATTTTGCTTAGTACAACTAAAGTGCACGAGATTGGTGCAGCTCTAACTAACTGCATATTTTTTAAAGTAAATGCAATTGCACATTAAATTAACTTCATTATACAGTGTAAATTGTATAAATCTCACATCATGCATAAAATTGAGAATGTTTTTATCGTCAGCAAAATTTTTTTGATGCAATGCCTTCTATGTGAAAAATTAATGATTATTTTTTATTCAGAAAAAAAATGACAAAGACATCATCAAAGCCGTCTCCAGTGAAGAATATATCTGTTTGTGGAATCAGCATGAAACCCCAAAAGAACCAAAAACCTCTGGTTAGACTGGATCAAAGCTCAAAGTCAGTTGCTTTGGTAATATTTAAATGTTGCACATATTTTTTGCTTGTTTTGTACATAATAAGTTTAATAAGAAAAAAAGCAATGGATGTAGAATACATGTGTATATTATGATAGGGGGAAAATTGTCGTCATTTATTGGTCTGTTCGTTCATCAAGTGAGAGTGGAGGTGATTGGATAAATGGGATGGATGGGATAAATCGTTATTTTAGCCCGCTGAGTGTTCGCTGATGGCTAATCACATTTCCGGTATCTTTTATATGATAATTTCCATTCATACAAAAGTAAAAATGTATAGATTTGAATTCTTAAGTTATCTATCGAATTGCATATCGACTATTCCTACAAACATTTTCTTGTTTTAAGGCTCGCAGTTTTAAGAAACGAGTTCGGAGAAAAAACTAAAATAAATTGGTAAGTTTTTAAACAAATTATTTATAAAACTTAAAAATTTTTCATTCTACTCAATATTTGATAATGATTAGGGCTATTTGGAAAACGTCTAAAAATTCAAAGTAACAGGAAAATAGGTATCAGTTAATTATTAGTAATTTATAAGAAATAGTTTTAAATACAGCATGTTGCAAGAGAAAAGAGCTTTTTTATAAACCTAATTATGCATAGAAAAAAAATTATAAACTACAAATTTCACAAAAATGGTATTTATATTTCCAAAAACTAGAGTTTATGACAGTTCTAACGGTATGCATAACACATTTCAACTATTGATACAATCCATGCAATTTGAATTTTAAAAATATGCACTTTTTTTCCACAACTTTCAAAACATAAATCATCAAAAATAAGGTCTTTGGAAAAACTGGTTTTTAAGGCATAATTTGTTGAAATAATCATTTACTAAGTATATTTGCGATTACTTTTATTTAATGAAATCTTCCAATTTTTAACATGTACAAAACGGCCTGTGGTATTGCATCAAGATCCATGACAGATCTATATAGGAAATAAACGTCTATAATCGAGCTTGAATCTTCCAACCTTATGGTGTATAAAACTCATAGTGCTCCAATAATCCCTATTAAATTCTCATTGACCAGAACGTTAAGACCCATTATTCTACTTTTAGCATCATAAATTCAGTTTTTTAATTCATGTTGCTATTTAAATAACATTGAAGTATTTGATTTCTATTCATAAAACAGAAAACTTAAATTTATAATTGAGTAAATCTAAGAAAACTTAGTTTTAAAATAAAATGATTCATGCGACACTCCCGTAATGTGGTCAGATATTAAACTAAACATTTCAACCCTTTGAGGACGATAAATTGAAATGAAGAATATTAGGATTTCAATCATTAAAATAAGATAAAATAATGGAGCAAAACGTTAAATCGTGTATTGTTACATTGGGTGTAAATATAAAACTAATAATTACTGATTAAATATATATTAAACAGATATTCTAACGTAAAATGATAAAGTCAAATCATTCTGTGTAACGTATATATGAAGAGAGAGAAAAAGAGAAGGAGCAAGAAAGATAGAAAGAGAAAGGGGGGAGACCGAGAGCAAACGGGGGAATAAGAGAGAGAGACGGGTTGGGGGGGGGGGAGTGAGAGAAAGAAAGAGAGACGGGGGGGGGGGTGTACATAATGAATCATAGGCATTCTAATTTTATTACAAGCTGAATTTGAAGAGATGATAAAATGAACATTTAATTAAAGAATAAGAATAAAATGAACATTTAATTGAAGAATAAGAGAATAAAATTTGTAAGGCATAGAGCGATAGTATTTAAAAAGAGTAATTATCTCTGTTAATTAATAACATTAACAAGGATGACAAAATCCGTAAAAGAGAAACATTAATCAATTCTACTAAAGAACATTTAGATTTCAGCAAAAATTTAAGTAAATATGTCATTTAATAGCTTAAATAAAAGTTATTTTATTTGGACATACTAACGTCATGGTGATAGGGCTATCAGAACTATTTGTTAGGGACGTACGGATGGACAGATCAACCCCCACTGTAGAAAAGTTTGGCTTTTAACAAGAAATAGATCATTAACATTATACAACCCTTTTACCCCATTTCCTTCCCTCTTACTGGATGAATTAACTGACCAATAAATGAGGTCCATACTGTCAAGCTATAAAGGGAATATTAATACAATTTTCAGCCAATGAATAGCAAATGAGAAAATTACTTTTTCCTCTAATCCTAGCCAACAGACGAATGGACGGACATTTTGAATTATAAATTAGCAATAAGCAATTATAATAACAAATGTCTATTATAATCTTGATTAAAAATTTAAGCCATCTAATTTTTAAAGCAGCTGAGAAAACAAATATTTTGAGTGAATTATAGATTAAGAAGGATAATTTCAATTCCAAAATTTTTTTCATCAGGGAAGGAGGTAACATATGACTGTAAATTACACTGTTAACCAAAGTTTAGTAACCACTTTGACTAAAAAACTTAATCAGTGTTTCGTCAGTTCTAAACAAGAAGATCCCTGAGTTTAAAAATCATCAACAAGGATGATAATATTAATAAGTAGCAAAAATCCTAATTGTAAAAGTAAAAACACAAAAGCAAAAAGAAGAAAACGCGGCATAACTGACAGATAGACGAATGATGATCAGTACAGTGGTCATACAAATCTTCACACAAAATATTAGTAGTCTATAGACAGAATAACAGACTAAGTAAGGAATAAAACTTCTAAAGTTTAAATTAATTGACTTCGCTAATAACATTTAACAGGTAAATAAGGATGAAAACATCCATAACTATAGAAGCTCTTGAACTTAAAAAAAAAAAAAAGGCAAAGCAAATAAAAGCAAAAAGGGTGCACAACATACAGACATATAAAGTAATGATGCATAGTGAATCTTTACACAAAAAAGATCTTTGATAAAAGCTGGGAAAATTATTTAAGAGCATTACCGATAGACCGACAGACAATATTATTCTTAGAGTAGAGGTGCATTGGTCAGCAAACATAAAATAAGTCTTTTGTCTAAACCCTGAAAGATCGGGCCCTCTACAAATTCTTAACTGATCGGATTTTATACCTTAATAATTGCATTAGCCTTCTACCTTTCCAGTACGGATATTTAATATTCTCAAGAGCATTACAGACCAGCGAACAACGTGAGCTGTAGGCTAGTTTTGAAATATTTCCAAATATATACAGCATTTTATATATTTTTTTTGTATAATGATTTTTAAAAAAACTCATTTCTTCTTCCTGACCACCACTTAGGATTTAAGGCTGTCAAAAACTGACTTTTTAAAAAGAGGCATATAGTTTCCACTCTTTCCACCAATTGAAACTTTTTTTGATGCTTTTTTGTCATATTTATGTTTATAGGGACTTTCAAAAAGTGTTCTCCAGGCAACAAGTTTTTGTGTGTAACACATTTTTATCTGGCAAAAAGTTTAAATTATGAGACATACTTTTTCCAGTTAGGCATAAAATAAGACATCTAAGAGGGATTTTTTTAAAACTTAAGATTTTCTACAATTAGGATTAATTCATCTGTCCGTATTTCCTATTGTTAATTTATCTCAAAAAACGTGCAGCTAGAGCTAACTACACAGTAAGAACACACTTCTTTGTATAAAAAATATTTTGCTTTATTCAAGCCTTCTCAATTCTAATTGTTTGAGAGTTTATGTTAATTTATATATGTTGGAATCAATTTTAAAAATTTATATACACGGTGTTTCAGAAAAAACTGCGTTTTCCGTTTTTCTGACACAACCAGAAGGAATACAGAAAAAACGATTATATGTCCTTATTCTCTGTAAAAAAGTACATCAAATTTATAACAGGTGTTTTTCATTATCTCTAAAAATATGGCCTCTATAATAGGTACATAGTTTCCAAAAATGCTTTATGTGAAAAATGTTGCGCAAGAAAAATTGAAATAACTCTTATATTATGTATAAAAAAATTGTAGAATTTCAATATTAATTTAGAAAAAGGTATAAGAAAAGTACCTTAATAAGTTTTAAAGGTGAAATGCCTTTTAGCTCCTCACAAAAGCATTTTTAAGAAACTGCAATTTGTCATTTTTTCACATTTCTTGATTGTGATGCATTTGCAGTAAAAGAATCTTCTTTAGTTACGTAGGTTATAGTAAAAAGAAAAAAACTCCTTTTTATTTGACAAAAAAATCTCTAAAGACAAAAAAGTTATTGAAGTTTGAATTTTTTATATATGCATATTTTTATAGAGAATATTGACATATAATTATTTTTTTTGTACTCCTAATGGTTGTTTCCCAAATTTGGAAAACATAGTTTTTTTTTAAACGCCCTGTAGTAAAAAATATCATCTGATTTTCACAAAATTTGAATATGCTATGTAAACATGTCTGATAAGCTATAAAACCATTAGAGAATAAAAATTTAAATTTTAAGAGGGGTTTATAGACACCCCTAACATCCATCTCATCCACTGTTTACAATTTTAAACTTTTGTCACAGGAGCCTTTGAATTTCCCTGTAGCTAGCTATTTTATTATATTTTTATTTGTTTATTTTCAGGGATTCTTCTCATCAGGAAAGAAAGCAACAAATATTTCAACAAAATAAGAATATAAATACTAGTTGGCATGATTCCAATCAATGCATGAAATCTAAATGTAAAAACCTAAATAAAACATGTTTAGTAAACAGTAATGACATCCTAAACACAGTAGAAAATGAAAATAACTCAAAAATGCTAAATTATGTGTTGACTCATGTTGATATCAATGAAAAAACTATGGATGGATGTCTTAACCAAATTCCTGTAACAACCAGTATTAGTCATGCTCAGATTGAAACTAATGATCAGAATTTTGATATGAGTAAGATTGAAGTAGTCCAAGTTTTGCTCTCTGGGAATCAACTGGAGGATATTAACAGTTTGAATGAAAGCAACATTTTAGACACTGATCTAACTGATATTGCAATGACTTACAAAAATGAAAATGATTTACCATTAGATCTTTCAACCAATCAAAACAATGTTAGAGAATCAATTAAAGTTAATACAAGTAAAATGCATTTTAATGTCACAATGTCAGATATAACACATCATGTAAACATAAATCAAACAAATATTAATGAAGCAGAACGTAATGATGATATAAATTCCAATTTATCATTTGTCATCAATGAAGAACAAATAACAACAGCAGATGGTTCAATTGATGTTGAGGACAAAAATAGTATCAAACTTTTAACAAAAAGCTCAAAACTTGTCAATAAATTAGTTTTTGGTAGCACTATTGTTAACACAGATGATGCTATGGTCACAGAGGATTCTCCTGATGAAGGAATTGAAATAGACAGAGAACTAGTTATAGATGAAGAATTATCTAACAATGAAAATGCTTTTGCTGAGGAAAAAGACCACAGAGAACAAAAAATCAATGTTATGAATATTCCTCATGTCTCTAGTAATGTTAGTTACAGCCAAAATATTTCTGACAGCACATCATTAAATTCTGACAGCCAGTCTATTCTGGTTTATGCCAAAAAATCAACTATTACAGATGAAAATATCTTAAATAATAGCAAAGAGGATATTGAATTAGAACATATAGGAACCTCTGTTTCTAAAGCTTACTATGCCAAGGATATTGCTTTTAAGAAATCAGTTGAAGGAAGAAATCAAAGAAAATTGATAAATGAAATATCAAAGAAAAAGCTTGTGATAGATGTGAACAAGAAACCTACTGAAGTTTCCAAAAGAGAACTAAACAGGATCCATTGTCAAGCATACAGATTAAAACAGTAAGTATTTTTGTTTCATTTGAATGGTGACACTTTAATTATAAAGGAAACAAAGTATAATTTAAGACCCTAGCAAAAATTTTGCTTAACTGTGTAAAAGATGCCTAATATTCTTAGAAATTGATATCTCAAAGATCATAGTAATTGTACAAATTTAAATACAATTCTTCAAATAAAAGTTTAATGTCATTTTGTTTTGAAAGGACATTCAGACTTTTCTGTAAGATTTATAGAGTTGCTTTAATTTTCCATATCCTATTATATAAAGTAGTAAGCTTTTTTGTCTGTAGCAAAGGATCTCACTAACCACTAAACTTCTGTACATTTAAGGTTCAAATTCTAAATGAAAATAGAGGGGTTGACTTCTACCCCCTCCCCACACACACACAGACACCACTCCATATTAAGTTCCCCTAGATTCCTCTAAAAGTGTAGCCACTAGTTTTTTTTAATTTACCTAAATTGTTCCAAAATCAATTTTTAAAGTATAATAGATAGGTCAATTAATTAGTCTATAAAAGGTTGCCCCAACAGATAAGTACAACACAAGTCATACAATGATTTACTGTTTAAATTAGAATTCACTATTTATCTATTTAGAAAACGCAAAGAGAAGGAACTAATCATGGAAAGAGAGACTCTAAAGCAGAGAAATCTTGAGCTAAAAAATACACATGAGAGAATGAAAGAAGAATTAGATAAACTCAAACTTATAGTTAGTAAAATACTTGAGAAGAAAAATGCCTAGATATTTTTTAAAAGGCCTTTGTTTCATTTTATTTTTTTCTTTAATTAGCAATAATCATGTATTTACCAAATCATGTATAACCTATCATTTCAATTTTGTGATATACATATTAGAATTAGTTAACATATTAAAATGAGTTAACCTAATGCACAGCTAAATAGTTTCAATTCCATATTTATGAGTAGTCAATGGTCTTCTGACAAACCCCAAACTGTCCAAGAATGAGCAAGACGATTCCTGTGATGTCATATAAAAAGGGAAGGGGGGAAGAAAATCTCTTCCCTTTTCTCCCATCTCTTTTGAAGATATTTTCTCCCCCCCATCCCTTTTTCTTTCCCGAAACGTATATGACGTAACTGGAATTGTCTTGCTCATTCTGGGACAGTTTGGGGTTTGTCGGTCTTCTTTTTATAAATTATAGAAATATTGTTGAATATTAATATCTTAATTTTGTTTTTGTGTGATCATTTTTACATCTGTAAGTGGATTACTGCTTCTAATGAAACTTAATTTAATAAAACTTAAATTAGTTACTTTAAAGCTGTAGTAAAAACTGAAACAAGTTATACTCTTGCTCCCTTTGCTCTTAATTTTTATTTATGTATACTTTACTCCCGTCTTCAAAAAAAGACTTTTCATTCCCAACAACACCATTTCTTCAGTATTTAACCATTGGGGTGCATTTCATGAGGGGGTAAAACAAGAGAGAAGCGGGCTTTTCCAATTTATAATTTAAGGGGCTGATAAAATCCCCATTCTCCTCCCTACTGCACGCTTATAATACTCTTTCTTTACATTTGGCAGTCATGATTGATTTCTATCTATAATACAAAGTAGCTTGATGTCTGTCCGTCTGTCCGTCTGTCCTTCTGTCCTTCTGTCTGTCTGTCTGTCTGTCCCTTAAGATCTCGGTAACCACTGAACCGATCGGATTCTACTCTTCAGGGAATATACCTACTGGTCTTGTGGTGGTTTTAGGCTATTTTCTTGGGGGGTGGGACACCCCCAACCCCCCCAAAAATAAAAAAAACCACCCCCCATTTTTTTTTTTACATTTTTTGTAAAATCTCAGTAACTGCTGATCAAATTGGGCTCTAACCTTCTGGGAATATACCTATTGGTCCTCTGGTGGTTTTAAGCTATTTTCTTGGGAGGTGGGACACCCCAACCCCCCAAAAAATAAAAAAATCCCCACTTCCAAAATTTTTTATTTTTAAAAAATTTTGTAAACAAAAACCAGTAATTGGGGTGGGCTTCGCCCCACTGCAACATGGGGCGAAGCCCCCATGAATCCCCCCCCAAAAAAAAAAAAAAAAATTTTAATTTAAATTTTTGTGTATGCGAACAACCTAGGTTTAATTTTTACGAATTTAAATTTTTTTGTACAAATGAAAATTTTTGTGCATAAACCGCACAACCTGGGTTTAATTTTACCACAGAATAATTAAACAAAGAATAATTTTTTTGAATATTTCGATTAAGGAGGGTTGACTTCCCATAACTTTATAGGGCGAAGCCCATAGAGGCTAGGGGCGAAGCCGCTAGTATGCAAATATTTCACTAATTTAAGGTTTATATAATTATCTCTTTCTCCCAGAGTTATTTCAACTCTCTATGCAATATTTCTTTTCGTGAATGGAGCGCGATAATAAAAATGTTATTAAAAAAGTTTTAAAAATTTGTAAGTTATTAATAGGATATTTATTGTATCCTATTTATTGTATGCCCACAGTTCAAAACGTATGCTAGCCAAATAAAAATAATAAAGATATAAAAAAAAGCAGAATAAGTAAATTTCAGACATTGGAAAGTTATGTTTTGATTGCAGTATGGAAAAGTCTTTTTTTTTTGGTAAAATGATTTATATGGTAAACCTTTTATTAACAGAGACAGTAATGTCCATAAGAAGCGCAGCATCTTCAAAAAAATATTGAAACAAACGCACACACAGTTTCTAGGGTTAAAATATAAAAAATATATATACTAAGAAAAAAAAGACGCACGGACTATTTGCAAACGTTTATAGAGTTTTTTTACTTTAAAAATAGTAGCTTACTGTTATATGAATCATCATGTAGAGTTTAGAATCGATAGGACAATTCTAACATATAAAAATGAGGGTGGGGTTCTAGGCTAGACTAGATCATTTAGTATATCTTTAACGGTCGGGGGGGGCGTTGATTTGAACGCCCCGAATCCGGTTTTTTCTATCTCATTTTCTGTGTGTGAAAGATAAAGATAAAGAGTTGGAATTTTTTGAATATCTCCATCCTGGCGGGCACAGGATGCCAGCAAACCTGGCAGGGTCATCCAGGTAAAGAGCAAAAATATTTTTTGACTAAAACAAAGCATTTTATCATACCGAAATACTAAAATGTCCTCTAGTAGTACATCCTTATATGAAATACAGGTGTTCAAGTCGCTTTCAGGTTCCAGGTATGATCCTGCAGGTCCTGATCCTCCAGGTCTCCAAAAATCTTTAAAAGGCTCCTGTGGCCGCAATTTTTGACTTAGAGACTTCAAATTTTAAAATTAAGCTTATCTTACATGTCTACATAACGTATTAAAATTTCATAATTACGGTTGCCGGTTTCCCGCTGACCGCCGACTGCGGCAGCTGGCAGCTGCCAAGTACAGCTGCGGCCGCTGAAATTTATATTTTAAAATTTCTAATGTAAAATTTACAGAAGGATAAACATTTTATGAAAAAAAATTGCTCTTCTAGCTTCAAAAATAAGAAAATTACAGCCGTTTGAAATTTTTAAGTAAAAAAAGACCTTAAAACAAAGGTTGTTAAATAAAAGGGTGAAGGAAGCGAAAATTGACTTATACTTATAAAAGATCGGAAATTCATTATCAAACAGGGGACTTGCAAAAAAAATTAACGACTGTAAAGGGTTAGGGTAAAAATAACACAAAACGCATACAAACCGTCAAAATAAGATTATAGAGTAGCCCCGTTCCATACACCCAAGAGAGCATCTTTCAAACATTGAGAAAGCAATTATTCCCCCCCCCCCCTCCCTCCTCAAACAGTTGACTTTCCCTATATGTTTTATAATTTCCCCCTCCACCCTAGAAAACACCTATGTGTCAGGGATCTTAAGAGATAAGACAATGGGGAAAAAATTATATACATCCCCAGTATAGTGTTAAACAAAATTACCCTTCTTCAACTTATAATTTATGGTTGAAAGGTTTTAAACGAACCAATGAAAATCCAATCAAAGTTGTTGAGGTAACGAGAAGATAACGTATTTATAAAACTTGAGTACTACTGTAATTTCCACTCTAATGTGCACATCCTCCCTGGTACTTACACAAGCCCCCTTTCTATTGCTAAATCCTTTATATGTATAATAGAGTACACATAGAGAGTTGGCCCCTTTAAAAATAAATTTCATTTTGGACATTCTCTATCCTCGCCAAATAATAATTAAAAGTTCTAAATTAGAATATACTGTAAATCATAATTATTATTGTTATTCAAACAACCTTCATAAAATACAAAAATTATGACCGGTCTGTTACTTGTATAACTCTATTACCTAAGCCTTACCTAATACCTATAAACAGAAAAGTCAAGTAGTTTCCGAAAGTAAACACAACTGAACATTGAAATCATGTTTGCCCCCTCGCAATCTCAAAATAATAATCTAGCAAACAATAAATCTAATAATGATAATGAAGGATTTTGTTTGGACGCAAATCAGAATGTGTTTGTACGCGTGAAATGTGATTTTTGTGATAATGACGCAAAATTTGCGTGCGCCAGGTAAAACTTTATTTTAACAACATTGCAAGAAATTTTTACTTTTATGCGCATAGTTGTAAATTATAGATCACTAGATCCAATGAAAGGGTGGAGGTAAAAGGGTATTTACCCCATCAAACTTTGAAACACATAATTTTATCCCCCACAAATATTTTTTAAATGCATTAGATTACCCCCCCTCAAATAAAAGCTTGGACGTCCCTGACTAGAAGATGCACTTACAGCATCTAGGGGGAGGGATGGGTAGAAACCGCATAAACCTAAATTTTAAATGAAATAGCCTAAAACTTTCTCGGGACCTATAGGAAATAAAGAAGAAATATAAAAAAATTAATTATGTGTAAAGACGACAATGTCTTTCATCAATGTGCATACAATATGATGCTGTTATTGTAATCAACCGAATATAATTCAATACAAACAAGGGAATATTATTTTTGTCTGGCATAGTACCCTTATTCTAGAGAAGTTTAGCTTTTTACAATTTTATTTACCTATTAAATAAGATGAAGAAAGGGGAAATTCTTAAGATACTTCTTTTATGCGAAAGGCACCTGTTGTAATATCAACAAGAAAAGTTATTTCTCGTATCGTATTATAAACGGCTTTCCGCGGATATAGAATGTACAATTATAAGATTAAAAGGCACCGGCTAAAAAAACTGGTCTTAATCTTATGATTGTACATTCCTATATTCGTAGAAAACTGGATATAATACGATGCTAGACATAGTTTTTTCGTATTCATGAGAACCGGTTCCTATCCACCGGATTCAAATGAATACGAGAAAAAGCTTTAAATCTTAATAATTATACTATAAGGGTAGGGTAGGGGAATTAATTTAATTAATGTACTTTCTTTTACAAACTTAGAAGAATTTTTTAAAAGCAAAGCTTTTCTGTTATAAGGTTCGGTCCGTCCGTAGGTCTGTCAATTAGTAAGGGATTGTTTTTTTCGTCAATTTAGGCTTGTTAGAGTTTCCTAACGATTTCTAACTTTGAACGGTTCTTTTTTAACAGTTAGGTACGATTTAGAAAGTTTAAAGTCTCTTTAATCGTTATCAGAATTCCCGGGCGTCTGCTTAAAGCATTCTGCTTTTTGAACTGTTTTACAACAATTTTTTGTGTGAAATAATTACCCTATTCATAAGTTTATTAGATTAACGCAATTTTACAAAAAATTTATAAACAGTTTTGTTTTGATTTAAGTGGTAGTATTCGTTAGTCCTACTGTCTGCTTCGAGAGCTTCGCTTATATGGATGTTATTATCCTTGTTAATGTTCTTGTAGGTGTGAGGCCTCTTGGTCATGTTGTGAACTCCATGGATCTTACCACCAGCTTCCAGGTGCCTGTGCTCCTTTTAAGGTAATCTAGTGGCTATGCTATTAGCCTCTGGGAGCTTCCTCTCAAAACGGTGGGATCATCCCCTCTCCTCATTTATTTTTGTTTTAAATACTTTAATATATCGGATGACGATCAATTCAATGTTTCTTTTTATATTTTGATTTATTTGTATATATAGATCTTTAAAAGTAATGGAGAACTTAATCGGTTCAGAAATCTAAAGCTCCAGAAACAAGATTTTTTTCAAAGATTTCTTAAAATTTCATGTTTTTAGGTTTGTAGAAGTAATGCAGTTGGACGCTATGTGATAGCCAATAGGTAATAAGATTATACTTTTTTAGATAATACTGTCACATAACTTCAACCTAAAATTGGTATTATTACTGTCAGGTAGGCATAGGTTTCAAATCTGGACTACACCACGTCATTCTTAAACAGTACCAATCAATATTAAGATGAGAGTGATAGCATTGGTACAAAAATAGACCTAACTTTGGCATATAACCCTAGAGACATTGCACACCTTAGTTATCATTGTTTGCTTGGCATAACGTCTATGTGAAAATGCAATGTAAATACTTTTCATTTCATCGTTGTATTTTATGACCGTTTGCAGACTTATTTACCGTGCAATTATACATTTTTCAGTATGGCTTCGAAACCGATTCAAAGAATATTAAAATAAAAATCATAAAATTAATTGGTTAGCCAGGGCCTTCTGGCCCTTAGGGTTAACAAAACTGGTTTTAATATATTTTTATCTTATTATCCGAGGAACGCTGTCAAAATACGATGCGATAAATAATTAATATTCTATTTTAGAGACATCAAAGCCGGAGAAATCCTTGCTTCAGAAAATCCGTTGATAGTTGGACCAAACCAGGTATAATTATTAGGACAGCTACTCTACAACTATATGGTCTAAATGGTCTGTTCGTATGTCTGTAAGCTGATAGTTGGACCAAACCATGTATAGTTATCAGCGAAACTACTCTACTCTAGAATTATATGGTCGTTTCGTATGTCTGTACGGTGATAGTTGAACCAAACCAGGTAAAATTGTTAGGACAGATACTCTACAACTATATGGCCTTTTCGTATGTCTGTACGTTGATAGTTGGAACAAACCAGGTAAAATTGTTAGGACAGATACTCTACAACTATATGGCCTTTTCGTATGTCTGTACGTTGATAGTTGGAACAAACCAGGTAAAATTGTTAGGACAGCTACTCTACAACTATATGGCCTTTTCGTATGTCTGTACGTTGATCGATAGTTGTACCAAACCAGGTATAATTATCAGCGCAGCTTATCTACAAAAATGTATTGGGTGGTTTTAAACTATTTTTATGACCTCTATTTATCTCCCCCCTAAAGGTTTAGGGGTAAAGCAACTAGTTACAGTTGTATTAGATTTTTGTAAATCTATCAAAGCAAAGAATGCTGCATTTTTATGTGCTTTATTTTTTTTAATCATGTTTAACTTATATGTTATATTCTTGTTTTCTTGTCTATAACAAAGGTAATTATAGTAAAGCTATTCAACAAAAAACACAGGAAAAGTAAAACTCATTATTTTCAGCTACAAGGACGAAAACAATTTTAAATTTGACACAAAAATTCGCAAGAAGACTTTGTGGGCAAAACATTTTTTTTACAAAAGTCACGCACAGTTGAAATTTAGATATGTTAAAAGAGGTTAATTTTTAAGAATGTTTAAAGGATGTAAAAATGAAACATATTTTAATACTTTAAGTAAAACTTTCAATTGTTTTATTTTATTTTTCCGAAAAGTTTGTTCGAAGGACATAAAAATTAAATATTTTTCAGTATGGCTTATAAACCGACTAATAAACACTGGATTAGTACAATTCTCAGGCAATCATGTAGTGCATCATATTACAGACAAGTTTCCATGAATATTAAAATCATAAAATTAATACAAGTTTTGATAGCCCCGAGGGTTAATCTTATAATTTTTCATTTTAATATCCGTGGAAAGCTGTCTTTAACACGATGCGACAAATAACTCAAGTGAAATTTTTCTATTTTTCAGGAAAGCAAGCCTATTTGTCTTGGATGTTTGGCTGAAATTGATGTTAGGTAAATATCAAAATGTCTGTTTGTATGCCAGAAAGGTTTTTGGAAAATGTGATTGTCTCACCTCCTATTTAAGATAGATGATTACAAATTGTTCTGAAGATTATCTATACCAACGAGCATCTTTAAATAATACGCTTTGTCCGTTGGCCTATCGTTCACACTTCAAAGATATTATTTACAAATATTTATAATGATTATATAGCTTAATTGCCATCTCATTATCAGTCTCTTTCCTTTTCACTCTTATTTATGACTACCAAATATCTGCTCTATAACTTAGTTTGTCTGTTTGTCCATTTTGGTTTTGTTTGTGCTTCTCGCTACTTGTGGATTTATTCATTCTTGTTTAGTCTGTCTGAGGTAAAAGCATGAAATAAGTATCTGATCAAATTGAAACTTAGCAAAAAATGTGTGTATGTTATTTTTCAAAGTAAAAGTTCCCAAACGTCTGAATAGGCTCAGCACTTTTTAAAAATGGTGTCTCAAAGAATGTGTATTGTTGAGAATTTTTTTAAAATTTATTTATGTCGTTGGTCCCAAACAATATCTTAAGCGAAACAACTAGAATAATTATTCATCGCATCGTCTAATATACAGCTTTCCGCGGGTATTAAAATTTAAAAGGACTGAAGATCCGGGCTAAAAACTGGTATTGATTTTATCATTTTTATTTTAATATTTTGTAGAAATTTTCCTTGAAGCTGTTTCTAGTACCTATAAAAAAATGACGTCATGCAATACAAATGAAGAATGATAGGATAATACACAGACTAAATTAGCAATGGCAGACCAGTATACATTTTTATTGACAAATAGTAGGCCAGTATACATTTTAATTGACCAATGGTAGGCCAGTATGACATCATAATTATATTGATTATTTTAGTTATCTTTGTGAGAGATGTGGATATCCAATGTGTGATAAAGACTGTTCAAATTCGCCAGAACATCTACAGGTAATCATCATCAATTCATTCCAAATTCTCGGTAGCTATGCCATTCTTTAATCATTAATTTAAAATTCTAATGTTTGGTAAAAATTCTTATGGTAAAAATACTTTTTTGTCTATCTATGTCCAGGTTTAGGCAGACGCGCCTTTAGCATAGCAACTGCGGCTGAATGTGAAATAATCTTGCTTTTGCTGTAACTATTCTTCTTTGCTACCTATTAGACTGACTTAATATTTAACCTAGACTCTTTCATTTCACTTTTCCTAAACCTATATGAAAATTTAAATGGTCAGAAAGTGAAAAAGTCTTAATTAAAAATGATTTTTTTTATCATTTAACTATATACATATCAGAATCCATCCCAATTATGTAAATATATTTATATGTTTAGGAATGTGAAATATTGCGCCGGGGACCCAGGCCAAATTTTTCTAATGACTCTATTAACACAGAAGGTAATTAATTAATTAATTTTATAAAAAAGAAAATGAAAGGAAAGACTATAGAATATAAAAAATATTTTATTATAAAAAAGATAGAATTGGTAAAGGTAATCTTCATAAAAAAAATCAGCCGTCTATATTTCATAGAATCTGAGAGAAGTATATTTCCCCCATATTGTTACGGACTGACAGATGGACGGTTAATATGAGTTTGCTTCTAAGAAGAAATCTTAGGAAAAGGTCAACTAATTTATTCATACCAATGCTTCTGTTTCTTAAACCCCTGGCTCTATTTCAGCTGTGAATTTATAAAAACAAGAATGACAACATCCATAAAAGCGAAGCACTGAAACGGTAGGACAAACGAACTTTAACACTTGTATAGTGTCAGAACTGAATAATCATAATATAAATGTGTAAGAGTCAAAGCAAAATTGTAAGTAAATTTGTTGAAAAACTGCTTGATTCAGGATAATGTTTATGGACATACTTACATTTTTAGGACTTGATTATAGAGTTGCTTCGCTTATTACATTATACTTTGTCGCCCCAGGAATCAATATACCAAACATCAGATCAAAAATTGTTTTTAAAAAGTAAAAAAATCAACATGTTTAAAATGGACGTACGGACATTTTCGTGATGGCTTTCTAAATCGTACCTAACTATTAAAGGAATAACCATGCAAAATTTTAAATCGATAGGACAATTCTAACATGCCTAAATTAACAAAAAAAAGCTATCCGTTACGGACGTGAGGACGGACCGACCCTAATTATAGAAAAGCTTCGCTTTTAAAAATGGCAGCATAACTTTTGCTGCTTGTTGAAAAGGATGGCTCTTGTAACTGCAGCTCGTTGCCTTTTTATTATAACTAAGACTGTAGACTGTCCACTAATAATACAGGCTCTTTGATGGTACTAGAGACTGCGGATAATGGCTAATATGCTTTCAGCCGCTGATTATCAAAATTTTTACAGCAGATTGTTTACTAATTGATTGGCAGTTAATATTGAAAACTTAAGCTAAAGACAAAATTAATATCAACAAATATACATTTTGTATCGCAATATAAGAGCTTAAAAAAGGCAAAAAATGTTAATAGTACAAATTAAGGAATTTAAAGAATTTTATGCACTATAATTTCAACAAAAAAATAAAATAAAATTAAAATATATGTCTATCACTTGTAAATACTTGTTGATCTTTAAGAATTTTTATGAAACTTTCTTACTTAACTTTTTTTAACAACGCCGTTTATAAAATTTGGGTATGTAAATAATTAAATAAGAATCAGTTTATTGTTATAAAGAAGCGAAGCTACTCCATAATTCAAATACCCGCCCGTCTCGCACTAGCTCGTCAGTTCGTTTGACCGTCCGTCACCAATCCTGTCTATCTGTTAGAAACGGACTTTGGGGAAACCTGAATTTCTCATGTAATATTCAAGATATAAGGGAGCTAAAACTTTTGGTGATAATTCCCTGCACCAATGACTATTCAGTTTATAATCTACTTGGTCTGTCGGTAGAACTATATACATATTAATATTAAGTTTAGTAATTTATCTATTGATTCATCATCTTTCTTACTTTCTTTGTCTGTTTGTCCATCCATAATTCTTTGTGCTTCACTACTTTTGAATGTTGTCATCCTTGTTGACTTAAAAAATACTAAGGCTATTTTAACATTATAATACCTTTAGGTTCACTAGAATTTTTAGGTTATAATTGAAAAAGGTCTGAAATTTTATCATGAATTACAAAACTATCTATTCTATTTAATATTTTCAAATAAGAGCTTTTTAATAAAAGGTATTCATTAGTGTTAAAAGCCTAATAAAATAACCTAGAATATACACCTGATATTTTAGGAGAGAAATCTGCCAATGCAAAAATAAATGTAGTGTTAAATTTTAGTGTAAAAACATTTGTTAAATCTAGCAATAACAAGGATGACAATATCCAAAATCGTTTAGAGGGTAACTAAAACAGATTTTTGCACTTTAATACATCATAAACAGTTTCATTAGTGTCCTCACTTGTTGACCAATGTACCCCTCCTCCCTGATTATTTTTTTAAAAATAAATTAAATATAGGGATAGACGAAGTTTTTCTTTTGTTGTTTAGGTTAGGTTAGGTTATATTGAGTATTCGGTAGCCCCTTTTTCCTGCCTTTATTTTAATTTATTTCTTAATTAGGTAGGAGTGTTTGGGTGCTTAATATGCACTTAGTGTGAAAGCCCATTTATACCCATTATCTTTAGATATAATCAATTAAATAATTCTGCTATTGTTTTAATTTTTATGTTTAAAGTACATATTTTGTTAAAATTATTTTATTAAAGAGTAGTTTCCCTGTTGGAGAAAAAAAGTATGGCCATTAGTTTAAAACAAATAACTATTGTGACACTTTTGTTTTGCATATATTTAACAATTGACATGTACATAAATACTTGGATGTTACACCAGATTTTCATGTACCTTGATAAATTGATACTTCCAGCTGGCTAGAATGAAACTACAATTCCACTTCCTTTACTTCTTCCCTACTCTCCTACTGGATGAACGAAATGACCAATATATAAGGTTTATATAATCAACCTAAATTGACGACAAATTTTCCCCTGTCAATATATCCACTTATTCTATTTGCTTATATTTAACATAGTTAATTATGTGGCCTGCACCTTATACATTTTCAACCGATAAGCTTCAAGGGAAAGTCCTATAGAAGAAAATAATTAAGTGAAAATTTTGACATTCCCCTTATGATGTTCGACACCCCCTTTAAACTAAAATATAGAAGAGTATATTAGCCCCTGACAAGCGGGGTATAAAGAGGTGTATAGCTAGTGGGGTGATACATTCCCCTTCTGCAGCATCTGCCCCGTTATATCATCTGTTGGCTGAAAAATTTATGAACTGTTATTCATTTTTGATAACTGAATTAGTATATTTTTGTATTGATTTATCGTCCATTGTGTTTTCCTTAATATCTCTGAGACAATTCAATGTTAATTTGATTTTGATTTTATAGCATTAGACAAAATGCCTACACAAATTTGAAATATTTATTTTAGCCTACCACTGTATCTTGCCACTACGAGTATTGTTGCTTCAGAATCAAGATGTGTCAAGATTACTCCTTCAATTTATGGACCATAGGTATTTATCAAATCTTAAAATATGTGTTCAATTGTAGGATTAGTTCTTTTGTAATTAGGTCTTTTGTAGGATTAGGTCTTTTGTATTTTAGTTCTTTTGTAATTAGGTCTTTTATAATTAGGTCTTTTGTAATTAGGTCTTTTGTAATTAGGTCTTTTGTAATTAGGTCTTTTGTACTTAGGTCTTTTGTATTTTAGGTCTTTTGTATTTAGGTCTGTGTATTTAGGTCTTTTGTATTTAGGTCTTTTGTATTTAGGTCTGTGTATTTAGGTCTTTTGTAATTTAAGTCTTTTGTAATTTAGGTCTTTTGTAAGATTAGGTCTTTTGCAGGATTAAGTGTTTTGTAGGATTAGGTCTTTTGTAGGGTTAGGTCTTTGGCAGATAGGTAGCAATAATACTGGTACCCAAAGTTTTAAAACCACGTTATCATTGCTTCAAAAGCTCAAAAACTTTGTTATTCAAATTTGATCGGTTGGTTCCAAAGTTATAAACTTTTAAACCAATAATCATTTTATTCAGAGATGGTGTAATATTGTTAAACATCAATGGGATCCTGTATAAATTTGTTGTCCATTGTCTTATCCTTTAAGATCCCTGCATACTATAGACGTCAAAATGATACAATGTTAGTAGGTTAGGCGCGTGACAATATTAATATGTACATTTAGTATAATTGTCTTAACCTACAAAATGCGCGAAAGGTAAAAAATCAATAAAGAAAATGATATGTAGTATTTGTAATGTCACATTGAAAGATTATTAGTAAATTTATTTATTACATTATTGTTATACTTTTCAGGGAAGGAAGAGAAGGAAGTGATTATTGGAAGACTTCACAAAAATTTGTTGTGGACCATCTGAGAGAAACACTGAAATTTGATCAATTTAGTCAGGTTGTTTTTAAGTTAAACTTGTTAGCAGGGCTTTGTAGTTACACACAGCCACCCTCTACAGGGCGGCTTATTGAAGCCTATCCGTTCAGCCGAGCGGCTATTTAAGCCTACCAATTAGGCTCACTATCAGTCGTGCTCTTAAAGACATGCACTCAATAACAAGCAGTTTTTGAGATTCAAAATATATTTTTTCTAAGTATAAAAATAAGTTTTTTGGGTAAATTTTTGTCCAAATTATATTTAATAATCATATTGTAAATCATTTTATATATAGAAAATTGATATTTTTATTAAATAGTCTAGATCATTTGATTAACATTAGTAACTCAGTCAGACATACAAACTTCACCTAGTTAGAAATAGTTGCTCCGCTACTCATAACGAACTGTAAACTATGTAAAACAATTAATTATGATCATTTAGGATGACATCCACAGAATTATAGGAATTCTTGAGGTTAACAGCTTTGAACTTCATTCTTATGGAAACTCAGGTAGTAAGATAGATAGATATAGACAAACAGACAAACACAAAGATGAATTAAAAACAGACACACAAGCAAACAGTCAGACAATTAGACAGACAAACAAACACACAAACAGACAGACAAACAGACATACAAACAGACAGACAACAAGACAAAAAAAACAGACAAAATGACAGACAGACTGACAGACTGACAGACAGATATACAAATATACAAATATACAGAAAGATAAACAAAATGATAGACACACAAACAAACAGGCTAACATTACAATTCTCACATTATTATATGCAATTTAGGATACAGAGGTGTTTTTGGTGTTGGTTCATTACTCTCCCATGCTTGTAGGTAATTATCTTAAACCTTAAAGTAACATTGGATCCAATCCTGTACCTAATATAACCTAGCCTAACCTAATCTAAAGTAAAAACAAACTTCACACCCTCCATCTTCCTGTTTTCATATTTTCAAAATAAGGTGGCGGGGGTGGGATATGTTTTACTAGGTACTATCCAGGTATTTTTAAAAAGTTGTTATAGTGGAAAGATATAAAAAAAGTGAAATATTCACCATAATGATAAATTTTTTTTTGTGTTACTTTAGTGCAAATGCGAAGATTCTGTTTGGAAAGGAGCCTCCATTTGCTTCTAAATTAATGGCAACCACTGATATTGCTGCAGGAGAGGTAATTGAATAGATCAAGGACGTCCAAGCTTTTTCTTATGGGGGGGGGGGGGAGGTAGAACATTCGAATAGGGGAGTAATTCAAATTTACGGGAGGTTATTTTCTTATATATTTACATAAAAGTATAAGAATGTCAGTCTGTGAATGTGTGTTTCTAACGAAGGTTATCGCTAACCACTGATCCGATATGGTTCACCTTCATATTGAAGCTTTTTATAGGTGTAGAAAAGTTTAAAATGTTTAGGAGGGTTAGGAGGGAAAAAGCTGAGAGTCAACTTCACTCCTTCCCTTAAGTGTCTCTAGGGTCTTGGCTGTAGGCAGATAATAAACACACAGGAAAGCAAAAATTAACAGACTAACAGACAGACAAATTAGAGATTAACTAAATTACAAAAATATCATTTGACATTTAATTTAATTTTTTTATTGTCTAGGAAATAGTAACTAGTTATCTTGACCCTCTGCAGTCAACATTGAAACGAAGGAACTTACTCAAGACTGGCTGGTAAGAAGCATTGTACTTCACACAAGTACATGTACTCTACATATAAGTTGTGTTCTTACATTTAGTACAATGAGTGCTGAGTGAAGTATTTGTTTAGTATATGTCTTGTTTGCTGTTTGTTATTTACAACAACCACAAAACATTTTAACATGTTTTATGAACTTTTAACTTAAACTTTCCTGAAAACTCAAAAATATAATTTTTATGTGCTATTTATATCACCAAACCTCACATTTTAGAAAAATAATTTTCTAAAAGAATAATTCAGTTTTCCAGTATGGCTTAGAAACCGACTAATATCCGTTTGAATTAGAACTTGTTCTTAGCCATACTGAAAAATCATGTACAGCATCGTATAACAGACAATTTTTCTACGAATATTAAAATAAAAATCATAAAATTGATATCAGTTTGTTAGCCCAGGCCTTTACCATATGGGGCTAAAAAAAAACTTGTTTAATCTTATAATTATCATTCCAATATACGCGAAAAGCTGTCTATTTAACGATGCGTTAAAAAACTGTTATAATTTTTAAAATATAAAAATAGGCATTTTTATGTGTTAAATATGCTCTGTTTATTGTTTGTTTGTCTGTTGTTCACCCTAAAATTTTTAGGTCATAACCGAATAATCTGTGACTGAAAGTATAGTTATTTGTCGCATCTAATTATAGACAGCTTTCCGCGGTTATGAAAATGAAAAATTATAAGATCAAAACCAGTTTTGTTAATCCCCAGGGGCTAAAAGCCAGGAATAACTAAATTTTTAATAATTGTATAATTCTTTATTTAATATCTGTGGAAAATTTTCTGTAAAATAATTTTTTAATTTGACTGAGAACTGGTTTTAATCCATTGGATATTTTCGGTTTCGAAGCCATACTGAAAAACATATTTTGATATCATCATAAAACACACCAAATATTATTAAAAAATCGAGAACTCTCTATGCATTATTACAAGGTGGGTATTATTGTGCTTGTCAAACGTGTTTTTAATCAATCTGTGATATACTTTTTTTATTATTTAATTACTGCATGTCAAATGTTCGTATAATTTGTAAATAAATATAAGGAATAAAAATCTATTTTTTGTAAACTGTATGTTTTGTATTTTGGGAGGGAGGAGACATTGGACTGTAAATTATACTGGTACTCACAGTTTTGAAATCAGGATCTTTGGCCTAAATTTTAGTAACTTTTATATAATATTCATTGAATGTCCAAACTTGTCAACCGATAACTTTTATCTACGTAATTTGTAAATACTTTTTGTAATGGGGGTATGCATTTATTGTCCATTGTCTTATCCATTAAGATCCCTAATAGTGTATTTACTGTTTGTGTTGTGTTACTTATATTACAAAATTGTACACACATACCTTTCAAAAATAAGGACTATGATTTTTGCTTTGTTTAAGTATTTAGTTTAATTTTAAGAGCTTTTTTGAAGAACTCCTCTTTGTAATGAAGTAGCTAAATGTATGGTTGTTTGTCAATTGAGTTCTCATAAACGGCAGTACATTTCAGAGAGTTATGTTACGAGAATTAATTGATTCGTGCTTGCAATATATTTAAAACTTTACCTTTTATTGAAGCATTATATACTTCCCCGAATTTATATTATTTTGATAATGAAATTGGATTCTAAAAAAATCGTTAACTTTTGTAGTTTCCAAAACCCTAAAGGCATGCTTCATAGTGTTGCTTAAATCCTGCTATCATTGTCTATAACAAAAAGTATACTTATCTTAAAATGGGCATAAACATAAAAGATAGGAATACCCCTGGATCCTTACTAAAATGCTGTAGTATTGTATTAACATCTTGTTTCCAGAAGAAACGTTTGCTCAACTCAGGTATAGCACAGGACTACTCCAGAGGCATAGCTCATGACTACTCCAGAGGCATAGCTCATAACTACTCCAGGTAAAGCACATGGCTATTGAAGGTATAGCAGAGGACTACATCATCAATTTTGTAACCAGGTATAAACCAGGGAATGGCATATATAAGGGGGGAAGGAATCATTTGACATTCGAATTGTACCAAAGTTTTAAAACCCTGTTAATTTATTCGTTGGCTAAAAAACGTTAGGGACTATATTGAATATTAATTGCATATTTGATGACTAGCAGTGTTCAATCTTTTCAACTAATAACTTTAAAAAGAAATAATAATTTTGTTTATTATAATTGGGGACTTACATCAATTTATCCCCCATTTTCGTATTCTTTAATATCCCTGTAATTAACATAGTAGCATTATAAGATATCCAATATGAAGTAGAATCTTTAGGCAAAATAAGTATTTTTTAATTATTCCATTTTGAATATACACAAACAAAAATACAAATAATTAAAAACTATTTAGTTTTCAAATTTTTTTATGTCTCTTTGTCTCGTCTAAATGTTTCTGTATTTTTGTGCCTTTTTATCAAACTAATCTTGAAAAACAAACAAAAAAGCAAGAAATGAAAGCTTCAACTAATTGACCTAAAAAAATAGCACATTTAAGGAAAGAACAAATAAAAAGGAAAAACATTTTTATGTCATATCTAATTCTAAGTGGGAGGGAGTTGATATTAGACTATTTATGATATTGTCCCCCCCCCCCCAAAAAAAAAACTTGTTCTATCATTTTTTAGGTTAAAAACTTTTAATGTTAAAAATAAATCTTGTTGTACAACGTAACTTTTTATGCAAATGATTTTAATCTATCATTGGATAATTTGTTTTTCATTACCATTGGTACGTTGTTTATCGACCATTGACACGTCTCTTAAGTTCTTTGATTTTATCAGCGTGCCAACTCTAAAACCAGAGTATGTTTGTCTGGCCAATTGTAACGTAGCGTGCTGTTAAGAAAAATTACTATTGATAGGTTTCGAGATTATTCCTAATTTTGGGCTAAAATTATCAATTAATTTAAGTCTTCTTAAAAGTAATTAATCTTTTTCCACATACAATAGACAGATAGACATTCCTAGAATTTTAATCGATTTTAACTTTATGATACATAATAAAAAATTAGGTTACAATTACTAGAAATATAAACAAAAATTGTCTAAGCTTACTCTGAAAAAAATATATATATATAAAAGTAAGAATCACATTTTTTTCAGGAAATTTGAATGTATCTGCCAACGTTGTTTGGATCCTACGGAGTTAAATACTCATCTAGGAGCTTTCTTTTGTCCGAGGTAAATGGATATATAGAATACGTGGATATTGTGATGTTATTTTTGTCGTAAATTTAAGTTGTTAATATAGTCTTCAAATTTTGGTCTATACGTTCCTTCATTGTCAGGAGAAGTGATAAGGTCATACGGGTGGGATGGGGGGTATCGTTTTATTAGCCAGCTTGGATAATCATTTTATCAGGGTATGCAATAGTCTTTCACAATATCCAGGTATTTTATATTCATGCCAAACGAGGGAATTCAGAAATTATACTTTTTCCTTCCTTATCGTCCAAAGTGATCTCCTTATTATTAAAAAAAACATTCTTATCGAAGACAAAAACCTAAAAAAATAGGATTTGTTTTAGTTTATCATCTAATGAAAACCGGGGTCGTGCAGGAGGTGGTTGTAGACTCAGGGGTAATCAAACTCCACGGAATTTAAATTTTAATAGAATGCCTTCCCCTTTTTTTCTTTTTTTTCTCAAGGCTCACACCCCAATTCCTGTGCATGCCTCTTATCAAAACCGATTTGTTTTCTAATTCAATCAAAATTTATAATACATAGGTATAAAAAGAGTATCAATTTCGAAAAGAAAATTTTTTTTCATTCAAAGATGTACTGCCAATACCCAGAAAACAAGTATAATTCAACCCACACAAGCGGGAGAATTAATATGTCCTGACTGTCTATATCAAGTACAAACTGATGAGTATCTCCAGCTTATGGACAAGTTTTCTGAGAAGATTAAATATACTTCTACTGAGGAAAGGTGAGTACTATGACAACATCCATACAAGTGAATCTAAATAATCATGTTAGAGATTTATAAGTGCTAACAAAATTGTAAAAGTAAATTTGTTGCCTATGTTTTAGGACATACTTACCTTTTTATGACTTGATTATAAAAAATTAATTATATAATTTTATTTTTTGTCTTACTTGTTTTGATACATGTTTTGAATAATTTAAGAATTGTATTCTAACATTTAGGTACAATGTAGATTCTTGGCTTGAGCTTATTCAAGAAGCAGATAAATATTTTCCTAAAACACATCAGGTATCATTACAAAATACTAACAATAATACGTCCATAAACCAAAATTTCGAAGGGGGTGTGATACAGACAACAAGAGGTTTCTATTTTTTTTTTGGTCAGGGGGGTAGATAAACCCCTTTAAATTAATATATGGGAGTTGTGGCTTTTTTACCTTGACACCCACTGTTACAGTGGAGTGTATCAGGGGTTTGATCACCTAGGGTGGTGTATCTACCCCCCTGACAAAATTAAGTGGGTTGGATACACTCACTTATGCACATCTCTGGGTAATACCACAATATCTTAAACTTTATTGTCTATGTATATAAACATTTATTGAAGGGGTAAATTTTAGCCACAGCCATCTATTGTGCCGCCAAGTTTCTATTCAGCTGCCCGGCTTTCTAAGCAACCCAGTAAGATTCTTTGTCAGATTTAAAGTTACTCTCAGCTGCAGTTCAATAATATTTTATTACTGCAGGTGCACCAAGAAATATCCCGTTGGTTAGTCCCCATCCTATGTCGTGGATATAGCAAAACATTTGCAGATTTTCCAATAGATCAAGTTATATTGAAGGTAATAGTTATTCATTGCATGATATTTATAGATAGTTTTCTGCGAACAGAAAATGAGAAATATAGGATTGATTTTTTCCCCTGAAAGGGCGATGACTTGGGCCAACATTTCTATGATTTGCATTTTATTATTCTAGGACATTGTCTACAAGTTTCTTGGCTGAATTACAAACAGCTTCAGTACCTTTTTTAGCGTTAGAAAATCTCAAAAATCTATTTTTAGTTGGCCCTAGCCCGAAGATATTTGAATCTCCTCGACAAAGTAGAACCGGGGCTCACAAGAAATAGAGTTAAAACTATCTTTGAAGTTGTGGATGTTACTTTATTTTTAATTCAGGTAATTATTTCTCGCATCTTATTAAAGACAGCTTTCCGCAGATATTAAAAAGGAAAATTAAAAGATTAAAACTAATTTTGTTATTTGTGAGAAATTATCTACAATACTATGCTATACATGATTTTTATGTATGGCTGAGAACCGGTTCTAATCCAGCGGATATCATTCGGTTTTGAAGCCATACTGGAAAATGCTTTGGGAATTTTGTCAGTATTGAAGTATTAGCCAAACATTGGCTTTTCTTTGCAGTAATGCTTCTTATAGGTGATAGAACCTCCATCCTTCTAATAAAAGTAGCTCTTTAAAAAGTTCTCATCTCCCTTTAATATTTTTTTTTAAATAAAACTTAAAGTGCCCCTAGATGACTCTTAGAGCGCAGCAACTTTTACCCTTCAATACAAAGTAGTAAATTTATATTTCATGAAGGATAAACTTAATACTGGATGTAAAATCAGCAATCAAGATGTTTCCGAGTTTTATGGAACTGAAACTAATATGGACAACATTATAACAGGTTTATTTTTTTCTCAGTATAATATTAATAACTATATAAGTTGTTTAGTAGCGTTTAAGGGAAATGTAAATTTTTCGGCTGCTATTCAAGAAAGGCGGCTTAAATTTTGACACACAGAAAACTGTCCCGAATTTGTATTACTTTTGACGAACAAGACTCCAGTGACGTCATATTTTTCTTTCCCGAAAAAGGGAAGGGGGGAAGAAAATCTCTTTTAAAAAGATGGGGAAAACCCCCTTTTCTCCCATCTCTTTTTTCTTCCTCCCTTCCCTTTTTTTTCTTTCCCCCTTCCCTTTTTCGGGAAAGAAAAATATGACGTAACTGGAGTCTTGTTCCTCAAAATTAATACAAATTCGGGACAGTTTTCTGTGTGTCTTAAATTTTTTGTGATGTTTTCATTTACTATTGCATTGAGCATCCAGTATATAATTTATTTGGTCCGTTAGGTTGTCGGTCATGCTAAAAAAACAATGCATACATATTCTATTAAAAAGGGTTCATATGTTTTTTTTATTTATATGAATGAATATCTGCAATGAAACTTACTTTTTCCGTTTGTTCATCCCTGGTTTTCGCTACTTATGGATGTTGTCATCCTGATTTATTTTAATTTTTATAGATTTATCAAAGAACATTGACGAAATGATATTTATTTTTATCAAACTTGGAGCTCATTCCGGCTTTGAGGAAAACTTTCATCTATTTTTTCAGTGAAGCTTATCTTAAAAGTTGGTTGTCTATCTGTCCATATTATATATGGTGGCCATGTTAAATAAATAAAAATATTTAAATGTTTCAACAAGGCATTTAATAATGTTCCAATATATTTCTTATATTATAATAATTTTATTTGGAGGTCCTTCAAGTTTATCCTCATATTATCGTAATAAGATATCCGGCTGTCTTTTGTACAGCAAAATTTCTGTAGAATTTATAGTGAAGCTTCGTATAGATCCAAAAAAGGTTTAGAACTATTTTTGGAAAAGTTACCTCCTTCCTTCTGAAAGAAGCATCTCCGCAAAAAAAAATTAGTAGAATTAAAAGTGGAGGGTAGATTCCGCCCCTCCCCCCCATTGACTTAAGTGCCCCTAGAGGCATCTATGGGCTAAGCCACTAGTTGATTTCAAAAGATGAAAGTTTATTTTTGACAGGTATGGATATCTCAACAAATACCAATTTTGAAACAAAGATTGAATTTAATTAAAAATTCATTATGAAAAAAAACATAATATTTTGAATGTTTGTGTAATATAATAAGCTCTACTATCAATTTTATTGGTTTATAAGTCAATTTAAATACAGTGTGTTTTTTTTTATGAGCACTTTTTTGAAAGCAATTTTACCCCACTTATAGTTATCAGAATTTAATCATTAATGGCTTATTTTCTTCGTTTTTTAGAAGAAATTATGAAACAACAAACAAAATTACAGTTTTTGTTGAAAAAGTACAGTAAAGTTGAAAATTAAAAACTTAGGTGTCAACATCTAAAAATGGTTTTAGCGCATTTTTCTTATGCTCAAATAATCAACCTTTTGCAAGAATGGCTGCTAAACACTTCAAAGTTGAGATATAGAGCTAAAAATGTATACAGATACTATTTGGGACATGTACTAGAACATATCAAAGTTTGAAGGTCATATCTCAACTAGGGAGGGAGTACTGGCCCCCCAAAGTCGACTACAGAAAATCCATTTTTTTAAGAAAAATGCGCTAAAACCATTTTTATATGTTGACACCTAAGTTTATAATTTTCAACTTTACTGTACTTTTTCAACAAAAACTGTAATTTTTTTTGTTGTTTCATAATTTCCCTTAAAAAACGAAGAAAATAAGCCATTAATCATTAAATTCTGATAACTATAAGTGGGGTAAAATTGCTTTCAAAAAAGTGCTCATAAAAAAAACACACTGTATTTTTCTATTTTATGCTCTATTATCATTTTTTTGTTTTAAGGTTATTATGTGTAGTGTTTTAATTACAAACTTTATAATTTTTCTTTTGCTCTTTATCTTTTTTTATTGGTTACATACATATATAAATTTAAAATTTACATATATTGTATATTATTTACCATCTGTAGAAAAAACTTTGATAATTATTACAATTTATTCTTAAAGCTTTTCATAATAAATTTCATTTTCATATTTTATTTTATCTACTTAGCCAAAGTATGGTCGTATTTCTTAACATTAGGCAGCGCAGAAACTCTATCATTGAGTGCCGCCAGCAAGGGGCACCCCTCCAGGACGACCTTAGCATCACCACCAACAAAAGCTACAAGCTGGAGTAGATCATGTAGCGCCAGGTCAGCCCATGTGAGACAGTTGCCCGCCAGGTGCTGGCCACCTCTAGCATCCAGGCGGGATTCAAGGTTCTTAAGTCCAGTCTTCACTGCGGGCATGTTCTCGGCTAGCTTGGCTAAAATAAGGCAAAACTACATTTATCTGTCTATATAAGCTTAATTACACAATTTTCTTATAAAAACAAAATCTACAATATGGAACCTCCCAAGTATGATAACAAAATTACCCCTTGTGTAGATAAATTGAATAGTGAAAAATTTAGTGCAATGCTAATGCGTACCAACCAATAATGTGCATTTTTAGAAAGCGACAATTTAACAAATCTTATTAATTTAGCGAACACAGAATTACCTAAATTATTAGCTTGGTACAGTAATAATAAACTCCTCCTCCACCCGAAAAAAACTAAGATATTAATCTTTGGACTTCCCAGAAATGATCGTTTTTTAACTAATATAGACCTAGGACTCTTAAATGAATTCCCGGTTTACTTCGATATGAACGATGAAGGACAAAATTCCCCGGAGAAAATTACCAAATTAACGCTAACCCCGAATGAAAAGGAAAAATTTTGCAGACACCTCGGAATTTTAATTGATAATAAGCTGACTTATAAATATCATCTTGACAACTTAAGAATAAGGATAAGTAAAATTATATTCTCAATGAAAATGATGAAAAATTTATTACACAAACGCCATTTGATTTTAATATATAACGCATACTTGAAATCTTTATTAGACTACTGTTCCCCATTATTCGTAGGAATTCCAGAAAGTTATATTAAACCCATTATGAATTTACAAAAAAAGGCAGTAAGAATAATATGCAGAAAAGAGAATAGGGCTCATACTAAGGATTTATTTATGGACTTACACATACTCCCCTTCAAGAAATTAATATTATATAACACTGCCAGATTCATGTACCTTTATAAGAACAAAAAGGTACCAGCAACTTTTGACGATACCTGGAAACTAAATAGAGATGTCAGAAATAGAGAGCTAAGGAATGATAACGATTATCATGTTCAATTCACAAACCGTTCCTATTTGAAAGCATTACCGCTTTACCGATTTCCAGTAATCTGGAATAATTTACCAGCTGAAATTAAAGCCGTAGAGAACAAGAACGAATTTAACAGGAAAGTGTTCTTACATTTATTACTAGGATAGGAAAATAGCTGCGCAATTTTATCATATATAACGCTTCGTGTTAATAGTAAATTATAATTATAAGGTCAAGCAAATCATTGTTATAGCAAATTACAAACACACTTTCAGTCTTTTAGAGTAGATGCACACGATATATATATGTGCGTACTTTCTTCTTAAGTTATTAAATTATTAAATTATTAAATTTACACAGTGAAAGTCGACGCAATTGCAATCACCTTATATTCTCATATATATTAGCAAGCTATGAACAAAGCTTATTTAAATCCTTAGACAACAGTTCATAAATTGTTAACGGCAGCGATACCCTTACCAATTAAAACTTAAATAGTTGTATACGCAAACACGCTATAATTTATCGATCAAATTACGCAACACCAAATTATTTCCAGCCGATTTAAAAACTTATTAACAGCAGACTAAAATTTTTTCAAATGAACCAAGTTTAATTATAGAGTAGCTCTGGATCTATCTATCCAACAAGTTAAGTTCAACAATTTCATATAGTCGCAAACGTAGTCACTCTATATTTTAATTATTAAATCGAATCCTTCAGGGTGCTAAAACACCTAATAACAGTGGACTAAGCATAATTATAGAATAGCTTTGGATCTATCTAACCAAAAAAAGATAAAAATATTGTGGAGTGACTAGTTTTTAGCCGATTGAGTCTTTATTAATATCATTGTTCGTTTTATTAATCATATAGGAGTATTCAAATTAGTTTAATCATTCTTGCACATAATAGGATGGTGAATATACATATTTATTTGTTTTTGTCATAAATGCATAGTTAAGTTAAATCTGATGGCAAATGAATTAAATTAAATTAAGTAAACTAATCCAGAATTTCGACGCTAGGCTCGCGTCGCTCCTCGTGTTCAGACTCGGAATCCTCTTCGAAGGTAGGGCCGTCGGAGATCTCTGATTCAGCACGGGGAGCGGCATCGTCTCCAGCTTCGCCTACATCGGACCTGGCTCCGGCGGATCCAGCCTCTGACTCGGAATCCATGGACCAATCATCATAGACCTGGCCATCGAGGCCGGGCTCGCTGTCACTGAGCTCAATGGTCGACTCGAGGTCCAGCACAATATCATACGCAGAGGTAGCCATTAGGACCGCCTCCTTGTATTCATTGCACTGAGCCTCGAGGACCGACAACTCATGGATGTTGTCCTCACGCGAGCGGTCGACTGTAGGCATTGCATCGCCAAGAAGGCGGTGCAGCCGAATACCTTCGTCGACAAGTCTGAGTGACTCGCGGTTGGGTATCTCCTGCAGACCTGCGCGAAAAGCTAACCGACACGCGTCGCGAAAGCTAGTGCGCAGGCCCTTCCCAAAATAATACCAGTCAGCAATTTCACTTGAGTAAACTATCGGCGGAGCTGGCAGAGGGTCTGGAACCGCAAAGGGAACGGGGCCGTCAACCTCGGGTTCGGGAGATGGAGCCAGGACCTCCTCTGCGGCGTTGATCAATAGCCGTAGGTTGCTATGATCAACCATGACAGAAAACTTAATATTTAACTTAACGGCAGATTTAAAAATACACGTAAATTTGATGGTAATCCTATGAGCACCGGAAGAGCAATGATTAGTTAACAATAAAGTCGCAATTAAATAGAATTAATCATGTCACGTGACATGTCCCGGCAAGCCTTTACAAATAGGTCTAATTTACCCCTATTTTTCATATTAAATAATAATAAACAAAGACAAAACCGGCCGGGTCAAAGATCAAAAATTGCGCAAAGGCAGCTTCCTCCCCAAAGTCAGTCTTTTTTCTCCACCCCCTTTTATTACCACCCGGGTCAACCATTTTTCAAGACGACACTTTCGGCTTCTTTGACCTCACTGACACCTCTAGTGTATTCTTAGTATTGCTGTCAAAGGGAATAAAAAGGGGAAGGGATGCTAAGGATGGATTTCCCGGGAACCTAGTAACAACAACAACACACGCCTATAACATATGGGTCGTATGCTCGTTAAATACATTGTTGTATGAAAAATGAATGCGTGTGCTTATGTGTATGTTTCTGTTTGTGTGTAGGCAAAAGCCTCACTGGCCACCCAAAGCTTCTTGGCCTCCCCAATTTGCACGATACCTGCTCTACCCCAATATTAATATCATCATACTACTCAAAAATATTCTAAATTCCTGGAAATGTTAAAAGTTAAATTGAAATTCAGCGAATTTTTCTACACATATTCCAAATTTTTAAATATCTTCAACAAAAATCAAGCCCAAGGTCAATTTTTTACTCTCTGCTTTAGTCTCCACAATAATTCCAATATTTTAATAATTTTAAGAATGTCTTAGCGATGCCTTGAATTTAGAGATCGAATCACTACTACACAATTCACAATTTAATTAAATTAATTTTAGTCGACACTGTGGGTCATGACTCGGTCATTTCTACACGACCGAGCCAAACCTAACCAACGATTTCACCTGGGAACCCCACCTCCAAACCCCCCCCCCCCCCCCCGTCAACCCACCAATGGGAAACCAACGGTCACATGGTCACACCGTGCTCTTTGACGCTTGGATCTGGTGCAAGTCGCCTTTTTCAGGATAAGGACAGCTCGGTGTGTGGACTAACCAAATGGCATGTCGGTCCTATGGACCATAATCACAGCAGTGATTGGTGTGATATTATTATATTATCACAACCACGACATCCCCTATAGGCAACCAGTAGATACATGATATATGGATGCAATTATACTTTAAATATAAATTATAAATTCTACTGTAAAATTGTAATAGTATCTTTTGTAAACGGATGGATTAACAACACGCACAGTGTTTTTACTCGATCCGTATAGCCATATGGCTATTTTCCATTGTAATCATTGTATTCTTCTGTTTTTCCGAAATAAATTATTATATTATTATTATATAATCAAAATATTAGTCTCATGCGTTATAAGCCATCGAATAAGTTTATCAATTTTTCGGATAGCATAATTTATGTAAGTCCAATATTTCTTCCTTTTTTCAACCTATATGTCTTTTTAAGTAGCTTCACTACAGTACTAACAAATAAATACCTTTCTTATCCTCAACGAGGAAAACTGCAAATAACTTGGACTGTATATCTCCAATAGCATCTATAACTTCATCTGCCTCCGCCTTGTCCATGGCTGTGTGCCCCACCAGTCTGTACCGGTTTGCTAAATACCTGCAACATTTAGATTATTAATAAACAAGGACGATTATTAGGAAAAGTAGAGTAGCTAAGATTAGACAAAATGACAACATCGGGGGGGGGGGGGGGGTGGGGGGGGGTGGAGTTAAATGTGACTAATTTCAATTTAAGCTTTAAAAAGAAAAGGTAAAAAAAAATTTTTTTGGGGGGGAGTAATTTTTTTCTATGGGTGATTTCTCTTGGGAGGATGGAGTTACCCTCCAACAAAATAGGTATAGACCTTCTCTAGAACTATAAGAAGCTTCACTGCAAAGGAGAGTCATATATTTTCATCGGATACCGAGATCCTTCTCTACAGATAATAAAAGCTTTATATAATAGGATATGTGCATACAATTTAACTAATTATCAATCAGACTATTTATCTGATTATCTACTATCTGTATATTGTTCTATTTTACTATCTATTAAAACCTGGCAATATCTATCTATCTATCTGTCTATCTATCTATCTATTTATCTATCTGTCTATCTATCTATCTATTTATCTATTTGTCTATCTATCTATCTATCTATCTATCTGTCTGTCTATCTATCTGTCTATCTATCTATCTGTTTGTCTTTCTGTTTGTGTGTCTGTTTGTCTGTCTTTTTGTCTGTCTTTTTGTCTGTCTTTTTCATGTCTGTTTGTCTGTCTGTCTATCTATATTTCTTTATATCTGTCATAATATCTATCTCTTAATACCTGGCAATAGCCAAGCTCTGTGCAAGAACAACAGTCTTTCCATTCTCCTCAATTGTTAAAGTTGGCAGCTGACCATAGGGGAGGCTTCCCTGATAATTAAATATATCAAATTGTGTGTTCATCATCTTAATTTAAAAGTAATATGATGTCTATCAGAGAGTTTGTATGTAGCTAATGATCGCGGTAACCCAGCTTTTACCAATAACGAAATTAATTCGGGAAAAAATCATGAAACCTATACTTGTTTTTCAGCTGTCGCAACACATCGTAAAATTGACGACCTCTCCATTTGCCTCCCAAATATTATTTCAGATTTATTTCGCTTGTTGGTTATACCTTACACCTGGCGGTAACCGCTGGACAAAAATGGTTCTCCTTCACAGTGAAGCTTCGTGAAGGGAAGGTTTATGATTTTCAGGGCGGGTATTCCCCCACCCTAACAAAAAAGGATAACCGTTTGCTATACGAGTATTATTTTAAGTAGTAAGTTTCGTAAATTACGTTTATTTTTTCAAGTTTAATGATTGTTTTATGCTTTTTTACTTCCCTCTCGAAAACTCGAAAAAATCAATTTTAAAGGAAAGCCTTGTAAGCAAATTTGTTACCTTAATAATATATGATTTTATACTTTCGTTTTGTATATAGGACAAAGATTTATGTTACGGACGGACGGACTTACTCTAATAATAAAGTTGTTTCGCTATTAAAAATATATATAAAAAAAATATGGACAAAACATACCTTGATGGGTGCCAGTTTACCAAACTCGACAATCTTGTTATCATATTCTACGCCAGCGTAGGCGAGAATAAGGCGGGAGATACCGGCACGTCCCGCCGGCGGGAAATACAACAGGGTCAGTTTGGTGTTGCTTGAAGACATTTTTATAGTGTGTAGTGAGTTGGTGTTGCTTGGGCTGATTTACTGAGGTTACTAAACAGTTTTGAATGATTTGTAGGTTTTTTATATCTCTTCACATTAGGTGTTCATTTGTTGCAGAAAATTATTATTTTAGCAAATGATAAAATGCTTTATAATGCAATCAAAGACATTTTAAAAAACACTATTTCCTTCTTTATTTTCTCGCTTATTTTCAATTTATATGTGGGATTGTTTGTCTAATCCTTAGAAGGTTCCAAATTTGTAACCTATACAAAAGTTAATATTTCTTTTTGACCCAAAGAAAAACCCAAATGTATCCTTAAGATAAAGTAACAGGATGTCTGTTTGTCTGTACCGAAGGTTCTCGCTAACCGCAAAACAGATAGGGTTCTCCTTAACAGGGTAGCTTCTCATAGGTCCCGGGAAGGTTTATAACTATTTTGGGGGAGGATACCACCACCCTCCCAAGAGAAATCTCAAAAAATAGAAAAAAAATTATTATTCGCGCTTTTCCGTAGAGACTTGAACGCAACATAGACAAATTAAATATAAATGAGTTTTTGGATTCAACTCCTCCTCCTCAAGTGCCCTTAGAGGCCTCTAGGGGCGTAGCCGCTAGTAAATTATATAGTAGTATATAACTTTTCTTTAGACCATGAATAAATATGTATGATATCTTAATATAAATTAACTTTTTTATAGAAACATATCATATTCAACTCAAATTTAGAAAAGAATTCTTTGACTTTGGTCACTATATTCTTAGTGTTTATGTAATGTAGATAATTTTATTATTTTATACAAACATTTATAAAAAAAGATAATGTATTTCTAGTTAATAATTTGTTTCAGCTACACTACTCAATAATTTTTATGTTTACGCAGGTAAATCAGAAACAAACTTTAGATTTTAATTTTCAACTACAAAATTAAACCAAAGAAGGTGTATCAACTTTTTTTTTATAGCTAGCCGGTTCTTTTAGTAAGTAGTAGATGTAAAATTTTTCATAGAATTCAGATATGCAATCGGTTTTTTTGTAGACCTCTTATTTTTTAAGTAATTTAAGTTTTTTAAAAAAATAATTAAGTCGGTTTTAAGGTACTAAAACGCAACAAAATAAAAGAAGAAAATGGCCAGTAAGAACAAAAATAGTAAGATCTTTAATTTGACACCTTACTTTTAAAATTCTGTTGAGTAATTATTGAAAAAATCTATTTTTTTAACCTCGGTTTAATAAAAACTTTAGACCTAAATATTTTCTCAAACAGACATAAAAAACATGGGTTCATATATACCTTTAGAATCAGAAAAATATTACGAATCCATTGTAAGCAAAATTGAAAAAAAGTAAAAAAATAAAAAAATATAAAAATGGCCAATTGTATTTTTTGTTCTGACAACACTATCGTCTTCCCTTTTTTACCCCCTCTTTACCCCCTCTATACCCCCTTCCCATTTTTATACTCAATTGAAGAGTTAAGACGTTGCCTGTACAATATAATATGATATTTTCATATAATTCCTTTTATTGTAGTTTATATACTATATTGTAAACTTTTTTTTTCAATTTTGCTTACAATGGATTCGTAATATTTTTCTGATTCTAAAGGTATATATGAACCCATATTTTTTTACTTGTGAAATGATAAAATTGAGTTCAAAGTTTTTATTCTCGTGGGTTTAAAATAATCGATTTTTTCAATAATTACCTGACAGAATTGAAAAAGTAAGGTGTCAAATTAAAGATCTTACTTTTTTTGTTCATAATGGCCATTTTCTTTCTTTTTTTTGTTGCATTTTAGTACCTTAAAATCGACTTAATTTTTTTTTTAAAACTTAAATTACTTAAAAAATAAGAGGTCTACAAAAAATCCGATTGCATATCTGAATTCTATGAAAAATTTTACATCTACTACTTACTAAAAGGACCGGCTAGCTATAAAAAAAAAAGTTGATACAACTTCTTTAAAGAAAAGAAGTTACCATTCCCCAAAATATAAGAGGCTTTAACAACATTACATCATATAAATAAGGGTAATTCTTATTTCAATAAGTTATTTTGGATCATGGAAAGAAAATGAAGTAGCGGGTTTCGTCGTATATTTACAGTAGCTTTTCTGTTTTCACAGTAACCTATTTCTAACCCTGCGGGGCAATCATTTACATTTACCTAACTTAACCTAAAGTAACCTTACAAAAGCTACTATGAAAATTTATGATGAAACCCGCTACTTCGTTTTCTTTCCATGATCCGTTATTTTTAGTTGTAAAGGATAAACGCTGTGTACTCTATAGTAGCTTTTTTTTTTTATAAGCGAAGCTAGTATGTTACTTACTTTTTCTGTACATCCTAATTAAAACTTCTCTCTGATTGGAGATATATTTAAATGTATTTTTTGTGTAGATTCCTCGGATATTTGAATTATTGTAATCCTTGTTTTAACACTAATCCTATGACAGAAAAAATAATTTATTTCTTTTTGTTCTTTAAAATAACGATAACAAATAAACCAATTGAATTCTCCAATAATAACTTCACGGGTACGTTTTAGGCTATTCCATGTTAATTTCAATATTGTTTTAGACTGTTTTTGTTCGCCTAGTTCTATAATGTGATTGTGAAATTTTAAGACAAATAATATCCTAGAATTATAAATCTATTTTTATAATCTAAATTTAAAAAGAAATGTAATTCTAAACTTGTAAATGTGTGTATGTCTGTTTAATTATTTGATTTGTTGAGCTTTGCGTTTAATGATGTTGTTGTCCTTGTATTAATTATCTAGATATAAGAAAGGCTAATAGAGAAATAAAATGTCGAGGTATGATAAAATTGTTAAGTCTTATGATGAAATGTTTTCTATCGTGTTATTTACTCTAAAAATAACTTCTTATCAGTTCATTAATTTATTTCAAATATTTATTTTCTTATTCCCTATCTATCTATCTAATTCTCAAAAGTTTGCTTTTTTACCTTAACCTATAAGGGAGTGGACATTGTCCCTTTAGTATTATAAACACGTTATCTCATTTGTTGGCTTTAAAAATTTGGAGACTTGGACTAATACATATACAAAATACATCAAACTTTAACATTCCATGATTACACAGGATAACACCATCTATAAGTAGCGAAGCAACATTAAATCATAGATGGACAAAGGTAAAAGTTAGTTATAGAGTAGATGTTTAGATACCATAAGAAGAATAATATATATACTAGAATATCCCAAAACCTTTACTTAAGAATTAGCATAACCGACTGACTGACGGGCCAAATAAGTTATACTTGATATTCATAACTTTGGGAAATCTTTACAAAAAAACAGTCATAAAAAGCAGCCTAGAAATTCACATTTAAACAGACGGACAGGCGAAACTAATTAGAGTAGCTTCGCAATTAAAAAGAATGTTATTTCTACCGGTGCACCGGTGAATGCAATGATGATTCTGGTTTTGACTCAGAAAGAGTCAGAGTATACGTACACTAAGCACTCTTACTAAAAATAGAATATATAGATACATACTTAGTAAATTGGGCCGATAGAAACACAGTGGAGGAAAAGTCTGGCCATATTATAGGTTAGAAAGTGTATTTATTTTGTTACAAAAGAACAGTTATTTTTTAATTCATTTGTAAAATAAGTCATTTACAAATAGTCAAATTTCTTGGGTTAAAGCATTTCTGGGATATATTTGTTATATTTTAGCTCGTATTATTGGAATGATAAAATATCACTAAATATAACAAAAATGTTTGTATGCTAGACATAACTTTTTTAGATCGACGGATTATTATTAACTATATATCATCTAGGGTTTTACATCTATTGCACTAACGCTATGCTTATATCTTTCTTCCTACTTTTTCTCTAGCCAAGCCTTTCAAACAAATTCAAATCTCAAAATTAACGGCGCGCCTACAAAACAGTAGATGAATAGCACTAACTTTAGCAATATTATCAGTCTTTTTATTCCTCGATCTTTTTTATGTTTTTTTAGTTGAAAGGTTTCAAAAATTTTAATGCCTATTTTACATTAATCACTTCTGGAAAATAATAATTCTTCTTATAATAACGTGTGTAATGTTTCCTATTTAAAAGCGAGGCTTTTCTATAATTAGGGTCGGTCCGTCCGTCCGTCCGTCCGTCCGTCCGTCCGTCCGTCCGTCCGTAACGGCCATTAATTAGTTACTCCTTAACGCTAAGGGGGAAATATGATTTTCTCAGCTTCTATTCAAGATAGACGGCCGAATGTTTTGTGTTAAGATTTCCTGTACCCATGGCCATCCAGTATAAAATTTACTTTGTCCGTCAGTCTGTCAGTAATGCTACAAAATAGAATAATACGTGAGAAAGGTTCTCCAATAGTTATATTTTCAAAACAAATGCTCCTTAAATCTCCTTGTCAGTATTTCCATTCTTGATTTTTTTGTGCTTCGCTACTAATGGATGTTGTCATCCATGTTGTTTAAATATTTTACAAGTTTGTACAAATACCAAATTGCTCTTACTTTCTGTTCTATTTCTGCATTTTCAAGGGAGGAAAGGACATTGGACTGTAAATTATGCTTGTACCCAAAGTGTGATAATCAAGACTTTGGGTACTTTTAATGAATTTAGATTTTTGGTTCAAAACTAGAAGTGACCAAACTTTTCAACAAATAACTTAAATCAGCTGACGGGGTAATATTGTTCATCATCATTTCTGACGTATATCAATAAATTGCTTATTGCCTTAAGATCCTTTTTAGCTTTCAACCAACCATATCTATTATATACATACGTTTTAGCTAAACATTGAGTACGTACTCTTTTACCACGAAATGAACACATAGTACATTATTTGGATCATGGAAAGAAAATGAAGCAGCGGGTTTCATCGTATTTTCAAAGTTGCTTTTATCCTATTTCTAGAACCTGAGGAGGCTCCAACCCTGTCGGGCAAATTTAAACAAAAACAAAAATTTTGCTAATCAATTTACTTTCAAATCATAACAATTTATATTTTTATAAAATATGATTCAAGTATGTACAGATTTAGTCATTGATGAGATTGAGACCATAAACCGCGACGCTATTAACCATTTTTTGGTTTTGTAAGTTTTTTTTTTAAAAGCTATGTCATTGTTGGTTGTTGACAAAATTATTTTCAATGGTATTGCTACAATATATCTATAATACAAAGTAGAAAAACGCAGGGAGTAAGGGAGGGGACAATGGATCGAATATTCAATTTTTAGGAGTCTCAGACTTTGGGTACTGGCTTAAAGGGAATGTGCAATAATTTAGCAGTTTCTGACTGAGTTTGGGTACTTGCGCATAAAATGCCGCTACTCGTTATGTATGTTTTGAATATTGCAGACGGGGAGAAGGAATAAGGGAAGTGGAGACAAGGGAAATAACTACACGTTATGTTAGTTTGGAATGTAGCAGACGGGGAGAAGGGAGGTGGGGGCAAGGGGTAAGGGAAATAAGCAGAATAAAAAGGGGCAGTCATATTTTTGCTAGCAGCTGGCCGGGTCCAATAATCTTGTAATATAAAAACCACACCATAAAACCTCAATATATTTCATCAAAAACAAGTTGTGATTTCACTTTACATGACGCTATGGAAATCTATATTTCAATTAACAATCCCTTTATAATTTCCTACAAATTTATTGGATAAAAATGGATTTCATGCCTTTTCTTTGATAACTCTTATATTGAATTAATTGCCCATTGTCCCCTCCCTTACTCCCTGAGAACAACGTCTGTCTGTCAGTCCCTATGAGGCAATCCGCTGGACCAATTAGGGTCTGTGATTATAAAGCGATAAAAATTTAGTTTTTGTTTTTATCCAAGTTCATTTTGTTAACATTAACCTTATATTTTTACAATGATTTCTGAAACAATTAAGTTCAAAAAAAATCGAAGTAACTAAATAATCGTTAACAAATAGAATGTATCTTTATTTATTAGTTTTTTGTGTGATGGGTCTATCAATATTTCTAGAATGATTTACCATGAGTAAAAAAAGATATTTTTAATTTTTTTTTAAACATTTTATTCTTTAATAGCTGCAAAGCTTCACGCGCACACACACCCTTTAAGTACACACAGACAGACAGGTAGACTCACAAGCATCCTGTTACTTTTATATAAGGATTACTATTCCTACTATTTCAAATAAATTTTGTAAGTATATATATTTGTAACACCATCCACCGGTTTCCTTTTCTCAAGGTCATTGTCACCAATTCTTGAACAATTACGAGATGAACAAGGAAGAATATGTCCGATAGTTGCGCATTTTGCCGCTGCGGCTGAGAGTGTCTTGTAAAACGACTTCTGTGCGTGGTTTTGAAAGTCTGGCTGCGGCTTCACTTAAATATTGTACCTTGTTGTCCTAGAAATATTTTTCCAAAAAATTAAATGAATAGGATAATTATATCATACAAAAAAAAATTAAGTTAGAAATGAACACGTTTTGAATGGACGTACAGACATAGTTTACAAATCGTACCTAAATGTTACAGGAATTATCATCCAATGTTTTAAATTGATAAGACAATTTTAACGTGCCTAAATTAACATAAGAGTTACGTACGGACGAACAAACCCTAATTTTAGAATAGCTTCGCTTTTAAACAGTGACGTTAAATTTAATGCAAAATTTCAATGATTTTCTTAAAAATTGTTATCACTTTTCATCATTTATTAAATTTTAATCTTATCTATATCTAAAAAAAATAGTAAAGATTAAAGGCACAACAAATTCACCACTAGATTTGGAGTGTCATTGGTATTAGGGTGATTCACCTCATGGTTTAAAGCCCTGAGTTTTAACAAATCAAGTTAATTATTCACATAACTATAAATCTAACAAGAATGACAACCTCCATAAAAGCGAAGCACTGAAACGGTAGGACAAACGGACATTAACACTTGTCTAGTGTCTGAACTGAATAATCAGAATATAAAAGTATCGAAAGAATCGAATCAAAATTGTAAGTAAATTTGTTGAAAAACTGCTTGATACAGGATAATGTTTTGGACATACTTACATTTTTAGGACTTGATTATAGAGTTGCTTTGCTTATACTATTGTTCTTTGTTGTCCCAGGAATCAATATACCAAAAATCAGATCAAACGGATAATTAGATCACATTAAAATTTGTTGTTAAAAAAGTAGAAAAGTCAACATGTTTAAAATGGACATATGGACATTCTGGTAATGATTATAGAGTTGCTACGCTTTCTAAATCGTACCTAACTACTACAGGAATCATCATGCAAAGTTTGAAATCGATAGGACAATTCTAACATGCCTAAATTAACGAATAAAAGCTATCTATCTCGGACGGACGTACGGACCGACCCTACTTATAGAAAAGCTTCGCTTTTAAAAAGGGTAGGGGAGGATGTAGCGCGCAATTGTATTAGAATTATTCTGAAAGTTTAATACTTTGGCAGAATATACGCAACGCACAGACTTATTAAACGCATAAAAAATCTTTGAAAAAGACAACTTTTGTGGTCAAATGTTTTCTACAAATGTCATTACTAGCGAAGATACTCTACAATTCGAAATGTTTGTCTGCCTGGCAATCAGCATCGTTTGAGGGGAAACATGGTTTTTTGGCTGCTATTCAAGCTAGATGGCTGTTTTTTTTGTAAAGATTCTCTATACAATATGAGCATCGAGTATACAATCTACTTGTTAAGTAGGTCTGTCGGTAATGCTCTAGCGGCCATTTGATATATGTTGTAAAATTTTACTCATTTTGGCATTTTGGCTGACCAATGCGCATTAACTGTATTACCCAATTAATACGCCAATATGACTGTAACGCTCTAGAATGCAGCAAATTTTTAAAGAGAAATGTGTTTTTTCTTTGGTAAAAATATCTGTAACATATGAAAATCTACTCCACAAATAACTTTGTCTGTAAGTCTATGCTGGTTTCGAGTTTCGAGTTTTTCTACTTAGGGATATTGTCATCCTTGTTGTTTTGATATTTACTTTGTGAAAATTGCTATTTGTTTTTAGTTTTATTTATCTGTCAATGTCTCATTTTTATGCAAATATCAATGAAGATCAAACATGGATGACAACATCAAAAAAGGTGCGTGTACAGCAATTCACCAGAGGGATGTAAAGGGGTTAAAAAGGGTAAGGGTAGGTCCTCCAAATTTAAAATTTAATGGGGTTGTTGACAAACCCCTAACACACACCACTGTAATCTACTGAGATATGTAATAGAAGCTTATTGGTGAATGAAATATTAACAAAAAAAGTTCAACGGCCTCTCTTATTAGCTGAGTAAATCGCGTTCATCTTAACTTCCGTAGCATGACTAACAGATTGACGGACCAAGTGAGTTAAAAATTCGATGCTCATTGGTAATGAAATTCGTCAAACAAAATTTTTCCCGAAATATTATGGTAAAATACTAGAGGGGGAAGGGGTTAAATAACTGTATGTTCCCACCCCAAGGACTTTGTTCCGACTCTCAATTAACACAGCCAATTAGCAGAAAACAATTTGCTTGCAGACGAGAAAGGTCCTTGGAATAGGGAAACACAGGTAGTTATCTGTATTATAAAAACATCTATACTATAGAACTGTTTTCGAAATATTGAATTTTAATGATACTTTTTGAACCCAGTAATAGTGTCGGACTGATTATGACGTAAAAACAAAATTAGCCAATGAGAGGCCATTATTGACCAATGGTAAAATTTATAGTGGCCTCTCATTGGCTAATTATTTTTTTACGTCATAATCAGTCCGACACTTTTACTGGGTTCATACTTTTTCGCATCGTATGAAATGATTCCTATGACCTGTGGGTATTAATCTGTAACTAACATTGTCATTTGTCAGTTCATTATGTTGTGTGTTCTGTAAATTGGAATTATATGTGAGTCATATGATTTTTCTCAAATGCTATTAAAGATGGATGTATCAAACTTATAGCGGGGTTAAATAAACATAAAGAGTAAATAAAATCTACTCTATTATTCACTTTGTCAGTTTGTTTCTTTTGTATGTATGAGCTTAGTTTTCTGCAATGGATGTTGTTATCCTTGTTATTATAAAATTTTGTGTTACGATAAATACTATTAATGATTTATGACGATTTGATTGTAAAACTTTCAATAAATTATTATTACCCATCGTAATTTTATGACATGTGTCATCAAAGATTTTCTTTCCGATTATTAGAACATTGTAAATACCTAAATAATGCTAATTACCCAAAGATTTTAAATATTTTAAAGTCATAAATTATATCATCATAAATAACATATTGAACAATACTAATTTTATGGTATTTTATCCTAATATAGTCGAAAGTCATAGCATTAATAAATAAAAAGAACAGCTTTTAATTCTGATTATGTCAGAACGTTTTCCAATATAAAAAGCAAGGACCAATGCAACCATGAAAGCGAAGCATATTTTATTTTTTATCTTTAGTTATATAAGACACACGTCTTTATCGCATGTAAAATAACAGGATCCCTCGAGTCTAACAAAACTGGTATTAATTCAATTTTATCTTAATTTCAATGTTAATGGAAAATTTATCTTATTCATGAATTTTCAGTTTGGCTGAGAACTGGTTCTAATCCAGCGGATATTAATCGGTTTCGAAGCCATACTGGAATAAATATTATTCAACCGTCTTAGTTTTAACAATAGATGAAAAAGATTTGCACTAACAGGAGAAAGTAAAGCGATGTCTTTCTGTGTTTGTGTGTGTACCAAAGGAAAGCTGGGATACCAGGGCCTTTAGGGGCGTAGCCATAGTAAATATATTTATATATTTAAAGAAAGTCCTAACTATTAAATGAAAATTATCAACACACTTTAATTTTATTTTGATTTTCCACATAAAAGATTTGCTTATATTACACCCGAGGGACCTTGTTTTACGATGTGTCATTTGTTTTTATAACGATTATTGCACTTGTGATTAAATAACAGAAGGCTTAACTATTATGAACAACAGAGGTAAAGAAGAGTAACTTTTATCCCTATGTAAGAATACTAAAGGATACGCCCCCAAGAGGCCTATAGGTGTACTTGAGAGAAGGATTATGGGGGGAATTGACCATCCACTTTTAATTTAAATTTAAAAAGAAAATTAACAGTGATTTTTTCTTGGGATTAATTCTCTTGGGAGGGTTATAAACCTTTCCTTGGTCAAAGAGAAGCTTCAATGTCAAGGAGAACCATATCGATTTAGCGGTTACATACACACATACATCCTGTTACATTTATACAAAGAAAAAATGACCAGAATAATTATGTGCATAGTCAAAGAAACACCAGATATTTCATATCATACTAAATCATTTATGACTGAGAAATTTCATAGAACAAAAACCATTAATGCTATGTCTATTACATTAACTCAATTGTTTAAAACAAAAAAGGAAAGAGAGCTGTAAGCGGTCAAATAGGATAAAAGAAAATCTTTTACAACCTCCCTCCCCATCCCTCTTTAATATTATAATAAATAGTTACAACAGTTACGTTGTAACCTACAGAAATGGGCGGAGATTTTATAAACATTTAAAGGGTAAAAATAGAGGGAAGAGGGTGGACGGAGGAATTGGGGAAAAAAGAAAAAAGGGGGCGGAGAATAAAAAAATTCATGTGTTACAAACAATGGAACAAGGTCATTTGTATTCATATGTAAAGCAGTAATTTTAAACCCTAAATTCTAAAATGAAAAAACGAACAGAAACAATATTGATATAAAATGTAGGTTTACAATTTTGCTGATATTGTTAATAAATCACGTATCATGACTTTCGTGATTAGGTTAATAATTAGTTATAATTAAAGGCAACTTCCCCCAAATTTGTCTTTTCGAGCACATTAGGAGAGGGTTAGTTTTTTCGTTTGTTTGTTTTTTTAAGGTTAGGTTCATATTGTCAGGACACCGCAATTATAGGCCCCGAAGGATTAGAATCCTTGCATGGGTTATAAACTACCCCTTTCTCCCCTTATTTTCAATTTATTCAATGATAAGGGATGGTGGTTTCAGTGCTCAATATGCACACCAGGGGAAAGTCATAAGTTATAGAGTAGCTACGCTACTAAATGCACACATGGGGGGACTAACTAGGAGGTTTTCATGTGAGGGGTAGGGGCTTTTATACCTATATCATTTGGACCTACAAAATACACAATGTATGAGGTACATATACGAGTAAAGGATAAGTGGGGATTCATGCATTTAATCAAAAATAGTTTACTATATTTCATAGGGTACACAGACAACTAGGCATCCTGTTACTTTGTAATAATGGAAAAGAGGAAATTTAATGAAGTAATTTTCATTAAAGTATAAGGATTTTACTTAAAAATTTATTTTAGAGAAAATAAAGAAGTATTTGCTAATTCTTGTAATTTATATAATGCAATTTTGTATAAACACTTAAAACGGGGGGGGGGGGGTTAAACATGCATATGTTATGTTATACCCCAATTAAGAACCATGGATAACCATATTATTCCTGTTATCAGTTATCATCAGAGATCCAAAGCGATAACATACCATTATTGAAAACCTTGTCAACATGTTATAAATAAAAATTATGCTCAGTTATAATTGAACCATATATGATAAAATTGGATATGACATTTATATCTAAAAACATTAAACATAAAAATGGAAATTAAAATTATATTATTACTGATTTTGATTCATCAATTTAAACAGGTAAACCATCTTTTTTAAATTATATAACAAATTTTGCTAGCGTGATAAAAAAGGGTACCCAAATTATAAAATCGTGTTATCCCATTCGTTGACTTAAAAACTTTTGGTTCTTTTAAATTCTGGTTGGTAGGTTCCAAACTAGTTTGTCCAATAATCTTGATGTACATAAGGGGTAATTTTGTTTATCATCATTATAGATGTATATTAATCTATAGTCAATTGTCTTATACCGTAACATGACTGAAGTATTGAAATTAGGTTAAAGGCATTTAAAGAATATCTATATTACTTCTTTAATTTAATTTATTTTATTTTATTAATTAAAATCATTATTTTCAGACTTATTCAAGAACAATTTTCCAACGAGAGCAAACCAAAATGGAAAAAGCCATCAAGCTTTTTCCTTCATTAAAACCCCAACAAATCTCAGACGAAATCAAATTAAACCTTCTAAAGAACGCGAAGGAAAAAGTGAATAAAAAGTCTAAACTTATAGTGAAAGCATATTATAAAATCCAACTCAAACAAATCCTAGAAAAATGGATTAAACGGCTAGGCGGTGAAATAAAATCTTCAGAAAATGAACAAAAAAATCTTCCAAATAAAAAGTTTATTTTTAAATCAAACAAATTTGAGCTTGGAAAAGTTCATATAATAAACAAAAAGATTGGAAGCTTAGACTTATTAAGACACCCAAAAACTGAAAGTTTCATTAAAAAAGAAGTACCACAAAAATTCTTTACTTTTGATGCTACAAAATTTAGATTTGGGGATTCGTTCAAAGTTAAATCATATGGACATTATATGAAAAAGCCAAAAAAATCACAGAAACTCTTTCAATTTAAAGCAAAAAATTTCAAGTTTGGAAAAACTTTTACAGTGAAAAAAGAAAAGAAAATATCAATTACCTACAAAATGCCCAAAGCTCATGGGTTCGAGTCCCACAAATTAAAAAGTAAAAATAAACTGTTCTTTTAAAATTCAAAAATTATATTTGTGCCAGTGAAAATTAATATTAATGTTATGAATTAATTATATTCATATCTTTAAACTAAAATTGCTAGTTATTATTTATCTTTATGAAATATATTTTACATATTAATGTTTCTTTTTAAATCAAAGTAATCTTTAAGTAAATATGTTGTAAAACTACTTTAAAACAGGATACTTTTTAAGACTAGATTTTTAAGATAATTCACATAAAATAATATACCTCGCTTAAAAATCATCATTAAAATCAAGTTAAAAGATAATTATATCAATAAAAAGATGGTGTCAAAAAAGGAAAAGAAAAAACTTATTAAAATGATTTTAAAATTGCTGCATTCTCTAAATTAAACTATACTGATCCAATAATCAGTATCCTACGGTTAATTGAAGAAAATCTTCGCCATAAAAAAATAACGTACTAAAAAGTGTGTACACATTGACCTAAAGTTGCGTGTACTCTTTGATACTAGAAAGGAAAACTTTTACTTAACTAAACAAGGTTATTTACGTCCAATAGTAGCTTAGCACAAAGAAAAGTATGGATGGACAGACAAAGAAAGTGAGTTGTAGAGCAGAAGTTAGGTGGTCATATAAAAAGAGTGCGAGGAAAAGGAAAAAAAATAGCAGTTTATCTTGAATAGCCGGTGAGACAATCACACTTTCCCCATAGCTTTACGAGAAAAACGGACCGACAAACAAAATAAATTATTGAGTAGCTTCGCTACTAATATTTATCATGTTTAAGTTTGTTTATTTATTTAGAGAATATTCGAGAATGAAAGATCGCATTTGAATTATTTTTAGGATCCAAGCTACTTTATAATTGGCTATTGGTCCGTCAGTCTGTCGATCATGCTCTGTTGCACACTAAAATGATAAACTCGACTTTCTATCAGAGATAGACCGACATCAACTCTATAATTTTCCTGATCTGTCGGTCTATCTCTATTGCTATGGGGGCATAAATTTTTTTATAGAGAAATCAATATCTCAGTTGACAAGAAAGCAAAAGACTAATTAAAACTATACATATATGCTTCTCCTTTACAGTTCAGCTTTGTATAACCATAGGAAGGTTTATAACTATTTTAGGAGAGAATAGCTCAACCCTCATAAGAGAAAACTCACAAAGAAAAAAATTACCCCACCTGTGGCCACTAGTACAATTACAGTGTATAAACTATCGAAAAGATGACAAGATAAAATAAGATTTGTTATAAAAGGATTACATAACAATTAGTAAGGCATGAAAAATGATCACGAATTTTTAAAATCTTGCAACTTTTCTTTTTCTATCTCTTCCCTTTCTTTCTTTCCCACTTTTAAATCTAATTTATCAATGAAAGTGTAATTTCAAATCCGCAAATTATTAAATCATAGAAAATGTTCTTTAGATATCTAATATTAGATTATGTATTGTATACAACAAACCCTTTGATTACACGACTTTTGTTCAGACAGTATAAAGCTATGAGAAAGATTCGTGCGTAGGGGGAAGTATCAACCCCCGGCCCTGGTAAAGTTAAGGGGGTAGATACTGTCTCCAGGATGTCCACTCCCCCAAAGTCCTCTTAATAAGGGTCTACACTCTACACCTACCTTAAATTTCAGGGGAAAATGTATAAAATTTGCGTCATTTTACTAGTGGAAGGACGCTTGTTTCACCCTTCAGAATGTTGGTTTTGTATAGGGTTGACAATCTTAAGGGTGCATAAACTCCCTTACTCTAAAATAAAACTCTTCTTGTTGTTTATGATACATCTCCCTACTCCCCTCTCGATTTTGGTCTAAAGGGATTTTCAAAATTTTGAGTGCGCTTCGTGGAACCCCGTGGTAAAACCCAGTGCCCCCTAATAAATGAAAATTGTGTCTTTTACAGGTCAATATATTTTTTCAAGCAATTGATTATAATGATTTTGCATTAAAGCAGTTGATATATTTCTTACTTTTATACGTTCAAATGCTGCATAGGATTAGAAAACAGGGCTCTGCAGCTACGCGCGCCAGCCGCCTGTAAGCCTCAGTAAAACCAATCTTTTACCATTTTAATATTCAGCTGAAAGTGTAAACCTTAAACAAATATGGCAATAATCTCTAAATTAAAAAAAATTCAATGCATCCAAACGAGTTTTAATTTGAGGCTTAGTCGCGGCTTTTGCCCACTAAAAAAAGGTAAATTGTCTAAATTTATGAAATGATCTAAAATTAGATTTCTTTAAATTCAGTTCTGTGTTTACTTTTTCGTTTCGAGTTTGAAAACATTTTTCTCCTTATCATGCAGCACATATAAACATAAAACAATATAATAGAGTTTTTTCTAGACAAATATTTTCCTTACTTTTCCAGTTAACCAATTAATATCCGCTGGATTAGAACTGGTTCTCATTCATACCGAAAAACCATTTATAGCATTGTATTACAGACAATTTTCAACGAATATTAAAATAAAAATCTTAAAATTTATATCAGTTTTCGTAGACGGGACTTTAGCCCCTCAGGGCTAAAAAAAACTGGTTTTAATCTTATTTTTTATTTTAATATCCGTGGAAACCTGTCTATGATACGATGCTATAATCAACTATTACAATTTTAAATATTGCTTGTAAATTTCAGTTATGGTTATCAGAATAGCCTTTTAATTAATATTAAAACGGTTGTAAACTTCCATTTTTCTTTTATGAACGTAGGATGTCTTGTTTGTCTGTCTGTTTGTTTTCTAACCGATATTGTAATCCTTTACAGTTAAGGTTCTTCTGGCTCCAGAGAAAAGATTAATCGCCCCTAGAAAAAAGTATACTACTGTGGTATCCGCCTAGGATAAATGGCAGACACCAGAGTTCAAATGACTACGGCAGTGTGAACAGACGTGGACACCTATACTATAGAGAAGCTACGCTTCTCTAGCAATCACTAAATAATAAACAGAATCTATTCAGTTGTTCCTTTATTGAAGGTCTAAGGATTACTAAAGTTATATACAACAAACAATAGCTACACAGATAGGAATAAATAATCATAAATAAAAGCAATATAATACATATACAATAGTCAGTTTGGGCAATAATGATCCCCCATCCCTGGAAAGGGTGGGGGGAATTAACAATACAGCTTAACCATAATAAGGCTGTCAGAATCAATCATTAATTTTAGGCATAGGGAGGGGGTCGGCAGACCCCTTCCCCAGGACTCGAGGGAGGGCCTTTAGCCCTTCCCCGAACCCCGGTCAGGGTTGCCATAGGCATGGCTCACGGTTGCCGAATACCACAACTCTCCCCTCGGAAGGCTGGGAGGGGGTCTCCCTGCCAGACTTCCGACAGTGGTTGAGGCCTTCGGCCCGCTCCTTAGGGCTAAGATATATATATACAAACGATAATGATTCAATGGAATCCTAGTGGTGATTTTCAGGGCTGATGGGCTCCCAACGTGGGATAGAAGGTAGAGGCTGGCTTTGGTTGGACACGTAGCTCGGCGCCAGCAGGTGTCAGGTTGGCGTGGGGCACAGCCGCTGCGGGGCCCGTCAGTAACGGGGCATTCTGGTTGTTGTTGGCAGCGGCTGGGGCACTGGCTACCAAGTTGACCGTCTGAGCGACAGCCTGGCCTCCCGAGGGGCCGCGGGGCTTTCCAGAGGGTGGTCCAGGCCTGCCTGGGCGGTCATGCCCGCTATCGGCTGATTGCATGGACACCATTTCCTCGGCTGCTTCCCGGCTGATAGGAATGGCATCCCAGTCTACTGAAAAGTCCCGGGACTTGGCATGGGTGAGCCGGGCTCTGGCCAGGGCCTTCCTGTACAAGGTTGGATGGTACAGGAACACTTGTGACATCGCATTCATGGCGGCCCGTACACCTCCTTGTGCGGCTGCCAGGGAAATGATGGTCAGATCCCCCAGCAGTTTGAGGATCAACAACAGCAAACACAGTATGGCTGCGCCATCTCCCCACTCGTGAATAGCTTGTCTGAACCCAGCCCAGACATCCAGGGCGGCCTCTCCTTCCTCCGCCAGTCGGTCGATATTGTAGGACACGATCCCATGGTCTCCGGTGGCCGAACAGCTACCTTGCTGAACGCATGAGCCATAAGACAGGCCGGTCAGCATGGCGGCTTTATACGCTGGGAACGCTAGCAGCTGCTGCCAGTCGTTCAGCTCAGCCTGCGAATACAAGCCTCCCGAACTAAAGTCATCCAAGGGTTCTGTCAGCAGCTGCTTGGGCGTATCCAGCGGGGGTGGCCTCTTCTTAGGTGCGGGGGTTAGCTCTATCCAGCCTTCCTCCGCGTGCACAGTTAGGGGGTAGGTGGAGGAGCAGGGAATCTTGGTGGCGTGGCCACTATACACCCTTGTCACGGCGTCTACGAATCCTGTGGGTTCCACTGGTACTTTGTCCCAACATTCATTGCTCTCACGGACAACATATTTGTTGCGTTGGCAGGTAAGCTGGAGCAGGACATCTCCCCTCAGCACAGAGAACGTGCTCCCCTGGACACGCACCGGGTGGGCCGGGTCTAGTTGCTGGAGCTTCCAGCAATTGGCCGCTACTTCTTCTGCCGCTGTGCTTTTCATGCGTGTCTCCAGGGTAAATCCAATGTAGCCTGCATGTATCTGGGCCTGCAGGGGGACATCCACATCCCTGGCCGATACTCTGGGCAGCGCTGCCGCGGCCGGGTCAGCTGCCACGAACAATGCTGGGTGGTTGGTGGCATGGGCCTCAAAGTCGCAGTTCACTATTGAGGTGGGGGTGGTCATGTTGATGAAGAACTGGGCTTGATGGTCAACCAGGAACGCATCCATCACTAGGCTAGGCTGGAGGCTGCGGATCAGCCTCAAGGGGCAATCTCTCCCCAGGTGGTCCCACACGTAGGTGGCTTCCCCAGTAATGCAAGACAGCTCAGAATGGGGACATTCTAGGGTCAGGTGGTCAGATTGGGACTCCACCCGTCCATCCTCTACTACGTAGGTCTCTTCCTTGACCAGCAGCCGTCGTTCCTGGAGCACTAATTCATTGCGGTACAGCTGGCCCTCGAAGTGGACGTCCTCCCCTTCACAACCCACCCCCTCGGGGCTGTTGACCAAGGCGCCCACCATGTCGAGGGTGAAGAACAGGGGATGGTTCAGCTGGAACGTCAGTGGCTGGGTCTTGCCTGGCAGCGTGTAGACTCGGTTCCTGGCCAGGTCTCGGCACGTTTCTGGATCAATCTTGGTTGGCCTCATGAGGGTGGGGACCGAGGTCACCTTGAGGTGACCCCATACCCCACACCTAAATGTCCACTGGGACACGGTGAGCTGACAACTGTATCCTGTTGTTTCCCTAATCTTGACTTGCTGCAGGACATGTACCTCGTGGCCCAGGGGCACCTCCTGGTGTAGCGGTTCCGTGCTACACATCTTCTCCTTATTGTAGGCTGTGACGTGGGTGGGGTTGGCGCAGTCCCACCCTACCAGGACGTAGCTAGTTGTAGGCCACACGGCTGCAAGCAGTAGTCCCCACAGAACCATCTACCTCGCACACGCGGCTGGGGATCTTCGGCTCGGGTCACGGCTGCTTCTTGGGGCTGGACACGGCTGGGTTGCTCCTGGCTAGATACAAATTTCCATTGAGCGTTATCTTTGTGTGTCCGGGGCATCCCGATACCCTCCCCAATGACAGACTGACAGGCGACTGGTGCCTGCCTGGGTGTCGGCTCCCCTAGCCCCAAGGGGTCCCTTCCCTTGTCCATGGCATGCCCAGTGGCATGGGGCTGAAGTGCGTGTGGCACAGGCTCGCCCTGAATCACGTCCCTCCCCTGCCCTAGGAACTCAGGTGCATGTGGCACAGGCAAGTCCTTATATCCCCAAATTTCAATCTCCCCAGCCTCTGGTGCAGGAGGCACAGGCAAGGTTGGGGGGTTACAATAATTTGGATACAATACATTGGTCAAATTTAACTTATCCTGGCTCGACTGGAAGTGATGGGCAGCTGGGTTCCCTCGGCTGGCAGGGGGCGCTGGATGGTGTATGGCTGGGCTCTCCCTACGGGCTGGTGGCGCTGGCTGACTGGGGGTGACGGGTGTCACCCCTTCCTCTGGGACTGCTGGCTCGTTCCAGGATCCAGGTATCCAGGATCCAGGTATCTCGTGTACTCAGGTACAGAGGCAATCTCATGACTCATCATTTCACGTTTCACATTAGCGTTACGAATGCCACGATTTAATTCGTCTATCAATAATTCAAGGTCCTCATGGCTGTAGGCCTCCCTATACAAGGCACACTTTGTGGATATGTATGCTTGTATAGGTTCTGTCGAGTGTTGCCTGTAATCCCTGAAGGCTTGCTTCAAAGTCTGGGATTCAAAGGCTGGACGAAATAACATTTCACACTCGGCCTTGACTTGTTCGTATGTCAAGGCTTGGCCTGCCTCGCCAAACAGATGAGAGGCCATCTCCGCCGCTTGCCCCACCAGTGACAGTAAAAGGGCGTTTCGGCGGTTTAGTGTGTCATGGGGCGGCACGCGGTAAGCCGCCCATGACATCTCGAGTCTGCGGATGTGGGAACTCCAGGATTGCTTGGGCGGTCCTCTATACTCCGGCAGGTTACTCAGCATCAGCTTGCGGTACTCGGCTGGAGCCGGTTGGGGGTCATCCTGGAGCCATCCTTGGGCTTGGTTGCCTCCTGGCGCTTGCGGCTGCTCCATCGGGTCAACGGTTCAGCGGCGGGACACAAAGTTCTAAGTCAATACTATAAATGGTTTACACTTGAGGCTTTCTAGCCTAGCAGCCAACACTGTTTATCACTAGGTTGGTAGTTTAACTACAAAGATGTAACTTAGATGTACTTGTCACTAGTTTTTCTGAGTTGTAGAGTAGGCTGGTAGGGGTAGATAGCTGTTGGGGGTCTGAACTGCTGTCAGGAACTGATTGGGTTTTCCTTTATCACACTATAGATAGGAGGGAGAAGCTTGTAAGTCTTGTTTTCTAAAAATATCTCTGTTAGATGCTATGGAGTAGCTCCGCTCCTGTGTGTGTGTGTGTGCGTGAAATATCCTTTCCTTGCAACGCGCTTACGCACCGTCAAATCCGCGCACACAGGTAAAACGCGCACTTATCCCTCAACCCGCTCTCTCATTGGTCCGCTTTGTCCGTTGAATTTTGTGATACGTCCCGAACTCTGCTGCGCGACCCGTAAATGGCGCTCTGTTCTCCCGGTCGCTATCTCCACACCGTGGGTAGGAGGGGGGAAGCGCGTGAGGGGACGGGGTAAAACCGTCCGTTCCCCCTTGTGGAGAAGGGGGGAGTGCTGTGGGTTTGAGGTAACTGTGTGGTGAGGTAATTGTGCCCTCTTTCCTTAATCCTGGGCTTATTGTTATGTCACCTCGATTGTATTCTCTTCAATGGATGGTGGGCCCCTCCCTTTCCTCTGGAATAAGGGGTGTATTTGTTGTGCTGGAGGCTTGGGTGGTTAGATTGTTTATCAATGCATTGTTATATTACATCTAGATTCTATTTTTGGCCTTATCACAATACACCACAGATTTGCTTACCAAGCCTGTTCTATTTTTAGTTTTATCACAATACACAACAAATTGTTTAACAATCCTTGCTCATAAATCTATTGTTCAGCCTTCACACTAGGGTGGTAATCCCTACAATGTGATATAATATCTGCTTTTCTAGATGGGTGGCTGTGTTGTAGCCTCTCAGGATACTTGGAGTTGACGTAGTTTCCTCTGCTTGGTACACTACACTCGTATGTTGGCTCGCAGCTCGCAGCTATTTTGCGTGTTTCAGCCTGTCGGCGGCAGGGAATGTCCCGTCCTGCAGCGCCGTATATCCGAATCCAGCTGGTGGCGGCAGGGAATGTCCCGTCCTGCAGCGCCGCTGGTTCGAATCCTTGGCTTGTTTCAGTCTGTCGGCGGCAGGGAATGTCCCGTCCTGCAGCGCCGTGTATCCGAATCCGGCTGGTGGCGGCAGGGAATGTCCCGTCCTGCAGCGCCGCTGGTTCGAATCCTGCTACCTCTTGCAGTAAATGTTGGCCTATTTTCAGCCGTTTACACTTAGTTGGCCTGTTTCAGCCCCTCCGCAGGCCTGTTTCAGCCCTTGAGCGCTCAATTCTCCATTAGATGTCGGCGCTTCTCGCGGTTCTCCGTCAAGTTTCGCTGCTCTCCGCAGTCTCTCGTCCGATCTTGCTAGATTTCGCTTCCACAACTGCCGGATGCAGAGTTAGACCTTGCTATCCAGGGTGGGTAATTCAGGTTGCTTGTGTCAGTTTTGCCAGTTTCACTGCTGGGAGTACCTTAGCCTCAGCTGCGCGTCTGCTCTACACTTGTGGTTTGCCGTAATCTCACACAGCTGTCACCAAAAGTTTTGGTATCCGCCTAGGATAAATGGCAGACACCAGAGTTCAAATGACTACGGCAGTGTGAACAGACGTGGACACCTATACTATAGAGAAGCTACGCTTCTCTAGCAATCACTAAATAATAAACAGAATCTATTCAGTTGTTCCTTTATTGAAGGTCTAAGGCTTACTAAAGTTATATACAACAAACAATAGCTACACAGATAGGAATAAATAATCATAAATAAAAGCAATATAATACATATACAATAGTCAGTTTGGGCAATAATGATCCCCCATCCCTGGAAAGGGTGGGGGGAATTAACAATACAGCTTAACCATAATAAGGCTGTCAGAATCAATCATTAATTTTAGGCATAGGGAGGGGGTCGGCAGACCCCTTCCCCAGGACTCGAGGGAGGGCCTTTAGCCCTTCCCCGAACCCCGGTCAGGGTTGCCATAGGCATGGCTCACGGTTGCCGAATACCACACTACCCCTCAGCGCCCTCTATTTTTTATTTCTTCTTATAAAACTAAAACTAAAATTGCCCGTAGAGGCCACTAGGGCCCGGCTGTAGACACTTGTCATATAAACAGTCATATAAACAATCCTTTAACCTGTAACAATCAACATGTTGATGCATCAACTTTGCTGTTGAAGAGTAATTTATTCACAACAATGTAAAAACAAAAGTCTAAGAGTAGGAATGTTTTCTCTGTAATAAGAACACATACGAGTAGATTGTTCTAGAACTATTCAGTCCAAAATTTGAGTACTTAAATGTTTCATACTTGACAAACTCCTTAGTAATAATCCAACTACCACCAGATCAACAGGACACATCCTCTTACATAATGGCCAACAACAAGCTGACTCTGCTATATTTTGCTGCCCCTGGCCGCGCAGCTGTCTCCAGAATGATTCTGGCTTATGCAGGTAGCAACATTTATTATTTCTCATGGATCTAAAGGGATAAGACATTAGCCGATAAATTTGTGTACTTAACAAAGGATGATATACACAATTAGCTCTTTTTTGAATTACTATCATGAAAAAAATTTGTAATTTTTAGGAATATGAAAGTTAAAGAATTTAGGGGGCATGAGCTACATGTAACTTTACTCCCGATTTTGTATTTAACAGTGACAAAAATAATAACACAGCCGAGTTCCTACAAAAGGGTATCCATGTAGTTGTCTGGATTATACATCTTTTAATTCATACTTATACTTTTATTGTAGGAGCTGACTATGTGAACAAAACCGTCGACTTCACCGAGTTCGGCAAGATGAAGTCCAGCCTGCCCTTCGGTCAGCTGCCCACCCTCACCTTGGAGGATGGAAAGGTTCTGTGCCAGAGCTTGACTATTGCCAGATATCTGGCTAACAGGTACAAAAAGTTCGGTTTTCAGAAATAAAACAAAAACATTCTAAGTTTTTAAATAAATAAAAAAAACTAAAAACAAATAGAGGAAGTAAGAAAGAAAAATTTGACTTTGACTGCATAAATTTAAGTGTGGGATTTTAACTGTTTAACTCTATTAGGAGCTTGTATAACAGAGACCGTTTAAAATCAAGAAAGGGGCTCGACTGTAAAGGGTTAGGAGGGCGGACTTGACCTATCCAAAGAATTTCACTATTGAAAAAATCTTTTATCCAGTTCAAGTATATTTCCTAAATCAAAATTATTTTAGATATCACCTAGCTGGCCACACTGAAATGTGCAAAGCCGAAGCCGATGAAGCCGTTGACACACTCAACGACATCCAGTCAAAGCTTTTTGGCGTTTTCTTTTCCACAGACAAGAAGGCCAAGATGGCAGAGTGTATGCCCGCCTGTGAGAGCGCCCTCAAGAACCTGGAGAAGAGGCTGGAGTCACGTGGTGGCCAACATTTGGCGGGAAATTGTCTGACCTGGGCAGATCTTATGTTGCACGGAGTTGTGACTCTGCTGTGCGCTGTGGGCGGTGAAGATGCTCTCAAGGGATGTGATAAGCTCAAGAATTTGAATGAGAGAGTGGGAAGTATTCCTAATATCAAGAAGTATGATGCCACCCTCCAATCAAGCTAAACAAATCTTTAATTAATTGTATACCAAAATTTTAAGTATTTACATGACTCAAAGACAACTTTATACTGAATATTAACAACCTAAATTAACGACAAATTTTTCCCTGTCAATATATCCACGTATTCTATATCCATTTTGAGACGGCATTGCATTTATAAAATAAACTTTGCATTACAATTTTTTTCTGAGCTTTAGTTTAAAATGTTCCTGTGTTTAAACATTGTGATTATTTATATAAATATTATATAATAATATACTTTTAATCTTCATGCTTTAAAGATTATATCATATAGATTTCTTAACAAATATTCTCAATGCAATTCTAATAATTTACAATAAAATACATTCATTCAATCAATTTGTCACTAAAAGATCTTGTTTAAAATAGAATTTATTGTGCATACATTTTTTAATATGTAATAAGTAATAATCAATAGAAAAGTTACATAAAAGTTAAAGTCTATATTCCAAATCTTTGAGGACTGGCAAACTCAGGTTGGAAACAAAAGGTCTCAGAACTGAAAAAAAAACATTTATACTAATTGAAACACTTTACAGTATAAATCCAGGATGACATTATATAATATGACCGTACTATAAGATAAAACAAGGATAACAACATCCATAAGTAGTGAAAATTATAAATTATAGAAGGTCAATTTATCCAAGAAGTTTTACCTAATTAAAATCTGCGAAAGTAATCTGGCAGATGGCAAAGACCAGGCTGTACCTGGGAAAAAAATATTTGTAACATTTTGAATAGTAGGAAATTTTGTTAATAACCTGATATAATGCAATGTAGAGTGTTAAAACACGACAATATTTAAAGTACTTAAGACGGTTTGTACCTTTTTTTAACAATAGACAAAGCCATCATGTCTCAATGTTTAAAGGTTCTATCTTTTTTTTTATGTTAAATTGACAAGGAATGAGGAGTTAGAAACCTGGTTAAGGAGTCTAGAGTAGGAAGATTTACATAACCCATCAAATACAGGAATAAGGTATAACCAACAAGCGAAATAAATCTAAAATAATATTTGGGGGGCAAATGGAGAGGTCGTCAATTTTACGATGTGTTGCCCCCCAACGACAGCTGAAAAACCCAGGAGAGTGGTTGTCTGTGCTCGCTAGGCACTTTGTGTGAGAGCAAAACTATGTAAGTAAAACAGACACAAATCTAAATTATTTGTTTTAATGTTCTTATTTGATATTTTAATAAGTTACCTCTAAATCCATGGCCACAGTTCAAGAACAGATTAGAATATTTTTCAGTTTTGCCTATGATTGGAAAATCATCTGGGGACAGGGGCATTATTCCACACCAAGTCTCTACCTAATACGAATCAAAATATTAAAATTGTAGAGTAGCTATACTCCCTCATATTTTGTATGAATTATATTGCTGTTTATGTTTTGTACTTTTATTTTTAGTGATCAATTGTATTGTTGACTTGTTCCCCTTCCTTGAATATAAACATCTTTAACCCAACCTATTATATAGATTGGTTCTGATCTAACAGGACTTGGATGATAAGAGCTTGGTGAAGTTTCAGGTACAAGTCCGTTCCATATCTAGTATTCGTTGAAAATTGTCTGTAATACGAGACTATGCTTGATTAATTTAAAGTATTGCTGAGAACCGGTTCGAATCCAGTAGATACTAATCGATTTCGAAGCCATGCTGGAAAAAATATTCAATATTTTTTACCTGATCTGATTTCCAGTCTTCTCCAGTAAAATGTTGAGCCACTTGAATCAAATGATTGAGGCGTATCTTATTCATCGTTGGATCATTACCATTCATATCTCTAATTCCTACAGTTCACAAAAATTATAGGTATCTTGAAATAGGTGACCCTCTCTTACAAATAGGTCTACCTATCTACCATAAGATAAAGAGGCATTATACAAGAATGAAAATGTTACGTCAAAACATTCTAGAATAAACAAAAATAAATAGGTACAATTTGTAAAGAAAAAAATGTATTGCCAAAACTAAAGACATTTCATAATTTAATATAAAACTGTAAAATATAGAAAGTTTTAATCAATTATAGGGAAGGAGGTTACATTAGACTGCACATTATAAGGGGGTACCCAACTTGTTTTATAATCACTTATCCTATTTGTGGGCTCAAAACTCTTGGTTCTTTTACGAATTTTGATTGGTTGGTTAAAAATATCAAACGTTTAAACTTTTAAAACTATTTATTTAAATCTACAAAAGGGGTAATTTTGTTTATCATCGTTGTCTTATCCAGTATGATCCCTGATTAATGATTAGTTGTATACCTGTAACTCTAAGACCAAATGAATCCTTATTTTCTTTATAAGGAGTAAATAATCCTGATACTTTAGAATCTATATTCACAGTGTATTTCCAATTCTAGAAATATAATGGATATGAGATATAAGTGGATATTAAAAGGAGAAATTTAGCTTGCTAATATGGACCTCATTCATAGGTCCATTCGTTCATCCAGTAGAAGGGGAGGTGTTTGGGTAAAGGGGGTGAATAGCATCATTATTTTAGCCAGCTGCGAGTTAACTTTATCAGAGTACATGAAAAGCTTGTGCAACATAAGAGTATTAAAATATAGATTAAAAGTATGGTCAGTCACTGCAGATACTGTCTAAAAATCACTTATTATATTACTTCTTCATAAAGATGACATTATTTTAGTCATAATTTCAAACAAAATTTGTTAATCTGATAGTAAACTGAAATGAAAGTTAGATTAACTTCACTTATGTATGCCATTTTTTAGACGGACGTAAGAGACAACGTAAAGTGGCACCAAAAAATAACGTCATAAGATAAAATAACCAATAAGAGGCTAGTATAAATTTTATCTTTGGTCAATTACAGTGTACGCTGGCCTCTCATTGGTCAACTTTATTGTATGACGTCATTTTTTGGTACCACTTTACTCTGTCTCTGGGCGTAAATTATACACAGTCTAAAACTAAAAAAAAATTTAAAATTTATGGTCATACCTCTGCTATTTTAGACTTGCTTTTGTGTAAACTGTATGCCTATTTAAAATTTATTCATTTATTTTATGTCTTTGACTGGCAGTATGGCTTGACCAAAAAGACAACTATTGATGCCTTCGACTAGAAGCCTATATAGTTAAAAAAGGAGAATACAGACCTCTTCATTTCAATAAGAACCAGGGATCTAAAGGGATAAGATAATGGCCGATAAATTAATGTACATCCCAAATGATGATACACCCTTCTGTAGATTACAATTATTGGTTGAAACATATGGACACTGAACTTAATAAACCTAACCAACCAATTGAATTTAATAAAAGTCCCCATAGCTGTTAACGAATAAGAAAACATTAAAATAAAACTTTGGTGACTAGTGTAATAAACACTAGACAGCCAAATGTCCCCACTATACTTTCCTTTCACAATCATATACTTATATTGGTTTTCCATTCTAGTTATTCTAAATTAAGGATTTAAAGTCAAGATTTAAAGATTTAAAGTCATATTAAATTGAATTAATCAAATCCTTTATTGGCATGAGGGGTAGTTTGATTCCAAGTTGTTTCATCATTGAATTTGATCCATAACCTGAGGATAATTACTATTATTTATATTTTTAACTGGAAAGCTTACATATTTGAATATGATGAAAATGCGGTAAACAGATAAGGGGGTGTATTCACCCTCCACCCCCCAGACAATAAAATGGCACCAATCTTTCTGGATGTATTACACCGAACTCGATTTTTGTTTAGGGGGGCCGGGGTAGGTGGTGTCAAAATAGAAAAGGAGTGTCCATATTTTTGTCTGGAATTCGCTCACCATCCCTGCACATATCTGCTCTAAAGCTTAAAATTAGAAAAAATTAAATAATCTTATATTTCATAAAACCTGCAGCTACGACAAATAAATCAGCTTGAAGCATATTTCCACTCTTTAACGAAATTGCATTGATTTTGGCATCCTTCATCTCATATTTTAAAACCTCATCCTAAAATATGTATGTTTGATAACCATTTTAAAGCAATACTGTTAATTTAAATTAACCTTATATCCAGATCTTTTTACAATTTAAATACCAAATTTAATGTTTAGAGCTATTGTTTTTAGTTTTATCCTTTTTTTAAATTTTCAAAAGTAAAAAAAAAAACATGCAAAACTTTTACCTGCAGAATAGTTACACCTCTTTCTGTCAATTTTTCTTTCAAACTTAATCCTATAATATGAACCCAATAAATAATTATGAAGTGTGTCATTTTTTAATCAGTTTTTTCTAATTGGTGCGATAAACATACCTTGATAATAATAATAATAATCCGTTTGTTCATACGACCGTCCGGAACGGATAGCTTTTTTTGTTAATTTAGTCATGTTAGAATTGTCCTATCGATTTCAAACATGTTCATTTTTTTACTACTTTTAACAACAAAATTTTATATAATCATCATCTAATTATCCGATTGGTCTGATTTTTGGTATACTGATTCCTTGGACAACAAATTTCAATATTATAAGCGAAGCAACTCTATAATCAAGTCCTAAAATGTAATTATTTCCATAAACATTATCCTGTATCAAGCAGTTTTACAACAAATTTACTTCGACTCTTATACATTTACATTCTGATTATTCAGTTCTGACACTATTCAAGTGTTAATGTCCGTTTGTCCTACCGTTTCAGAGCTTCGCTTTTATGGATGTTATCATCCTTGTTAGTAGCAAAACTATTCTATAAGTGTTTAGCATTAATTTGCAGCAAAATGTTTTACATGTAGTTTTACCTAATGATCTAGTATTAACAGTGATATCTCTAGGCTCCAAATAACCAAGGTTATAATTATCAATATTTTTGATTCCAGAATTATTTTTCACTTTTTCCAATTCAGTTCCAGATAGATAAGTCTACAAGAAAAGATTATTCAATGAATGCAGGATGAGAAAATAGATGATAAATTAGTCTACCCATATTTGTTTCAGAGAATAGGGTAAATATTGATTGATTACCCGCGGCATTAGCGTAATTGATAACGTGTTGGTTTAAGTAAGAGTAGAGGAAATGCCTTGGCCCTTAGACAGGTGCAACTCATTACTCATAAATTTCAGACAAAGGTCTTGCACTCTAAGGTTTGGTTGTCTATTGGGCGAATGAACGCTTAACACCACAATTATGAGACGCAGAGTACGTGGAGAGGTGTACTGTAGAACCCGAATCGCCATCAAGCTTCTAGAGCTATCCTTTATTGATTGACACGTCAATGTTCTCTTCCTGACTGTGCGCATGTAAATAACATGAAAAACAAGTATGTCAACATCCATGAAAGTGAAGCAATAGAAATCATACTAACATACGGACAATGACAACACAAATATAGTGACTGTACTTTTAGATCTTATCAGAATTCGATATTCATATTTCTTTGCCAAGTACTGAATATTTGAAATCGAGTTAAAAAAGTTTTTCGATTAGAATACACATTTGTTTTATTTATTACATGGTTATACTTATCTTTTCCAGAATTTGATCAAATAGTTCTTTGTTTCTTGATATTTCTGCTTTTGGATCAGGATTTATACTACAAAAAAAGTGGTTACAAGCTATTTTGTCTGTAGCGAAGGATCTCGCTTACCGTTAAATCGATATGGTTCCTCTTTACGTTGAAACCTTATTAAAGGGTTAATAAAAAATTACCCCCACCCCCTTTTTCTAAAAACTTTTTTCTCTTTAAAACTCAAAATAAAAATGGAGGAGGCTCAACATTTCCCCTCCCCACCTTAACTGCCCCTAGAGGCTTCTATATATCACTAGCGGCTACGCTCGTAGAGGTTCTTGAGGGAAGGAGGTAGGAAATTCGAACATCAACTTTCTATTTAGTTTGAAAAGACGGTTTTTTATAGGGGCGTTTTGTTTTGAAATTGTGGAGGTATCCTCCCCAACATAAGCCTTTCCTAGATAAACCTATGAAGCTTCACTGTAAATAAAAACTATATCAGTTCAGCGGCTAGCGATGGCTTTCGCTTCACATACACGAACAGAGAGACATCCTGTTACTTAAATGAAAAAAAGCTTACTGTAATCTTAAACCCGGAGTATATTTGAAATTATGTTGAAGTCTGTCTAATTCTAATTCATCAAATATTTCTTCCATCAACGGTTGAATTGCAGCACCTAGAAAAATAATTTTTTTTTCAGTATGGCTTCTAAGCCGATTAATATCCGCTGGATTAGAACCAGTTCTCAGCCATACTGATTCACTGAAATATCATGTGTAGCATTACAGTTAATTAAAATCATAAAATTAAAAATCAAACGATGCGATAAAAAACTGATATTTCAAAAAAAAATTCTTAGAGTTATAAGTTTTGAGTTTGATAAATTAAATAAAATAATTAAAGTGGATTTAGATTATTAATGGGAAAAAATTATACCCATTTGTTTCATGCCTTCGGAGTGATACAAAATTCGTTCTCTTAAATATAAAAATTAAATGTTCGATAATTTTTAAATTGTGATTTGATTAGAAATACTCATCATTTAATTTTAAGTAACTAAGCTAATCTATAATACAGAGTAGCTTGATGCCTATCCGTCCGTCCCTTAAGATCTCGGTAACCACTGAACCGATCGGATTCTACTCTTTAGAGAATATACCTACTGGTCCTGTGGTGATTTTAGGCTATTTTCTTGGGAGGTGGGACAGCCACAACCCCCCCAAAAACCAAAAAAATACCCCCCCCCCCCATTTTTTTGTTTATGGGAATGGATAAAATAATACCTGGATGTATTGCTGAAGAAATGTTTAAGCCAGAGAAGAAAATTTGGTTCTAATATTGCTTTGGGATGGAAGAAAGTGTTACTGCTTGAGTTTGATACCAGGGATAGAAGTGAGGACTAAAAAATAAATAAAATTTTAAGAATAAGTTTTGAAATATTTTTGTACAAATAATTAACCTAATATGTAAATAAACACAACATCCAAGTATCGAAGTTAAAAGAAAATCATGGATTGACAAACGGACAAAGTGAATTACAGGGCAAATATTCAGTGGTAATAAAAAAAAAGTAAGAAAAAGTGAATAATAAAGTAGATTCTCTACCAAAAAAACTTAAAAAGTATTTATCAGAGTCATGTATATTACTTAGATGGACAAATACAAATAGAAAATACCATAAAACCTAAAAAGATTTTATTACAAACATCCCATAAATATTGTTTTGGCCCTTTCAATTAGCAGATTGAAATTTTTTATATGCATTAAGATTTTCATTTTAAAGCAAAAGCATAATATGTATAATATTATTCTATTTTTACCTTTAGAACACTTGGAAAACTGAGATATGAGTTAACAGGAGCGATGTATTCCACATTTATACAGCCTCCATTCTGATATGAAGTTCCAAGACACACATCCTTATAAACCAATGATGCTAGACATAGTTTTTTCGTATGGATGAGAACCGGTTCCTATCCACCGGATTCGAATGAATACGAGGAAGAATTTTATCCAAAGCTAATCTTTGATTTACTTTGTCTGTATGTCCGTCAATCTGTAGCACAATGCGAAATGTGATTTTCTCGGATTCTACCAAAGTTAGGCGGCTGTTTTTTTTTATTTATGAGTATCCCCTATATCAGAAGCATCTTACAATTAAAGCATATAATAAAGGTTTCGGGATTTTTTATGCTTCGCTACTTATGGATTTTATCATCCTTGTTTATTTTACCTTTTCTTTTTCAATGAGGGTGACTTTGAAGTGCTTTGAAAGTTCATAAGCTGATGTTAATCCAATAATACCTCCACCTTTTACAAAAATGATCCTATTATGTAAAGCAATAATATTTTTTAAGTTTTAGGATGTTTTTAGGCAACTTTTTTCTCTTTTCTACCACAATATACAGGGTGTTTTTTTTAATAAGACAAAAATATTACTTAATTTAACCCACTTGCTATTGACAGAAGTTAATATCTTATTTTTTTCATTGGGTTGGGGAGTTTTGTATAAGAAAAAAATACTTAGAGATTTTCATTAAATTATGAATTAAAAACCGGTTTTTCCAAAGTACCTATTTTTGGAAGATTTTTGGATCATGACAAATTTAAAGGGTGTGCAAAAATGCATACATTTTTAAAATTTAAATTGCACAGCTTGTGTTAATAGTAGAAAAAATGTTATGCATAACGTTAGAATCATCATAAACTCAGGTTTTTAGATATTAAAGAACTATTCCTGTGCTACGCATAGTTCAGGAGCTACGTGGTAAAATGACCCAACTGACTTAAAACTTTTCAACCTTTCTCACATTATCCATCGTATCTTCTATACTACAAAAAGCATAAGTATGAAACATATATTTCCAAAAAATAGAATATATGACGATTCTAATGGTATGCATAGCATTTTTCTACTATTAACACAAGCTGCGCAATTTGAATTTTAAAAATGTATGCATTTTTGCACACCCTTTAAATTTGTCATGATTCAAAAATCTTCCAAAAATAGGTACTTTGGAAAAACCGGGTTTAAAGGCATAATTTGTTGAAAATCGCTAAGTATTTTTTTCTTAAACAAAACTCCCCAATCCGATGAAGAACTTAAGATATAGATTATTAACTTCTGTCAATGGCAAGTGGGTTAAATTAAGTAATATTTTTGTCTTATTAAAAAAAACACCCTGTATATGTAAATAAAATTTTATAAAATCTTGTCTACAGTTAGGTATATCCGTAAGGTTGTCCGTTACAGATAGCTGTTATTGCAAATTTTATGCATGCCAGATTCGTCGATTTTAAGCCTTCCATGAAGATTCCTGGAGAATTGTAACAAAAAATGATTCTTAGCATTTTTGAACTAACTTTTGGACAATCAATAATTTTTAATAATCTTTACCTATTACAGCCACGTGTTGCATTCTACAAATTTTAGATAACTTCATAATTAATAACTATTCACTTTATTTTTTGACAATTAAGTTAATGATTGACATATTTTGTTTGTTTGATGAAAAAAAAACATGTTTTTTACTTTGTTTTGAATTGAACATATGCTATTACAACATGAATTTATCATAAATGTCTTCTTCCTAGAGCGCTTATCTCAAATTTCTTTAAAACTTAATAGAGAATTATAATTGTATAAAGAATACTTCTTAGGTGTCTTCATAAGGGCCTCTGGGGGCACTTATGTGAAGGGCTGATTTCTATGGGGAGGGGTGAAGTACCCTTCCCTAAAATAGTTATAAAAATATACCATTAAAAGGCTTCGCTGTAAAGGTTATATTTATATCAGTGCTTTTCAAGGTCCTTTGCTACACATCGACATCCTGTTCCTTTCATGTTTTTATTATTCAATACTAGATAAAAAAAAGTGGCTATATCGGATTATTTTGTACAAGTTATTTTGTCTGATATTAACGTTGGCAATTTGTCTTTTTCGAACAATAGCAACAATTAAAAAGTAAATTATAATAATATAAACAGAATGGTTGTATATATTTATTGGTCAAAATGAAGTTAACAATCGTTGCAGTAGATGTCTCCATTGCAGTGAATAATTCCACAACCAGACCAGTTCTAAAATATAAATATAGTTAATAATTAATACAGTAGATGTCGCCATTGCATTGAATAATTCCACTATATAATATAGTGATATATAATATAGTTGATAATCAGTACACTAGATGTCTCCATTGTATTGAATAGATGTGTAACTAGACAAATTCTAATGTTAACAGTAATTTCTCATATTTCATTATAAAGATACATTATTGACATTATTAGGGACTACTAAACATCCTTATACTAAAGTAACAGGATGTCTGTGTGTTTGTCTGTGTGTTTGTACCGAAGGATCTCGCTAACCGCTGAACCGATCGGGTTCTCCTTAACAGGGTAGCTTCTCATAGGTCCCGGGAAGGTTTATAACTATTTTGGGGGAGGGTGCCACCACCCTCCCATGAGAAATCGCCCCAAGAAAAAAATTACCCCTCCCGAAAAAGAGACTTCAACGAAACATAAACCAATTATTTCTCTAATTAGATATTTTAAATAAAAAAAAACATTCAAAGTGCCACTAGAGGCTTCTGGGGCGTAGCCGCTAGTCATTTAATAAAGTGCTAAAATAATGATAATACAATTATTTTTACACCACCCTATAATACCTATATATGCAACAACTTTTAATACACAGAAACTTCCAATTTTTAACAATTACAAGATATGACTCCTACTCTCTCGGGTGACATCGAACCGGCGACATTGAAGTAATTAATGCAACATTTTATGCTTGAGCTACAAGGGTTACTGAACTCTGAATAATATTTTAATCTAATAGGGTAAATGGAAGCAATTAGTACTGACCTTCTCCTTGTTGGGTGTGCAGAATCCAGCTCCCATATCCTCTGTCTTGTACCAAACAGCACCTACACAATTATACCTCATTAATTTCTTTGGTCATTGTCTTATCAACGTAGGCTATTGTAGAAACGCATGAACCATTGCAATATATGTAGAACTAGAGGTTGCACTCCTAAAACCACCAAACGACTTAAACCTAAAAAGCCCAAAACCATCCATAGACCTAAGCGAAGCTGCTCTAAAATGGAGAACTTAATCTGTCTAGCGGTTAACAATATCCTTTGCTACAGACAAAAAAGCTTACTTCTTTATGTAATAGGATACATGGATCTTTTTGACAGGGGAACATAATCATTTGTTGTCACTTTAGGTTGATAATATGAACCTCATTATTGGTCAGTTTCTTAATCCAGTAGAAGGAGAGTGGATGGGCGGTTGGGGGTATCGTTAATTTAGCTAACTTGGAAGTCCCACTTAATTAGAGTATATAAAAATCTGGTGCAACATTTAAGTAAATAGTAATAATATATCGATTACCATTACTGACAAATGACCATTGATTACAAGCCTTTGTCTGAAAAATTAGTTACACCTGTTTTGTCCTATGTAAATCTCCTACTCTTGAATTTGACACAGCAGTATTAGGTACTATTATAAAAACCTCTGTACACTGCGGTGTGGTCCAGACTTCAAACAGCAAGCATGCATGCTTCAATTTTTGCTAATGACGCAGGTGTAGGCAAGGACGTCCAGGGGGGGGGAAGTGGTGATTACCCCCCCCCCCCTACAAACGATTTTTTTCTTTTTACTACCCCCCCCCCCCATTTTAAATTTACCCCTACCTTGGGGGTCCAGTAGGCACCACCAACCATCTAGGAGGGGGTATTTAACCCCCCAAAATGAATAATCCCTAACAAAAAAATTTTGAAGGGGTGGTAAAAAAATTTGCGGTCCGCCTCGGGCGCCATTTTACCCGCCCCCTCTTAAAAAAATTTAACCCCCTTCAAATAAAAAAGCTTGTACGCCCCTGTTTGAAGGGCAGAAAATCTAAGGTATTCACTGGTACAATCATATAGTACCTGAGCAAGTAGCAGTGGGCATCACATCTCCGAATCCCCAGCTTGGGTGGTAGTCCCACTAAATTAGAATTATGCATCAATTTTTTTTTCTCATTAAAAAAATGATATTTGTCAAAAGTGTCTGTGAGTCATGAAAGAATCTTCTACACATGTTCACTCATTGTTCAGCCTGGTTTTGAACATATTTAATATTCTGTCTGTTTATATTTATTGCAAAAAAAAGATTTGATGATTCAAACAAATTAATTTAAAAATTTAAAAAAGGAAAATACTTACAGCCCAGATTTCGAATTCAGCTCCATTTACAGGGGCGAAAAACATAGCCTCGGGTCCAAGTCCTGAAGAAAGTTTATTTTTTTGATATTCCAAACTGCCATCTCTAGTGAAGAATTATAAATTAATGACAATTTTTGACAATATTTTCATTTTATGCATGACATTTTTGAAAAAAGTATCTATTCAGTTTGGTCTATCTTTATATCCCTTTATGCAATGTGCATATACCTATTTATTTGTCTTTATATCTATCCTGTTATCTATCTACCTATAGATTACAACTCTTTTATCCCTCTTTTTATCTACTTAATATCTAATTGACCTTCCATCTATCAAATTGATTTTCTATCTATCTATCTCCCTAATCCCATTCGCATGAAGTGCTATTCACCTTGCCATATGACGTAAAATGAGGGAGATGAGAGGAGAAGTGAGAAAGAAAACCAATAAAAAATAGATAGATAATCCCTCATTTTTATGACGTCATATGGCTGGTTTTTTAGTCACTTTGGGCTTTGTCCCTACCTGTAGCAGAATCACATTCACGTGGAGTGCAGGTCACCTTGCCAGTACCCTCTATCTATCTACCAATTAACCTTTAGCAGAATCCCATTCATTTGGAGTGCAGGTCACCTTGCCAGTACTCTATATCTATCTATCTACCTGTAACAGAATCCCATTCACGTGGAGTGCAGGTCACCTTTCCAGTACCCTCTGTCTATCTATCTACCTGTAGCAGAATCCCATTCAAGTAGAGTGGATGTCACCTTGCCAGTACCCTCTACTTATCTATCTAACAACCTGTAGCAGAATCCCCTTCACGTCAAGTGCATATCACCTTGCCAGTACCTTCCACTTAACTATCTATCTACCTGTAGCAGAATCCCATTCATGTGGAGTGCAGGTCACCTTGCCAGTACCCTCTATCAAGCTATCTACCAATCTGTAGCAGAATCCCATTCACGTGGAGTGCCTATCACCTTGCCAGTACCCTCAACTTAACTATCTATCTACCTGTAGCAGAATCCCATTCACGTGGAGTGCAGGTCACCTTGCCAGTACCCTCCACTTAACTATCTACCTACTTGTAGCAGAATCCCATTCACGTGGAGTGCAGGTCTCCTTGCCAGTACCCTCTATCTATCTATCTACCAACCTGTAGCAGAATCCCATTCACGTGGAGTGCATGTCACCTTGCCAGTACCCTCGTTGTTAGCTCCTAAAGTAAAAATATGCAATGCAATACATAGAATAGTAGTGTGACTTAATAGATACTTTTTATAATTAAAATATTGTGAAGGTGTATTATGCTGCTTTTTCTATTACATTTGTGTTTATTATTGATAAAATTTACTATTTTTTTTAACTATCGGCCCAAACTACTTTCTTCTCTATCTGTATTTCCTATTACTAACTGTCTTAGTTCAAGCCCTTCTGGCTTCTGTAGCATAGCTCAATTTCTGTATTAGGATTTTATTTTAAAAATCTCACCTTCTCCAAAGTCAGCATCAACACTAACATGTCCATAGCATTGGAGCACACCAGTGCCGGACCAATCAGCGGACACCTATAGATAGATGAAAAAATTGTTTTAGAAATCAGCAGGAATGGAGGGGACAATGGACTGTCTAGTATACTAGTATAACCCATAGTTTTATAATCATGTTTTCTTATTAATTGGCTTAAAATTTTACGGTACTCTTTGGTTTCCAAACTTCTTAACCAATAATTTCAATTTACAAAAGGGGTAATCTCATTTGTCTTCATTTGGTGATATGAATAAATGGATCTACTGCAGTTCACGGTAAAATAAGCTGCCAAACGGCTGAACGTACATATCATACCCGCACACCATTTTAAGCGGCATAAGAAGGCCTACAAATAATCTGTAATAGCCAAGATCCAATGATGCACAGGGAAAGCTTCACTGAAGAAAAAACGCGTAAAATAGGTCTTTTTTCGCGCATTTCTCTGCACTGTGAGATAATTATGCATTATTGATTTATGGCTATTCCAGATTATTTGTAGGCCTTCTTATGCCGCTTAAAACAGTGTGCGGGCATGATCTTTATGTTCAGCCGTTTGGCAGCTAGCAGCCTTTAAAATTCATAGATTTTTGGAAATATTGCTTACCAGCAATACTTTACCGTGAACTGCAGTAGATCCGAATTAATTTATCGTTCATTGTCTTATCCCTTAAGATCTCTTGGAATTTTTATTTGAAATTGACATGGACATTGAACACTTACAAAAAGTGAGTTAAAGGAGAAAGGATTTTATACGGTGAAATTAAAACGTTATGGGGTTGAAATGCAACCTAAACCCCTAAAAAATACCCTATAAATAATTGAATAAGTTTCATTACATTACAGAAAATAAGATAGCAAAAAACTTGATAAAAATTGAAATATTTGAAAACCTTACCAGAGCACTGGAGGCAAGAAGGGCAGAGGCAATGACAAACTTGAAGGCCATGTTGGACAAGACTAACAATATTTATCTCACAAAGATTACTATTTATATTATGGAAATTTTCTTATCTTTTAATATACTTTTGTTGTTTAAAGATTTAAAAATCAACATCACTTTTTACAAAATAATTCAGTATCAGTACACATAGAATAATTTTGATATAGAATTTCATATGATTTCCAGTATGACTAAGAAACCAATTAATATCTGCTGTATTAGAACCTGTTCTCATCCATACTAAAAATTCATGTCTAGCATTATATTAGAGACAATTTTTTACAAATATTAGAAAAAAATCATAAAATGAATGTCATTTTTGTTAGTTAGGACTTTGGACCAACAAAACTGGTATCAATTGGAACTTCCAGGCAAAGGTGTTCAAACAAAGGGTTGGTTGTCTGTTGGGATACCCAATACCCATTGGGCGCATCATCAGCGCCTTACACTGCAATCCAAGGATGTTGAGTATGTATGACGTTGAGAGGACGAGTTTCCAAAGCGCTATCCCGACTCCCAGAGGTATGTAAGAACAGATAGAATGATGCTATTTATGGCCATATGTAGTGGGGCTTACTTGAGACACCTATAAAATATAGCAGAATGACATTACGATATTCCAAACGAGTGGACAGATTTTTATGAAATTAGTAGCATTTTAAAGCATTTAATTTTCTCTATTGATTTTACTTTTATTTGCATTTTTAAGCCCACAAATGACGGATCTCGTAATTAATTATAAAACTAATGTACTTTTAGTATTCTGTAAAATTGTATGATTTTATCATGTGAGCTCTGGAAATTTTCCAAGAAATCAAAATACATATTTCTGCGCCGCATAAATATGTATATTTGACCTTTTAAGTCTACGCGTGTAGGTTTTAAGAGATATCTAATTTTGTACTCTTTATTAGAAAGGCCCCAGATATCCAGGGACGGCATCCTCAATGCATCACGGAGATTTCCCCGGCACAACTGAACGTGACTATTCGGGAAACTCAGCATACACTCCGGCCTGCTTAAATGTCATGTGCAGACCTACGTGTATCCCTAGCCATCCCTGTATGATCAGAAAACGCCCTCCAATACTCTGTAATTTTCCTATATGTATGATGTATTCATTAATTTGTGTAAACTATGTTTGTCTATTGAAAATATATCAGTTCCGCAGAATCAGTCTTTATTGGAGGATCTAATCCTAATTTTTATGCAGCTATTCCTAGCTGCCATTAATTATCCAGAAACTTATAAATTCCCTGTGGGTACTCCTGAATAGTTTTGTTATTTGCGTATCGGAGACGTCGATCAAAGGGAACGAGTCGCTTCGCTCTTGTATTCTCTCAGCCGCAACGTTACCAACTCAACGAGTAGCTCCGTCACCACCGCTCGAGGCGGGCTATTCTGTTTTTTTAAAAAGTCAACAAGGACATCCGATCCGTTACACCATAATTGACCTTGTTATCCTTTAGGAATTAATGATAATATTGTTTTTACATTTCTATGATTTTTTAGAAAGATAAAAGAATTAAGATGTTACTTCAATTCCAATTTACTATATTAACATTCTCTGTCAAGAAATTTTATTTTGACCTTTATCTTTTTTCTCAGGTGTAAGTAGATCCATAGAAAAATAAAGAATAGAGTATTGTACGTGTCATTAACAATTAAGAAAATTTTCTTTAAAAAAATGGTTTTATTAGGGACTTTAGAACCCTTCAAAGGGGGGTGTATACAGTGATACAACCTCCTAAATTTAACAGGGGGGATGGAAATACACCCCTCTTCTGCAGGCTTTGGGATTTTAATTGTGATTCTAGGAAACTTACTATGCTTTTGCTTATTATTTTTTTCTATATTTTTCTTATCATTTATTGTACAGTTAATATGATAATTTATAATAGAACTTCAGAAGTACATGTTTTTTTCACAATTTTAAGATAAAACATCCTAATAAACTTTGAATGGCTGTTTTAAGTTTTGAATAATCTATAATACAAAGTAGCTTGATGTCTGTCCGTCTGTCTGTCCCTTAAGATCTCGGTAACCACTAAACCGATTGGATTCTACTCTTCAGGGTATATACCTATTGGTCCTGTGGTGGTTTTAAGCTATTTTCTTGGGGGGTGGGACACCCCCAACCCCCCCAAAAACAAAAAAAATCCCCCCCATTTTTTTTTTTTTTTTTTTTTTTTTTCGTAGAAGAATTCTTTTGTAGAAATTTTCTTTTGAAGAAGAATTCTTTTGTAGATTTCTTTTGTAGAAATTTTCTTTTGTAGAAGATTTCTTTAGTTCTTCTTATTTTTTATTTTTTTTTATTTTTTTGTTGTCATCTCTTGGGGCAAAGCCCCTAGAGGCTAGGGGCGAAGCCGCTAGTTCTAATATAAAGGGATAGTTGCATCAAGTTCATTTCAACAGTTTGATAAGTTACAAGAATACCATCTAATGATCTAACATATATAATTTTGTATTACAATAAATAGCAATCAATTAGGCACCACCAAAATAGTCTTCATGCTGTTTTTGCAAAACAGGACAGCCATATAAGTTTCATACATCCCAAAAAACATGATTTTCGAGTCTACCTGGTAGAAAAATTAAATTCTTTCAAATATATGTCCTAGATATGTAGTTTAACCTAGTGAACAGAAAAAGATATGCAGCTCACTAAATTCAAGTTTAAATGCACTTCGTGCAACTACCCCTTCTTATAAATATATTCTTTCCTATAATTGCGTTAATAAATTAAAGGGTAATCTTTTGAGTAGCGAAACTACTACATAATTCCAAATATACGTCCGCCTGTACATCCATCAGACACGAAGTGGGGGAAACATGATTTTCTCGGCTCCTATTCAAGATAAAAGACTGAAACTTCTTTTCAACATTCACCTTAGTATGGAGCATATGTAAGTATAAAACATCCAAAGCGACCGGACTGCATTTAAGCAGCCTTTTAGCCGCTTTTACTTTTTACAACAGATTTTCTAGGCTCCTACAAAAGATACACGGTTGAAACTTCTTGCCAATATTCCCTTCATTGTGCCATAATTAAGCATAAAAAATTTATGGTAGTCTGACTGTATTTAAATAGCTTTGTAGCGGCTTTTCTTTTTACAACTTTCAAAGACATAAACCTTTTTATAAAGTTTCGTGATTTAAGGTTTTGCCTGCTCTCTCTCTTTCTTTTCTTTGAAAATGCAGAAATCAATTGGTTTAGAAGTTATTGAAATCTTATGCTATAGACAAAAACTTACTACTCTATATAATATAATTGTGGATGATTATAAATTTATCGTTCATTGTCTTATCCCTTTAGATCCCTGGCCTTACTAAGAACAGACAGACTCAGTAAATTTGTAGAGAAGCTTCCCTAAAAAATAAATTTATAACATTATTTTATTTAAATAGTTAACACACAAATTCTCCTCATTTACAATCTAATGTTTATATATTCTAGTTCCATAGAGTCAGAACTATTTTGTTGATCATAATCATTACATTTACAATCTAATGTTTATATATTCTAGTTTCATATAGCTAGGACTATTTTGTTGATCATAATTATTACTTTTACAATCTAATATTCATATAATCTAATTCCATTGAGCCAGGACTATTTTGTTGAATATAATCATTTTATTTACAATCTAATATTCATATAATCTAATTCCATTGAGCCAGGACTATTTTGTTGATCAAAATTATAGCATTTACAATCTAATATTTATATACTCTAATTCCATGGAGCCAGGACTATTTTGTTGAATATAATCATTATATTTACAATCTAATATTTATATAATCTATTTCCATGGAGCCAGGACTATTTTGTTGATCATAATCATTATATTTACAATCTAATATTTATATAATCTAATTCCATAGAAACAGGACTATTTTGTTGAATATAATCATTATATTTACAATCTAATATTTATATAATCTAATTCCATGGAGCCAGGACTATTTTGTTGAATATAATCATTATATTTACAATCTAATATTTATATAATCTAATTCCATGGAGCCAGGACTATTTTGTTGAATATAATCATTATATTTACAATCTAATATTTATATAATCTAATTCCATAGAGCCAGAACTATTTTGTTGAATATAATCATTATATTTACAATCTAATATTTATATAATCTAATTCCATGGAGCCAGGACTATTTTGTTGAATATAATCATTATATTTACAATCTAATATTTATATAATCTAATTCCATGGAGCCAGGACTATTTTGTTGAATATAATCATTATATTTACAATCTAATATTTATATAATCTATTTCCATGGAGCCAGGACTATTTTGTTGAATATAATCATTATATTTACAATCTAATATTTATATAATCTAATTCCATAGAGCCAGGACTATTTTGTTGAATATAATCATTATATTTACAATCTAATATTTATATAATCTAATTCCATGGAGCCAGGACTATTTTGTTGAATATAATCATTATATTTACAATCTAATATTTATATAATCTAATTCCATGGAGCCAGGACTATTTTGTTGAATATAATCATTATATTTACAATCTAATATTTATATAATCTAATTCCATAGAGCCAGGACTATTTTGTTGAATATAATCATTATATTTACAATCTAATATTTATATAATCTAATTCCATGGAGCCAGGACTATTTTGTTGAATATAATCATTATATTTACAATCTAATATTTATATAATCCGATTCCATAGAGCCAGAACTATTTTGTTGAATATAATCATTAGATCTACAATCTAATATTTATATAATCTAATTCCATAGAGCCAGGACCATTTTATTGAATATAATCATTATATTTACAATCTAATATTTATATAATCTAGTTCCATAGAGCCAGGGCCATTTTGTTGGTCATCACTGTAGACACCTCCATAAGCCTAGATAATATTTTTTTAAGTAACTGCATGTCTTTCTGTCTGTCTGAGTGTACAGAAGGATCTTGTTAACCGCTGAACCGATATGTTTTTTCCTTACCAGTGTAGCCTCTCATAAGTTTAAGGTAGGGTAAATCATAATTTCAATTAAAGGATTTATGAAACCAAATGATGAATGTATATTAAGATGTACAAAGAAATAATTGGTGAAGCAAAGAATCATAGAACACCATTTGGGTGTTAAAACTATAATAAAATACAGAGAGGTATTGAACATTGGAAAATGGTACCCAAAGTTTTATAAACACGTTCTCTTATTTGTCTTATTAACATTTGAAACGTCTAAATATGAATCTTTATTTGTTGGTTCTATCTAGCAATGTCCAAACTTTGTTACTGAAATTATAAATCATACATTAATTAATTTGCATCGTCTTATCACTTAAGATCCATGAATCAAACCCCATGGATATGAAATTGTTTAAAGTACATCTTTTATGATAAAAGTTTTATTTTATGCTAAAGTTTAGAGGTATACTGCAGAGCTATTGAGAAAGTATAAATTGTTACAGGAAATCTCTAAAAATCTTTATCATACTTTTAAGTTTTACTTTAATATTTGTGTATAAGGGAAACTAACTGAAAGATACCATACACTACAACAAAATATTGAAATTAAAGCTTTTCTATAGTTAGGGTCTGTCCGTCCGTTAGTCTACCCTTTTCGTTAATTTAGATATGTTATAATTGTCCTGCCGATTTCAAACTTTGGATGATAATTCCTATAACAGTAAGGTATAATTTGTATAATTTATTTATCCTATTAATGTGATTTTTGGAATAATTATGCCTAGGATAAAAAGGTACAATATTATTAGCGAGGCATCTTTAGATTCAAATCCTAAAATGAAAATATGTCCTGTACTTATACTGTATCCTGTATTTACTCAATTTGCAACAAATTTGTGTACAATTTTGTTCAGACTTACAAATTAATGTTCTGCTTATTAAGTTCTGACACTCAACAAGGTTATTGTCGTTAGTCCTTCCTTCTGATTTTAAAGCTTCGCTTTTATGGATGTTGTAATCCCTGTTTCAATTTTATTCATTAATTAAAGAAAATAAACCTTATGTTATAAAATATACAATACATGGACGATAAATAGATGTACACTTCTGCACCGGTTATATTAGGCAAAACTACAACTTCTACTTCTGTAGATTCAAATTATTGGTGGAAACGTTTGGTCACTACTAGATTTAACATAAGTACCCTAAAGTTTTGAAACCTCTGAATAGGAGAACGTAAAACATTGATGACCAGTTTAATTTACATACTAATGTCCCCTTTCCTCCCTGCAGACAACCCGTTGCGAATTTTCATAAATTATACCTGGATCCCAACTCCAGCAATCTTATTTCTGTCCAATGGTTCTGTATCTACCGGTTGTCCCCTTCAATAAAAAAATTGGTACCGAGCCATACATTTCAACAAAATATCATAAAAAAAACGAAAATTTAAATTATATTGTTTATCCCTATTTCATTGATGACCTGTTCCTTTAGTGCCTGAAATCCACCAAAACAGTTGCTTTATTACTTTGCCAAAAATTAACAGAATGAAAAACAAATTACTTTCCTTTTTATATCTGTTGCAATCCAAAGATCTCAGAAACGGCTAAAACGCTTTTAATAAAATATAAAAGGTCTTTAGGACAAAGTTGTTATTCTATAAATTAACATGATGTTTTCCAGCTATTCTGTCTGTCTATTAAAATTATAACAATTGTTAAGCGCCATAATAATTTGAAGTTTTAGATGGATAACAAATCTCCATATATAAATGTAACAGGATCTATGTCTGTGTGCATGTCTGTAGGATCTCGCTAACCACTAAACCGATATGGTTCTCCTTTACAGTGTTGCTTCTCATAGTTCCTGGAAAGGTACCATATTAGAAAAAAATGACCTCCCATATTTTTTTGCTTTTTCTTTTAAACTAAAAGTGGGTCGTCGAATATCGCTAACCCTCCCCCCCCCCCCCCCACCTCCCACACACACACTTTAGGTGCCTCTAGAGGCCTCTATGGGTTTAGCCATTAGTAGAATGATATAGCAATATTGATAACATGTAATTACCTAAAGTAAGCTTGAAAAGAATCCAAGTAGAGTTTGATCTGTGAAAATATGGAGTTGGAAGTCTCAACATCAAAGAAGGATTCATAAGTGACTAAAATTTAAGTGTATTAGTTCATAAATTATAAATACTTTCAGTTTAAATATATTAGAAAAGGATACTCTCAGAATTTGGGTGAATTTTATGATGGAGGGCTTAATTCATAGTCCGAGTTTGTACTATGCTGTACAATATTGTTATATTCTAGATTATTGCAAATTTTATAAAAAAAAAAATTCCGTATGTCACAGCGTATAAGTACTTTAGCATACAAGGTTTTGGGATTTACTTAGTATTATAGATTTTTGATTTTACAAGCTTCCTATTTTTAAAATGATTGTTTTCCTCCAACCTTTTATTGTTATTGCTGCTTCACTTAACGACATACTGGATCAATAGGTGATTCACTAAATAAGGGCCTTTAAAAGATTTATAGAAGGGCTCGGCAGCCGCACGCCAGCCGCCTGTAAGCTTCAGGGAAATCAACCTTTTACAATATCAAAAATTGACCAGAATAAACCTGACCCTAAACAAATTTCAATGCCTCCAACAGGGTTTTAATTTGAGGCTTCCTTGCAGCTGACGCTCTGCTTCCGAGCACTGATTTACAGCAAGACATACATTAAAATTTAAATACTATATAATTCATTTTACTCTTATGATGCATAATTTATTATTTAAAAGTTTTTGAGGGAGGTAAGGGACATTTGGCTGTAAATCATACTTGCACAAGTTTTATAACCAGAGGTGAATTCTTTCAAAAAAAATGCCTCACTAAAATCAGTGAGGCCAGGCTCACTAAAAATTTTGAGGGGATAATTTTGCCTCATTAAAATTTTAGTGAGGCAAACTGATTTTAGTGAGGCAAAAGTTTTTTTTAAGAATTCACCTCAGGTCAAGGACTTTCAAGCTTTCAATTTTGATGGAGGTAAAATAACTAGATGTTAATCTTGATTACCTTTAGGATCAACATTTTCCATATTATGATAAAAGATTATTTTCCAATGGTTCAAACCTAAAAAAAAGCAAAAACTCTTTAGATAGACCAAAGGACAGAGAGACAGACATGTATATTGATAAATTAGCTTTATTACTGAAAGTTTAACACTTGTGCAAACTGATTGAATAGGTGTAATAAAAAAAAGTTATGTAATTCCACAATTAATTTTATTGATAATATAATGTGGTAATCAACACCCAAGTTTATGTATCCTTATTCCTGCTCACATTCCTATACTTCTCTGGCTGAGTCAGACCTCCACTTGTAACCGCCACCATACTCCATCCTGCTGTGTTGAGGGCTAGTTGATTGTTGCAGGCCAAAGAGTGAATACGCTTCCTCCCGTCTGCATTCGGTTAGATACAAGCCTATAAGTCTAGGCTGGCGGTATCTATATTTCCCACGTGTTCAAGTACGTCGTTTCTTACCTAACTAAGAAACAGGACGTCCAAGCCTTTAATATATATATCATAATAAATATATCCTATAATAATAATCCCATTAATCTGCCTATTTCTAACCAGTTTTATATGTTTAATAAATGTGTATTTTTTAGAAATACTTTGTTAGATTATTGATTATTAAATTGTATCGGAGCTACTCTATACTCGTATTCGCAGTCTGTCTGTACATCCCCTCATACGTCATTTTGGCGCAGTCTTGTCTACCACTCATTTTTTGAGGGGGGAAGGTTTGGATAATTAGCGTACAGACAAAATTAAATTGTAAAGTAGCTTCGATTGCAAAGTGAAATTAATATTTTCCTGATAACTAAGTTTATTCACGGAAACGGTTTACAGTAACAATTTGTTACAGAATATTTATAATAATTATTTCGTGGCAAACTGCCAAATAAAGATAAAAAGGAACCAGCCTTTTATTTTCACACTAGTATTTAATTTCACACATTTCCATATTTTCTCCTTAAAACAGGAAGAAAGGGATATTCCCAAGTTCTTAAAAAGTTTCGTGGTAGACAAATCAGTGTTAACGAACACTACACTCCAGCACCATGACCGATAAGAAAAATGATGATAAACAAAAACCTCCGCCGGCTCCGGCCGTCTCTGGCACCTCTCAGCAGCAGCAGCAGCAGCAGCAGCAGGCTGACCCGCTTTCCCCTGAAAAAATCAAAGATCTCATATCGGAAGCGTTAAATGATAAGTTAAACGAATATTCGGCACATTATAGAGATTTAATAAAACAAGAATCCGAGATTATGCAGCTCGAATTAGAAACAAAATGGGCAGGGTTTAAGGACACAGAATCACATCGCAGATTATTAGCCGATACCGACATTTTAGATCTAAAACGCAGAGTATCAAAACTCCCAGCGGACGGAAATCTTGGCCCATTGTTTGCGGAAAAAACGCTAAACGAAAGTCTTAACATGACTCATTTTAACACCATAGGTGATGATTCAATTAATGCCACTTTTTATGACCGTATATCGGTCCAGCAAAAGATAAACGTGGTTGAATGGGTCGCCAAGGATAGGATGACAGCCCCAGGTTGTATGGCCTATTCAATTGTAGGCTTTATAGGTCCGGCGGATAATGACAATTGGATGAATGTAAGAGAAACTTCTCTAACTGAATATGAAAAAACCTTGCTAGAAAGGATTCCCTTTATCCCTGATAGGATTAAGTCGTTAGAACCCCTCCGTAAAACTACAAGGTCTGCACCCAATGTAGCAACAAGACCCTCTACAAGAAATACGCCAAACACAGGCGCAGCCGCAACGGCAACAACTAGCGCCGCCGACGATGACTTTATTAAAGAATGCTTTATTAAGGGACAAAAATGGGATTCCGATTTTGCGAGGGATGCCCCTAGGTGGGACGGTAGGGCTGATTTTGATAACTTCTTTTCTAATATGTGGAGGGTTGCAAAGACATATAGAATCTGTGACCCAATCCTTTTTAAGGATATTTTATACCAGCGAATTTATGACTCTAGAGGGGAACGATTAGGAGACTTAATTACGCCTGAAAGAAATCAGGCCTTATCTGCTTTAAGTTATTACCTGATGATTAGGAGGCTGGTCACTCCTTTCTCGGATCCAGAAGTAGCCTCTCAGTACTTCTACAACCTAAAACAGGAGACTAATCAACCCCTTGATACCTATTTTGAAAACAAACTTAGGGTTTTCAAACTCATGAATCCTGGTCTCATACCTAAAAAGAAGTGGAAAGAATTCTATCTTAACGTTAGCAAAAATCTGCTGTATACCAACCTTGCCATAGACATGGCCAATTATGTTGAGAGTATGCAATTTTTGGACGATTACAACGCTTACTTAAATAAACTTATTAATCTCGGACAGAGATACGTTAACTGGGATGGGTCTGGCCATATTAGCAAGGAAAACCTTTCTGCTTGCTATTCTCAAGCCATGGAAATGTTCCTACCTAAAAATTCTGCGGAAACGAAAAAACAACCCATAATCAGTATTATCGAAGATAATATCCCCACTAACACGGCAATGTATAAGGAAAACTTAACCGAAGAACCTAACGAGGTTCCTTCTTGGGTAGACCATGAGGATGATCCTATTGCTTGGGATCAAATCGAGGGCGTTATAGGAGCCTTTAATGGGAGGAGTAAAAATATTAAATGCTGGCATTGTAATATCCCTGGCCATGTAGTGCAAAATTGCAACAAAAAGAAAGCTGGGGAGCCCCCAAATCCTGAGTCCCGCTTTGGTAAAACACGGAGTAAATTCACGCCCAGAAAAGCTCCAAGTAATAGTAATAAAATACCTGAGCAGTATGCGCGTAAAACTATTAACCAAATGGATCAGGAAGCCAGCGAAGAATCTGAAATAGATAAATATGTTCAAGCGATTGTTAAAAATCACGTCCTCTAAATATAAAAGTGGATTTATGCGATATTAATTGTCCCTATCCCAGAAAATAAAAATTTGCTGAATGAGTTTCATATTTTGATATGAAAGATAAACAAAATATCCCATGCCAAGCTAAGCTTGCAAATTCCTTAATATCAAATATCCCTTGCCAAGCAATGCTTTGGCGCGAAAAAAATAAAACAAATTATTGTTATTAAGTCTGACTAAGCAACACAAAATAAACTCCTCCCCCTCCTTTCCCTATCCAAATGTAGCTGATACAGGAAATTGGGGGAAATAGTGAAGTAACCTGAGGAGCATTTCACATGCACTTAATATTTCCATTTTTTAAAATCTAATAGTCTTTATCAAGAAGCTAATAAGTGAATACCTATTTTCTATTTAGTAGTATTTATTTTTAATATCGCACGACTTATCTAATATGTAAATATCGTATATTTTGAATGTATATATAGTAGAATCTAAAACATTCTAGTTCAATTTTTAACCGCTAGGGGAACTTAAGCGAATTATCTGTATATAAACAATGATTTTTGAGTTGAACCCTCAGTATCAATTTTATCTGAGAGTTGCTCACTCTTAGCCTCTGGTTTTTGTAGCTGAAATATCTCAGCAATTATGTATATTAACTTATCCATATGGATAAATATTATTGCATTTTGTACAGTGACAATAATAGAACTATATTTAATTTATTATGTATCCGAAAGATGTCGCCTAGAATGCTACCGCGGTCCGTATAAGTAAATGATAAGGTTAAGAAGGGGGGGGGTCTATGGAAAATCTGTATAAATACAAGCAAATTTTCAAATCTAATTCAGTTGTCCTTCAGTTCTTTGTTGTTATCATTTACTCATTTTTGAGCTGCAATCAAGCAGCATTTAAAAATTAAAATCTTTAATCATTTAAGATGTGATTAATAAAATCTTAAAACATTTTGATTAAATTATTTTCCGCTAGGATTACTAGCAGAATGAAATAAAGTTAGTTCTATTAGCTTCCGCTAGGATTATCAGTGGAATAAAAAGTCTATATAAAAGTGAATGCACATTATTAATCGAGGCCAGTTACTACCAAAGCAGTTACTACAAACCACATCCTATTTTTTTAAGCTGATTTCAGCATTAATTATACTCTAGTAATTATATAAGCTTGTTCTACCCCATAGGTGGTAAAAATTAAGTATAAATACTAACAATATCAGAATAATAAACCAGTCATCATTGACCCTCTTTATTATATTAACCATATCTAATAATTTTTGAGCTATAATTTAGCGCTAACCTTAAATTATTTGTATCGTGAATCAGATACTGACTAATGACACTATATTTTGTATAAATACAGATGTAAGTCAAAAAATAAGTCAGTCTGTTTTTAATGTCTTGTTAGTTGCAAGCTGAACACTTATTTTTAAGCTACTTTGTAGCCCTTCAATCTTTTAAAACTTTTTAGTTCAGTTTTATTCCGATAGGTTTCTATCATATATCCAAGTATATAAATAAGGACCCGTATAAAAATTAAGTAGTTTCTTTAGAACTATTAACATTCTCATGCTTATTGAGACATTTCTGGAGCTGAAAAGCGCTTGATAAAAAACTTAATGAAACCCAGAAAGCTATACAAAATTATTTTAACAATTAACCATATTGTTAAAACATTTCATTATTTAAAAAATTTCGACAGACAACTATACCTGGAACACAGGAAGTCTCTGTGTGAGGATTACCATCGTCTAACCGCTGAGGTGGGAATCTTGGAAAATATGCATCTTAGGCTTCGACTAAAAATATAATTTATTTTATAATGCCTATCTGTGCAAAACTAAAAGTTCTTAATCCCGTGGGGGGGGAATTCCTGCAACACGCTTTAGTGGATACAGGAAATAACTTTAGGTCCCTTATTTCTAGAGAAATCTTAGATGATAATAAAATCACATTCACCCCCGCCAATCTTAGCGCTCTGTCTGTAGATTTAAAACCAGTAAATATCATAGGACATGTAAGTTTAAAATTCAGCTTTGATGGGTCAGATAAAATATTCGAAGAAACGTTTTACATCCCTGAAACGACGTCTAAAATTATAAATCTAGGATATGAATTTCTCAAAGTTAATCGAATTAATTTATTATTAGATAAGTTTTCCTTTGAGCTCCCCAATGGCGAGCAAATCCCCATAGAAAATTCAACAATTAATATAGTTGAAGAAAGTAAAAACGTACCCTTAATTCCTACAAATAATGTTCATACGGAACAAAACTCCCTTATCCCGGGAATAAATTGGAGTAACAAGGGGGGTACTGGGACATTAAAACAAAATAAAACATGCGTAAAATTAGCAAAGAAAACAACATTCTTGCCGGGGGGGAATACAACGGTGATAATAACTCCTATTCATCAGAAAAATAGGAAGCTGTATATATCCCCAAATAATTCTAAAATGACAAGCCATAACGGCTTAATGCTTATGGAGGGTATTTATAATGTAAATGAGAAAGGAGAATGTTGGGTAAATTTTGTTAATTTAGCAGGAAAAAATATTACCTTATTGGATAACGTCAAAGTTGGATATTGCTTTGAATTCGAATCAGATCCCCCAAATTCCTGCAATAAAAGTATTAATCAAATAAATGAATTATCAGGAACTACACTTCTTAAAAGAATTAAATTCATTAAAGAAAAATTAGATTTAGAAAATAGTGATCTTATCAAAAATAACCCAGGGATGAAGGAAAAGGTAGTAAAATTATGCCTTGATCATTTTGATATATTTTCGGCTGACGATGCCGATATCGGTAACTGTGACCTTTTACAGTATAAAATAGACTTGATCCCCGGGGCTAAACCTATTAAGGCTAGAAACATTCAGTTAAACCCATTATACGAAGCCAAATTAAAAGAACAAATTGAAAATTGGCTAAGGGGGGGCGTCATTGAGGAGGGCTACAGCGAGTGGTCCTCCCCAATCTTTGCGGTAAAGAAAAAACCGACGGCTGGGGGGGAAGGCAAGCTTAGGTTCGTTATCGACTTTCGTGCGCTTAATAGTGTAACACGAAAAATTAATTGGCCCCTTCCCCTGATTTCTAGTAATTTAGAAAAATTAGGCACTGGTAATGTATTTACCACCCTCGATTTGACTAGCGCATTCCATGCGCTAGCCATTTCGAAGGAAAGTAAACACTTGACCGCGTTCACAGCCCTTAACAGGCAGTATCTTTTCAAGAAACTGCCGTTTGGACTGTGTAACGCGCCAAGTGTTTTCTGCCACTTGATGGACAAAGTCCTAACCCTTATCCCTGGCTTATATGAATTTATAATATCTTACCTTGATGATCTTATTATATTCTCAAAGAATGTTGAGGAACATCTGAAACATCTCAGAAAACTCTTCGGAGTCCTAAAAATAGCAAAACTTAAGTTAAATCTAGCCAAATGTAAATTTTTCACATCCGAATGTACATATTTAGGCCATATAGTCAGTTCCCAAGGACTTAAAATGAACCCCGAATATTTAGAACAAATTAAAAATTGGAGCAGGCCCAGGACAGGCAAGGAACTCCAGCGTTTCCTGGGCTTCTCCAATTATTATAGGGCCTATTTCCCATCCTATGCAAAAAATTCTTGCACCCTAGATGAACACAGAAATGATAAAATTATCGAATGGACTAATTCCCTATCAAAAGATTGGGAAAATTTCATAAATATGTTCTCAAATTCTATAAGTAAAGGCTACCCCCAGTGGGATAATCCTAACCCCTTTATAGTAGACGTAGATTTTTCTACGAGTTATTTCGCTGGAATTCTCAGCCAAAATCAGGGGGGGGTAGAAAGAATTATTGGAATATGTTCCAAAAAATGTAACGGGGCAGAGAAAAATTATCCAAGTTATAAAGGTGAATTAGCATGTCTAGTATTTGTTCTTAAAACCTTTCTTCATTATTTAAGATTCAGAAACTTTATTGTGCGTACGGATTCGATTTCCTTAGTTCATTACAAAAAATGGCAAAAAGGAACAATAAATGGTGTAACTGTAAGATGGATTTACTTCATCCAAAGTTTTGACTTTACAGTAATTCATCGAAAGGGTAGGGACCATTGTAATGCCGACAATTTATCTAGAGGGCAATTTTTATGCAAAGAACATAAGGAAACCGATTGTGAAAAATGTACTAGCTCATTTACCTTGGATCCTTATGAACAGGATTGTCCATACCAAGACCAGATCTTTGAGTTACATTCGGCTTCGGAAGTCGGTGTAAACAATGTTTGGCAATCTGAAACACAAAAAGATCAAGTATTATCTGAAATTCGTAGGTGGATATTCGAAAAAAAGAAGTTGTCAAGCTTTGAAAAAGCTGAACTAACCGGCCGGAAAGAGGTCCTTTTTAAGCTAATAGAACATTTATACGTTATGGAAGGACTTCTAATATTTAGACAACCTCTTAGCAATGGAACATTCATTGAAAGACCCGTCGTACCCATTGGATTATATAATAAAGTTTTCGAATTGGCACATAATAATAGTATAGGTCACAAGGGGGTTAACGAAACAACACGCAAGATAAATGAAAGATTCTTCCTTATAGGAATTAATAAGTTTGTCGAATCACGCATTAAAAATTGTATTACCTGCCTAAGAAAAATAGGACAGGTACCTAAACACAAGCAACCTATCACCCATTCAGCCATTAGTCACGAGATTTTTGGCCAGGTGTCAGTAGACCTTATCGGTCCTTTAACCCCTAACTATTTTCAAGGACAACATGTCCGTTACATATTTATACTGGTTGACCTATTCTCTAGGTATATTATCGCTCACCCCATCAAGGACGCCACCGTGGAAAGCACGGTGAAGGTCATCCTTGAACAGGTGGTACCCATCTACGGCTTATTTCGGTCATTGAGAAGTGACAGGGGAACAAATTTTACTGGGGAAGTTTTCAAAAAGGTTATGGATGAACTAGGTATCGAAACTAAACTTATTCCCCCAAGAAACCCTAATAGTAACCCATGTGAAAGGCATAATCAAAGCATTTATGCAGGTCTTAGATCCGATGACCGATTTGAAAGTAAAGACTGGGCAAGAAAATTAGCCTTGACCACTTTTGTAATTAACTCTAGTACGTCTAGAAGAACGGGGTATACGCCTTATTACCTCATGTTCGGCAGGCAACCAACTCTCAATCTCGATTTCTTTTCTCCAATCTTGCAGAAAAGACAGGACATTGACTGCAGGTCTTACTTGAACTACCTAAAAAATTTGGAAGAAATTATTGCACAGGTTTCCAAAAAATCTAAGATTTATTTAGAGTTTCAAAATAAATCTAGGAAGGCTTCATCTCCCCTTTTCGTTAACGACGTGGTCTTCGCATTTTTTAACCTAGTCAAAATAGGGGTCAGTAAAAAATTGCAATCTTTCTATGGGGGTCCTTTTATTGTAACAAAAAAATTCTCAGAGGCCCTTTTTGAGCTCAGTCCCTTTGGATCAAATCCAATAAAAACTAACCAAGTTGTTAGTAGAGATAAAATACGGAAAATAGATTCTAAAGTAGAATTATTGGGGGAAACACTTTCCTTTAACGTCTTTCCTATTGAGGAAATCGTCCCGTCTGAGGAAATAACCTTAGGAATAGATAATACCGGGCAAACCGAAATAAACGATAATAAAGGTATGGAAAATGACGATTTTACCTACCTAGATAACGATGGTGACGATTTTATAGAAGGAAACCCCGAAACTAGTCAGGATTTACCCCAGGGGGAGGTGGATTGTGATGGGGGAGGGGATATAATGGAAAAAAACTCACCATTTGAGTCACAGCCCAAAGACCAAGAACCCCCTGGCGCAGATCGGTCATCCGGTCCTCAAATTCACGTCGAAAATAGTTTCTTGGAAGAAACCGTCCCGTCCGAGGCTTCTTTCTTCGCACAAAGACCTAAACAATCCAGCCCTGAAAAGGTTATTAACGTTAACAAACAAAGCATAGTACCCAAGTATATATTAGAAGAAGAAAGAAAAACTAGGTCACAAGGGGGGGATAACCGCATACATGTCCAAATCGGACTGCATAACCCAATTAAAAGGAAAAAATAAAATGTATATAAATGTATTATATAAAACCAAGGTGGCAAATGTATATAGCTTAATCTACGTATGTATAATAACGAAAATAAACAAAAAAAAATATATGTTAAAACTAACTAATTAACATATTTCAGAGAAAAACGAGAAGCATAAAAATAAAATGCAGCATCATTTGGCAAAGGCACCAGGAGCTCGAGGTAAATTTATTTTGGGATTCTTGGGGCTTTTTATTATTTTGGCAAAATCAAATGCGTCCGAAATAATACAAATAGATGCGACTCAATGTGTAGCAAACGAAAATCCGCGTTTGAAAATCTCTGAATGCGCTGCGTTTCTTAATATTACTAATATTGAACAAAAACAATTTCACCTGCTGCAAAAGGTTGAAAGAAAAATTATACCTGGAATTCGTTGCCACCTCCGAACCAGTACTCATTACTGGTATTGTGGCAGATATAGCCACATACACCTCGCTGCTCCAGCTCTTGTAGAGATACCGAACCTCGTAACTTATGAAGACTGTTACACCATGTCCAAAACTAAAATATTTAACTTTGAAGGAAAATCAGTCTCAGTGTATGAACACCAGATGTCATACACGCGTTTCCTGGTAAACGGGACACTCACTTACCCCAACAACATCCTTAACGGCATCGACCCCGCCTGCGAGGGGAACGGCGTAAACATTAACGGCATTTTTATCCCTGGGACATTTGAGGAAAAACAAATAGGGGTCCAGGCTGAGCCTGTTGAATTATTACAAACAAAAGCGGGCTGTTACCTGGGCAGTCACTGGGTGGGAAACAATTGTTTAGATCACAATCTGAGATTAGGCTACGATAGAATTATCTCAGATGATAAAACTGATAGCGCACAAAAATTCACTTCTCCTTGGCGAACGGTAGACATCTTTAATATTTCATTGTTTACATTTGAAGGAGAACAGGGTACCCAAAAATATCTAGTGATCGATCCCCAAATTACTCTAGCACTAGAACTTAAAGATAAAAAACATTTTGAAAGTCTAATTCCCGAATTATTTTATTACAAAACTAATATTGATAATTTAATGGTATGGTTCACAAATGCTATAAAACCATATTTCCCACTCTTAAACGCTAAAGAAAAAGATGATATGTTACCACTAGAGATTTTCTATTCCTATCAACAATATAACAAATTAATTGTCCCCGAAACTCGCTGTTTACAGAACCATTTTCTGTCTAAAAGCAGTATTCAGACTCATCGTAAAAAACTAGTTAGGGCGCTCGGTGAGCTGGATTTAGTAATACAGTGCGACAGTCTTAAAATCAATGTTTCTTTGGGAGAAAATTTACCCTGTTTTGTGGATCATTTTTCGGTTTCAGTCAATAATAAGACTATGGGAATATCCCCATTTTCACGCAGATTGGTTAATACCACCCATTTAACCCCGACTAAATGTGCCGAAAATCCAATTTTCTTACATTTGTACCAAGGAAAATTCCTTGGTAATCAAGGGCAGGGTATGCAAATACTAAATGTAAATCAATATCTTATGGATAAACCGATTAGCTTATTTCTATATCATTCTTGGCAAAGCCTAGAAAAAACTAATTTCTCAGAAAGTGCCGAGGAATTATACCTCAGCCAACTTGCCGCAGACTCCAATAATTTTGAAGTAAAAATAACTGACTCCTGGTTTATTCAAACGTATCATAAGGTGGTTGATTTTCTATCCAGTACTTGGTATCATATAGTGCTTGTAGTAGCAGCCATCCTTACAGGAATAGGGTCGTTATTATGCGTCGCTTTTATTATCTACATATTAGCCTGCACCAAAATTCACGCGTACAAAGAAGGAAGTACGAGTGAAACGCACGAATTGCGGGATTTTACAAATAATGGGGAAAACTAATCCCCTCAAAAACGGACGACCTGTATCAAGCATATATACCTATAAAATTGTCGTCCCTAAAGGTCGTCTTTGTAAAAATATTTCCTTATTCGGTATAAGGAATTAATGACCCTCAATTTTAAGTTTATTATTTTTGTTTTAGGATATCCCAGGCGGAATTTTTCAAGGGGTTTTCACCACTCCCATGGGGCCGGTCACTCTTCATACCGTCGAGAATATGAAGAGGCACCCTTTTACAATGAAGAGGACTATTACTATGACAGCAATCATGGCTATCCCCAGGGCGGCCCTGAGGAAGCCTACTATGAACCTGATGAAAACAGGTATCAGCCGCGGGTAAAACCGCCGCGCAACCCTGAAAACCTCAGTGAACTGCAATGTGTCTCAAAGTCAATCCACGTTTACCGCCAAGCGAGAAAAGATGTTCCAAAGGAACTCCTAGACTTGCAAGAAAAATTGCGGCAGGCTAAAAACTTAGAAGCCAACGAATATTCCGATAAAGCCAGGTCTAGAACCAGGCCTCTAATGGAACAAAATAGGGGAGGGGAACCGCAAAAAAATCGGGTGGAATCGCCGCCAAAACGTAGTGCCTCACCTGAATTGGAGGTAGTCGCCGTAAAATCTGCCCCAAAAGCGGTAGAAAAACGTCCGCCAACACCAACAGGCAGCGGCGGCCCAGTAGCCAAAAAGGCTAAGGTGGAAATTCAACCGCCTCCATTACCCCCTAAAAAGAAAGAAACATTAGCAGAAAACAAAAGTGAGCCTAAGGCTTTTTGGGTGACCGCTGAGGAATGGAAAAAAGTCCTATCCTCCACTGTAAAAGAAGCAATGGAGGAAGCTCTTCTCCCCTTCCAGAGAAGTCTGGAAACTAAAATTGCTAGCAATGCTTCATTTGTTGAGAAAGCATATATACAACATGGCAAGCGCCTTATTGAAATTTCCGCAGAATTACTGCGGAACCGCAGAACTTTGCGCGACAAAATTCGCACCGTCTCTGAGGACTCGACCGTTGAGTTAAAAACACGAATGACCACGGTTATTGAGGCCACTAGTCGACTGTTGGACCAAAACTCTGACAGGGTAATTAAATATATTAATACTCGTTGTAATGTAATGAATGTACCTGGGCAGAATGTGGCACCCATAGAGGCATCTCTTCCCGCTGGGGACGTACCCCGGCCAGATGATGATGGAGTTGAGCTGATCTCCCATTATGGCGGTTCTGAGTGCTCTGATGAGTACAGGCCCACCGATAGAGAAGGCAATCCAGAGGTCCTGGATCCTGCAGAGGAAAACAGCGACACAGAGCTCGATGCTCAAATCAGTGAGCTCTTTCCATCTGGAATTGATCTGCCTGTTAATCCGCAGGCTGGCGCTGCCGCTGAAGATCCAGTAACCACGGCTCCCTGTGAGGGCATGTTAGCCCTCCAGAATGCTGTTGCTCCAGAGCCTCCAGCAGCTCCAGAAAATCCTACTCCCGCTGAACCCAATCCTGTGGATATCGTAGAGAGGGCTATGGCCGCGATTGAAGAACCTGCGAGTACCACATCAACCCGCAGAAGCCGGCGTGCAGGTCAACTGTGAGGGAATATTTCATATTCCCTCAGAGGGGGCAAGTGTGGTAATCAACACCCAAGTTTATGTATCCTTATTCCTGCTCACATTCCTATACTTCTCTGGCTGAGTCAGACCTCCACTTGTAACCGCCACCATACTCCATCCTGCTGTGTTGAGGGCTAGTTGATTGTTGCAGGCCAAAGAGTGAATACGCTTCCTCCCGTCTGCATTCGGTTAGATACAAGCCTATAAGTCTAGGCTGGCGGTATCTATATTTCCCACGTGTTCAAGTACGTCGTTTCTTACCTAACTAAGAAACAGGACGTCCAAGCCTTTAATATATATATCATAATAAATATATCCTATAATAATAATCCCATTAATCTGCCTATTTCTAACCAGTTTTATATGTTTAATAAATGTGTATTTTTTAGAAATACTTTGTTAGATTATTGATTATTAAATTGTATCGGAGCTACTCTATACTCGTATTCGCAGTCTGTCTGTACATCCCCTCATACGTCAATAAGTTTTATTCGTTTTAGATAAATCAAAAATTACAAAAGATAAAATAACAAAAGTAAGAAAAGTATAATAGAATCTACTTCAGCTATTATCTTTCTTTTTGAAAGAAACGTTCTTTTAATTAAATAAAAATTGATACAATGAAAAAGAAATTTCAAAGAATCTTGATTATTTGGAAAAAATAGTTTGTACTGAGTATGAAACAGAATCAATATATTTTGAAATAATTGTTTTAAGAGGATTTATATAACAGCTAAGTATAATTATTATCTATCTAGGTGAATAGATACCTTTATTGGAGTGGGGACAAAAACACCTAATTTAAAAATACCTAATTTAAAAATGCCTTATTTTATAAATGTCTAATGTGACAAAACACCTAATTTATAAATACCTAATTTAAAAATGTCTAATTTAAAAATGCCTAATTTTAAAAATGCCTAATGTGATAAAACACCTAATTTTAAAAATGCCTAATTTTATAAATACCTAACTATAAATACCTAAGTTTAAAAATACCTAATTTTAAAATACCTAATTTAAAAAAACCTAATTTTAGCATATCTTAAAACTGTTGTTAAATGATGTTAAATTTATGATTAGTTTGTGGCACCTCCAGGTATAAGGTATAACCAACAAGCGAAATAAATATAAAATAATATTTGGGGGGCAAATGGAGAGGTCGTCAATTTTACGATGTGTTGCCCCCCAATGACAGCTGAAAAACACGTATAGGTTTCGTGATTTTTTTCCGAATTAATTTCATTGTTGGTATAAGCTGTGGCACCTCACGTGAGAAATAAATTAATTAGTAAAATCAAAGGTTGAAGGACAAAGAAAACAAATGAATTTTTATTTTTTATTGGTTTCTTCCCTAACCTAAGTAGCCGTAGCGTCGTTTTACAAACTCCTCAAGGGGATGGTCAGTCAGGGGTAATAGAGGGAAAGGTAAGAGTAGGTTGATTTTTTTTTGGGGGGGGGGTGGTAGTTGACCATCCCCCACTTTAATTCTAGTTTTATAAAGAACGATTGAAGAGATATAAAAAAAATGGGGGGGAGGATTTTTTCACAGGGCGATTTCTCATTGGAAGGTGTTGGTAACCTCTCCAAAAGCGTTATAATCATTCCCATGACCTATGGGAAGCTTCATTGTAAAGATGAATCATATTGGTTCATCGATTATTGAGCTCCTTCAGCAAGAATCATTAGCCAATTGTATTAATGTTATCAAAATTTTAGGTATTTTAGTGAAAAAATTATATATTCCAGAATTAGGCATTTTTAAATTAGGCGTTTAGATAGTTTAGAATTAGGTATTTTTAAATTAGGCATTTTTAAAATTAGACATTTTTAAAATTAGGTATTTTTAGTTAGGCATTTTTAGTTAGGCGTTTTTAAATTATTAGGCATTTATAAATTAGGTGTTTTTAAATTAGGTGTTTTTAACGTAGGTGTTTTTAACATTAGGTATTTTTAAACTTAGGTGTTTTTAGTTAGGCATTTTTAGTTAGGCATTTTTAAATTAGGTGTTTTGTCCCCACTCCCCTTTATTAGTATAGGTTAACCTATTTGGGATCATTTACTTTTAAAAAACTGATAAATTCTGGGTTAGATTCTGTTCTAAGCCATACTGAAAAATCATGAATAGTATGGTATTATTATAAATCTCAAGACAAAATTAATCTTATCATTTTAATATTTTAATAAAGCTTTGCTGCACTGACAAAAACTAATTTAAGAGTAGATTTGTTTATAAATGTAAAATTAAATGACGCAAGTTAGTCTTAAAGTATTATGTTTTTATTACAATATTATATAAATAGAATATTTAAATAACAATTAAAATATTTTTTTTTGTATGGCTGAGGACCAGTTCCAATCCAACGGATAGTAAATAACTTATAACATTTCGAGAATGAAAGTTTCTCTCTGCCCACCTTTATTGCAGCTGTTTTTCTCATAAAAGAAGTTATCGCAATTCTAATTTCGTTCGAAATAGCCAAGCCTGTCCTTCTTATTGACAACTCCAGGTCATCAAATGCTGGAGCACAGGGACGTACGGACTTTCTGGTGACGATTTTAGAGTTGCTGCGCTTTCTAAGTCGTACCTAACTTTCATAGGAATCTTCATGCAAAATTGGAAATCGATAGGACAAGTCTAACCTGTTTAAATTAACGAAAAGATCTAACTGTATAGGACGGACGGGCCGACCCTAATTATAGAAAAGCTTCGCTTTTAATAAGCTGCCAGGGGAGGCATCGTATGCGTGTAAAGGTCAGTCTTATTGGGTGGCTTAAACTGTGGGGATAATGGGTGTCCAAATTGAAACTGGCTTACTACTGCAATGGGTTAATAAAGGCTTAATTAGACTTGAGGCTAAATTGTAAAGCCTCTTTGAGCTGCATGGCTAAGGGTTTCTGTGTCTTCCAAGTTCTGCATTACGATATTGTTAAGAGTGTTTGTTTGTACGAGTATTTCCTTTGAATAGAAGCTTTTTATAATGCCTATAAAAATTACGTTATACTAGCCTACCATTGGTCAAATAAATGTATACTGGCTTGCCATTGGTAATTTTCTCTATTTGCCTATCATTGATCATTTGTATTGTATGACGTTATTTTTTTCTATAAAATTAAAGAGCTTCCTTTGTATAAGTAAAAGTAATTATAATTGACACTTTACACAAGACGCAATAGATTTAAAATGATTGTCAAAATTTATTTTTGATATTTCTTTTTTTAAATATTAAATTAAACAAACTAACAATAACATTTCATGCTTTTTATAGCATGACATAATGGAATATTGAATTATAGCTTGTAAATGAAAAACACACATACATGTATATTGTATAATAATTATACATAAAAATTGTGTACTGTATTGCCTTTTAAAAGTGTAATAACTAGAACATTAATCTTCGTTAGTAGCACAGTATTAAGAAGCTAACTAAATGCTTGCAAGTTTTGACAAGTATTTTCAATATACAATTAGAAATATCCTAATTATAGAGTAGCTACACATCTTTTAATGTTTATTCTGTAGTCATTTATACTAAATATATTTTTAAAAGCGAAACTTTTCTATAATTAGGGTCGGTCCGTACGTCCGTAACGGATAGCTTTTTTCGTTAATTTTGGCATGTTAGAATTGTCCTATCGATTTCAAATTTTGCACGGTGATTCCTTTAGTAGTTAGGTACGATTTAGAAAGCGTAGCAACTCTATAATCATCACCAAAATGTCCGTACGTCCATTTTAAACATGTTGATTTTTTTACTTTTTTTAACAACAAATTTTATGTGATCTAATCATCCGATTGATCTGATTTTTGGTATATCAATTCCCGGGACAACAAAGTATAATTTATTGAGCGAAGCAACTCTATAATCAAGTCCTAAAAATGTAAGTATGTCCATAAACATTATCCTGAATCAAGCAGTTTTTCAACAAATTTACTTACAATTTTGCTTTGACTCTTATACATTTATATTATGATTATTCAGTTATGACACTATACAAGTGTTAATGTCCGTTTGTCCTTCCGTTTCAGTGCTTTGCTTTTATGGATGTTGTCATCCTTGTTTTTTATATGAATTATTAACCAGTACCCTTATAATATCAATTATAAAAACCTTCCATCTCTTTACCAAACCAAAAAATATCACAACAAAAACTAAGAATTGTGACATGGGGTCATCAAAACTAACCGCTGAAACTATGTGGTTATTCTTCACAGTTAAGCTTCCCAAGGAATCCCCGTCCTTCCCCCAAAAGATTTCACCTCTGCCTTTAAAATTGGAGAGTCGATTTCCCCCTCAATTTCTCATGAGAAACTAGAGGACGCTCTTGTCGTAGCCACTGGTTGTAATTTTGCATGGGCTGTCTTGAATTATTCTAATCCTTAGTTATATTGGCAAATACCTTGTGCTCTGCATTTCAATGTAACTCCCTCATTTTCTTCATCAACAGGAAAGTCTAAAACAAAAAAAATTTATCTCATATTAAAGAAAGAGGATGTAAATTTGTCTGATGCTTTGGATATTTTTAACCAATGAACCATCTCTTTTTCAGTGAAGCTTCTTGTAAAGCTTCTGTTCATGAAAGATTTACCTAAATAAATAATATAGAATAGTAAGTTTTTATGTCTTCCCATAGGCCTGAGATGGTTTTCATTTTTAGATTTAAGTCTTAGAATGGTTAAGGCCATTTTTTCTGCTCTTTCCTACTGTATCCTATCCCTTGTAAAGACGTTAAGGCCCATACACTAGTATTGTAGTTAGTAAAACTATCATTGAAATGTAAATGTATATTCAGTTGACCTAATTTAAAAATAGATTTCAACAAACAAATAAAAAATATTTCTGACAAAAAAATAAAAATAAACCACAAAACGAGGAAAGATAAAAATGCTGAATCATGAAGCATCATTAAAATTAAATTATATAACATTATAATTTTATCAACGAAAAAGACAAAACATTTCAAATAAAGAAAAATATTGACAGACAGACAAATAGACATCTATTAAAGGAATTTAAATGTCAATTTGCTCTATGAAATGTAGAACTATTGACGGAAATATGTTAACGGATTTATTGTATCAGTAAGCAGTACTTTCATTATCATTGAGTTTATATATCTTTTGATAAAAATTACATAATGTCTTTTAATAGGGAACTAACAAAGCTTCTATTTGATAAAAGCTTCTATTCTGAAAAAGCTCAAAAAACGTTAAATTTGACAAATATTAATCTATAATTAAAAATCATTTTTGTAACATGTTTATTATAGGTGATTTATTAAGTTTGTTACCTTCGAAATCAGTTTCATTCAGCCACCTCTTCATACCTATTCATATAAAAATAAGATAATCTTGAAATCATTATGGTACAAACAAGGACGTCCAAGCTTAGCACCCCCAACCTCTCTCTCCTAGGTATGTCCCAGGTTACAAATAATGAAAAGATGAAAGGTATTAAATATCTCATATGCTAAATCCGATAGTATGTATAAGTAATAGGATGTGTCTTTATCCCCATGACCAGTATGATCTCTTTGTCTTAACCTCTTTTTGAGGAAGCTTTGTGTTTATCAAGATCGAAATTAATTTCCTTATCCAAATTCCAATTCAGCGAAAATGTTGTCTTTGTTTGACTTTCCTTTCCTAGTAAGACGCGGCATGGAATGTTGTTTTGTTTGGGGTCTCTGCACGTTACTTTTGAATGATATGTGAGTGGATAAAGATTTCGGAGAATTAAGTCGGGCCTATCATTGGTCTCATAGTGCGTGAACAACCCTAGTATGCCAGGTGCTTTAACCATAAGAACTTCAGGACTTTGAAATAGTTTGTGTCAATAAATCTATACTCAAACCTGCTGTTGAAACTTGATGGTTCCTGGTGTTGGGGGTTTTGTCCGTAAGACTAAGATCTCTAGAACTTCCCGCAAATTCGGAAGTCACACTTAACCAAAGTGTCATGGTTAAGACAATTTCAAAGTATCTGAAGAATATGCGTTAGCATTCTTCAAGAGATCAATAGCATCCAGTGATTATTGATGCAAAATGCTGTGACAATTTTTCTGTGAAATAAGTACCTAGTGAATCAATATGCATCTAACTAAAAAGCAGAAAATTGAGCAAGCTATCGCTATTGGCAGTGAAAGGCTAGAAGTGTTTGATGAACAGTTAAAAGTGTTTTATGAAAATCTAAAAGCCTGCCAAAGTTTTAGTTCATGTGGAAATGTGAATTTAAAATCAATTCGTGACATTTTTAGTGAGGTTAAGGACCAATCTGACCTAATAAAAAGTCTAAAATCTGCCGTGGAGACTAGTGAGATGCGCGAGTTTAAGCGTGATTTTGATGAAGCTAGTGAACAGAAAAATGTTGCCGATAAAGTTCATGCATCGTTGGAGCAGTGTACAAAAATTCTGCACTGGCTTGACAATGATTCGGACGACGCGAGGTTGAGCACCGTCGCCAAGAACCTCGACGTCATTGAGAAAGTGAGGATGGACATGGGAGTGCTCAAGATTTCCATGGAGTTGCGCCAAGAAGTACATGATATGTACCGAAGGCTTAGAGAGATGGAACGTCATTCATCTAACTTGGATGAGAGTGGGACACCTGCCATACTCTCCAGGAGTATGTCCGCCGTGGATATTCGAAGTCCCAACCCGAAGTATGGGCGCTGGGACAATAGCCTGTTGCCATCATTTGATGGTACTGACACGGATTACTCCAACTTTAAACAGGTCTTTAAAGATCTGTGCGCTGTTTACGGATTTACTGACCAGAGGCTAAGTCTGATGCTGTGTATGGAGAAAGTGATAACCAATACGGAGCTGCGCAAGCAAGTATCAGCGATTAGAGATCACAATGAACAATGGTTGTTTTTGGATCAGATGTTTTTGTCAAATACCCGCCGGTTTATGAAAATTTTGACTAAGTTGAACAAGATGAAACCTGTGGAGAAACCTGTGGACGTAGTCAGTGCAATTGCTACCTTCAAAAGCACCATGCAGGAGGTAGAAGCCATCGTTGGTTCCGAAGCTAAGGATTACCACCACCTATTTCTGATTCATATTTTCAAAGATAAATGTCCAGATGTCCTGAGAGATAAAATTATGATGGAGTTAGGCAGCATGAACCTGCCAGACATCAAGAAGATTGTAGAACTTCTGGAGAGGACAAGGGGAGCAATGTTGGCTGGTGATATGTCCTACGACACTGGTGCCGGCAAGAGGAACCGTGACAGAGCTGCCGCCACGCAAGTATCTGGCCGCAGTGACAATAAAAATGGACGGGCTGGAAAGGACAAAACTTCCAAGTGGAACAGTACATGTCCTGTTGAAAGCTGCAAGGAGAAACATCCGATTTTCCGTTGTCTCACGTTTAAGAAGATGGATGTTGTTGACCGTAAAAAAGTTGTCCAGCAGAAGAAGTTGTGTGAACTCTGTTTGTGTGATGGCCATGCTGCTGACAAGTGTACTAAATCGGATAAGCTTGGCGTCTGTGGCACCAATAATTGCTACAGATATCATAGCCGGTTGCTCCATGAGGCTAGTGCTGGTGTGAATACAGTCTACAAGTCAAGTTCTGCACCTAGCCCCTGTACCTTCCTGCTTCAGTTAGTTCCTGTTGTAGCACCCGGCGGCGGCGCCTGCCATGCCACCGTTATGTTTGACTCTGGTGCGAATCTACCACTTGTGTCTGAGAAGTTATCCAACAAGTTGAAGCTGAAATCTACCGGCAGATATACAACCATTTCTGTGGCTGACGGCAGTGAAACATCCTGCCGCAATGTTGTGTTTTATCTGATGGACAGGGATGGTAATTTGAGGGAGTTTGAGGCAGCTGTCATGCCTACCCTCGGCGGGGCCAATGAGATGCGCTCAGTCCACCCTGAAACCGCCGCCGAGATATTTAAGATGCCGCCAGAAAGATTTACATATGTTAGTGCAGGCTTGGATATCATCATTGGAAATACCCATCCTGACGTGTTTCCGTCAACCTACCAGAAAGTGGGCCAGTCTATGTTGTGGCGAACCATTTTTGGTAGTGGTTTTATCTGTACAAGTGCTGACGGTGGAGCTGGTGACCAGAAATTGGCATATAAAGCTGTCAGTGTTAGTGGAGGCACTTTGCCAGATTTTTTGACGTCAGAGTCATTTGGAGTACAGCCGCAGGCACTTTGTCCAGGATGTACTGCATGCCAAGAGTGCAAGGCTATGGCCGACGGCACCACCTGGGACCAGCGTGAGAGGCAGAGAATAATTGAGGCAGGTTTAACACTAGACTTGCAATCCAACAAGTGGACAGGTCAATATGCTTATATTGAAGATCCTCACACCTTGCCCTACAATGAGAGTTTGGCCCGTAAAATTGCTGAAAAGGATCGTGCCAGAATGGTCAAGGAAGGTACCTATGATATGTATGTGCAGGTATTCAATGATGCCATCGCCAGAGGCGTTTTCCAAAAAGCAACACCTGAAGAATTGAAGTATGAAGGGCCCAAGTCTTGTTCATCAATAGTGGTTGCTTTCAAGGAGGATTCGAGTTCCACACCCATGAGATTATGTGCTAATAGTTCTCTGACGTTCAAGGGTACCAGTTTTAATCATATAATGCTGGGAGGTCCGCCACCAATGCAGAAGATTTTTTATCATCTGTTGCTTTTCCGCGGTTATAAGGTTGGTATAATCACGGACATTTCCAAGTTCTATAACTCCATCCTGGCCACAGAGTTCGACAGCCAGATGAAGAGAGTGCTATTTTCCCCGACGCCAGACGGTCCACTTGAAATTTACCTGACTAAAGTGGTGAATTTTGGCGAACTGGCCGCCAGGAATCTGGCAGTTACAGCCCTGAAGTTGACGTCCCGCCTGTTCGGCGGAAAGAGTGAAGCAGAGATCAAGGAGATGTATGGAGAGGGACAGATTAATGGTAGTGATATAGTTGCGAAACCTGAATTATGGAAGGAGCCAGAAATACCTACCTACCCAGAGGAAAATTTCAAGTTACCTCAGATTCCAGTTGCAGTCAAGCTTGAGAAGCACAGCTTCATAGATGATGTTATTTCGGGGGCAGGATCTAGGCCAGAAGCCAAGGAGATGATGAAAGAAGCCTACAGAATTATCAGCAAAGGTAGTTTTTCCTTCAAACAAGTCATTTATTCTGGTGACGAGTGCCAGCCAACCAAAGTTCTTGGGTTGATCTGGAGGCCAGCCACTGATGTTTTATCCATCGCCACGAGAGTTAATCAAGATGGTAAAGTCAAGGGAAAGAAGGTGAAAGAGGATGCTGATTTGTACAACCTCCAGGATGCCTTGGACGAAAATCTGACAAAGAAGATGGTCCACAGGTTCGCTGCCCAGACCTTCGACCCGTTAGGGCTTTGCAGCCCTATTCTGTTGAGAATTAAACTTGTCCTGCGGAAAACATGCTTGCTGAATTTGGGCTGGCAAGATTTCATTCCAAAAAGTCTACGTGGTGAACTTGTAAAGTCGCTGGAGGACAGAGCTGAGGTCACTAAATTGGAATTTGACCGTTGTGTGATACCAGAGGAACCAACTGGCCTTCCATCCTTGATGATGTTTTCGGATGGGTCATCAGAGGCCTATGCGTGTATTGCATACTTGAGGTGGCCTACTAGGCAAGGGTATGAAACGTTCCTGCTAGCCACAAAATCAAGAGTTGCGCGGTCAAGACTGAATCAATTCCACGCCTCAAGTTGATGGGTTGCCAGATGTCCACCAGGTTGTCAAAGTCCATCAGAGATGCCCTGCCTTTTGATGTTGTCAGAGTGATGTATTTTACAGATTCATCGTGTGTATTATCGCAAATTGTGCCATGTTGAACACATTTAATTCTCATCGCATCGGTGAAATCCAATCTGCAACCAACAAGGATGACTGGAGGTGGGTTCCTGGGACTCACAATGTAGCAGATTTGGGCACCAGAAGCACCTGCAAGGTAACAGATTTGGGTCCAGGTTCCAGGTACAGATTGGGTCCAGAATGGTTGCGCCAGGACGAGAGTGCATGGCCAGTGAAAACTGCCGAGCAAGTCAAGCAGGATTTACCACCGGAGGAGTTGAATACCAAGATGGTTAAGTTGTGTTCAATAAAAGTTACTGGAGAAGCCGCTGAAGATGTCTTTAGATTCAAGCACAGGAGATCATTCGGACAGGCCAAGCGTATTATGGCAGCTGTCCTGCAAGTGTCGAACGCCTGGTTGAAGAAGCTAAAGAGCAGACAAGAAGGCCAGACTACAGCAGCTGGTAGTCATGTAGCAGCCGCAGATTCTGTGTACAAGCCTTCATTGTACAATTTTATGTCGGCAGCGGAACTTTTCATTGTGTCATGTAGCCAACAGGAAGAGTGGATAAATGACGCTAAAGGCAATCATTCGTCATTGAATCCATGGGCGCATGAAGTATCTTTGACCTGGCCTGTCATTGGTCCCGGAGGTAAATATGTGACCAGGGAGATGCGTGTCCTAAAAATGGTTGGTCGTGGCGAGCCCGTCATTGACGCCATTACTGGTGGCCGTAAAATGCTCTTTGAAGACATGCCAGGTTTGGTGATTCTGGAGCCTGGTAATTGGTTAGCTTCTGTCATTATGAGAGAGGCGCATGTTGAGCTTCATTCTGGTGTCCGTGGAACTTTAGCTGAGAGCCGCCGATGGTGCTGGATTGTGAAGGCAAGGAGGTTGTCCATCATGGAGGTTAAGAAGTGTTGGCCCTGCAGTGTTGAGAGGGCCAAGGAATGTTGTACTACCATGAAGGATGTTTTACCTGACAAGTTGGTTCCAAGCAGGCCATTTGAAGCTGTGCAAGTTGACCTTATGGGTCCGCTGGTTACGAGGAGAGCTACCGCCAAAACAAGGAGTCAGACAGCAACGAAGAAGGTGTGGGTGTTCGTGGTAGTCTGCAGGTTCTTGGGGGCGCTGTGGCTGGATGCCTTGGAGAAGTATGATACCAGCAGTATCCTGTTGTCCCTGCACAAGTTGGAGGCTGTTCATTGTCTGCCGAAGGTTATAGTAAGCGACATGGGCACACAATTATCCGCTGCTCGCAAGGTTTTAGAGCAGAAGTTGGGCAGCCAGGTAGAGTTCTTGTGGTCCCAGAATCCAGCCCGTGACCACCATTTTATTGGGCAAGCTGAGAAAATGGTGGGATTAACCAAGAGATTGCTGTCCAAGAAGTTGGTGAATAGTACTGTTAATTTTAATGAGCTCCTGGTGCTGTTGGCAGAGGTTAGCAAGTTAATGAATAGCAGGCCATTGACGATAGAAGCTGCGAATGACGCGGAAAATTGGCGGTTGATTACCCCTGGCCAGCTGCTGGGGAATGTAGACCGCCAGCCGTTGTGCAATGTGGCAATGAAACCAGAGGACCAAATTTCCTCCAGGTTGAAGTTGTTAGAAGATTTGTCTGCCCAGTTTTGGACCTCCTACTGCCAGGAGATTTTGCCGAAGTTATTGAGGTTGTCCAAGTGGAAAGATGAAATGGTGGAGCCGCTAGTTGACGGAGATGTAGTGCTAGTTACGAGTACAAATCCGCTGATGAGATGTCTGCGGATGGGCCATGTGACAAGGATTGAAGATGGGAGTAAGACTGCAAGAGTCTTGTTCAGGCTGACAGATAAATCTCCCCTGGAAGAACATGCTGTATCAGTCAGGCAGTTATTAAAAATTATGATTAATAATTGATTCTTATTTTATGAAAATTGAGAACATTTTTTTTAGTAAAAAGCCACATTTTCATATGCCTATTTTTATGCCTAAAATAAGAATCAAGCGAAATGCGATTAATTTTTATTTTATTTCATATGCTCAAATTTATTTTTATTGAGTCTAATTTCTTTTCAAAAGTACAATTCATTATAAAACTTACCTGAAAAGTTTACAAAAAAAAGAATAAATGTGTCGAGGTTGCATGATTCGATATTTATTCTAAGAAAAAATTAAGTATTTTTTAGCAGATTTTTCTTTAAAATTGCATATGAATTTCAATCAAGTAAAACATTTATTCAGATCAAGGAATGATTGAAAATTCATATTTAAATTCTCATTTTTTTGCAAAGATTAAAATTGGTATTTTTATCATAATTTCAATGGAAATTCTAACAGAGATATTATTATTATTTTGCTATTATCTAAGTATTGAAAAGTTTTATTGTTGATTAAGATAATTACAGTTCTTATTCATTAAGTTTGAAAAACTTTCTGCCCGAGGATTTTGAATTTTTTTTCTAACTACTCTTTTTGATGCTTAACAAATTTAGTTTTAAGTACCTATAAATCTTAATTTTCTTGTCTAAGATTTATTTCATTATTTGTTCTTACCATTATTTGTTTACATTTCAACCAGATTTCGTAGGTACTTATTGATTTATTAATAATGATTTATTACCTATTGATTATGAAATGATTATTAACCAGTATAAGTTGTTATATTTATAACGTCATGATAAATAGGATTGTCCATTTTAGGATTTTGTGTATGTGATCTTGTGAGTGTCATGTGCCAGGAATATTGTATGGTACAAACCAATCCCCATCCTTCTATCCTAAAATGTGAGGTATTATGAGTCCTAGTGAGGAGTATAATATTGTGTATGCATTTCACGGGGTTTCATTTAGTTAGGAGCAAAATTGTCATGTTTTTTGTGATGTGGCCATTCTCATGTGATTATGGTGAGTTGAGTTTAGTGAGAAATGTTGCTAGTGCTCAGCACAAAAAAATCTTGAATCTCGTTAAGGAAGTTAATTTGACTTTCAAACGGGGGGTGTGTCTTAACCTCTTTTCGAGGAAGCTTTGTGTTTATCAAGATCGAAATTAATTTCCTTATCCACAATTCCAATTCAGCGAAAATGTCGTCTTTGTTTGACTTTCCTTTCCTAGTAAGACGCGGCATGGAATGTTGTTTTGTTTGGGGTCTCTGCACGTTACTTTTGAATGATATGTGAGTGGATAAAGATTTCGGAGAATTAAGTCGGGCCTATCATTGGTCTCATAGTGCGTGAACAACCCTAGTATGCCAGGTGCTTTAACCATAAGAACTTCAGGACTTTAAAATAGTTTGTGTCAATAAATCTATACTCAAACCTGCTGTTGAAACTTGATGGTTCCTGGTGTTGGGGGTTTTGTCCGTAAGACTAAGATCTCTAGAACTTCCCGCAAATTCGGAAAGTCACACTTAACCAAAGTGTCATGGTTAAGACACTCTTAAAAGGCTGCACTGATTGTTCAATAATTGTCAACAAGTTCTGTCATAGGGCAGTGCAGGTTTGAATTGAAACAATTTGAAACTCACCTGCAAATCCAGCACCATTAGGTTGAGGATTCAACAAGGCAAAGAAACAAGGCTCTCTGATCAACTCCAATAAACTAAAATAATACTTATTTATGGCATCGTATTATAGAAAGCTTTTCGCGGATAGTATAATAAAAATAATATAAGATTAATTCCAGATTTGGCCCTAAGGGCCGATATTAATCGGTTTCGAGGCTATTCTGGAATCAATAATTAAATTACTTAATCTATAATACTGTAATCAATTCAATAACCTCACTGTCCAAATATACAAGGTATAGTATAGTTTGAAAAGATGGATTGCTCCATTCAAATATGAGCAATACAAAAAAAAGGATGACAACATCCATAAGTAGAAAAGTACTTAAATCATGGATGGATAAACGGACAAAGTGAGCTATAGAGCAGTTGTTCATTAGTCTTTAAAGAGAGGGGAGGGAAAAGTAAAAAAGTGTAAAAATCTTAAATATTACTTGATTAAATCAGATTTCCCCAAAAAGCATTACGGACAGACTAAAAATGAATTAAAGAGAAGCTTTAATACTAAAAAATATTGTACGCCAATTCACTTACGTATATTAAAAAAAGTTCCAAATACAATGTTTTACAATGTAGTATTCATACACAAGTTGCTTCGCATGGATTTACTTCCAACCCATTACAATATTATAAATGAAATAGTTATAGAATATGTGGATATATTGACAGGGAAAATTTATCTCAATTTAGGTTGCTATATCCTTTATTGGTCAGTTCGCAGGGGAGGGGATGGCGTAAAGGGGGTGATTGGGGGGTATAGTTATTTTATCCAGCTGGGAGAATCACTTTATTAGATTACATGATAATCTGGTGCAACATACAAGTAATTATATATATCAATTATGAATGAATAATAATATGTTTTATCTTTGTGTTTTTTTAATCAGTATTATCTCAATAACCACTTGACTAAAAAAATAAGTATGACAACCTTTTAAATCCTTGTATAGAACTAACAGGAAGTCTATCTACCTGTCTGTGTGTATCGAACAAATTAGAAAACCTTCTAAGAGAAATCAACTATAGGAAAATTACATCTTAAGGTAATGGATATATTATTACTTGGATCTAAGACCACATTTAATGTTCTCTAATAACAACCCCCTCCACTCCCTTACCCTCCTACTGGATTTACGAACTGACCAATAAATGAGTTCCGTGTTAATATCTAAATTGACGAAACCTGTCATAATATACACGTATATTCAACATCCATTCTTAAGATTAGATTTTTTATGAATAGTTCTATATATGATTAGGAAAAGTTGTTTATAGATACACAATAAAAATAATTAAGTAAAAATGTATCAACAATGAATGTAAGAAATGAATTAGATATTTTAAACAGAGGAAAAATAGCATTCATTCAAGTGAAATTAAAAACAGCAAAATCCAAAATTGCGGCCGAGGCTGGTTGTGCAGGCTTTTTATGGCAGCGGCTTCGGCTGATGGTGACTAATGTTGGCTGACATTGAATGATTGACAACGGCGGCTGTTTCTTCCTCCATGGTTTCCCTATTCTGTGCGGTTATTTGTTGCCGCTATTAAAGTTTTGTCTGAGCTGTTTTATTGAATAATTCAGAGGGTACAGCTGCTAAAAAGCCGTTTGGTCAGTCGGCTGCGGCTAAATAAAGCTTCGGGTGTCGTAGACAGTTGTGTCGCGCGGCTATAATTGAGGCTGCAGCTGCTGAGCTCTGACAACTTCTTCTGATAAAGTTTATTTAATTAACTAATTAATAGAATTAACTATCTAAAGTTTCAGATAAAAACTGAAATTTTCGCATGCCCAAGTTTGTCAAAATACAAGGAAATAGACTTCATTTATATAAGAAGAATTTAAGGAGTACGGACACGCCACAATGTAGAAATGCTTTGCTTTAAAAAAAATTCTTATTTATAAAAAAAAACTAAGCTCTGTTACATACACCTACTCAAATTTATTTTTATATAAAAATTTTAAATATTTAATTCTCAATTTTCATCTCAAATTCAAATTTGTATCAGACAAAATTTTAGTGAATAGGAATACAAATAAACCAAATCTGATAGAATTCAAGTAATCCAATAGTGGATCAAATATCACCCTTCCTCCCTATTAGTCTTAAGAGGCTTTATTCAACCATTCTTTATCGCGTATTATAAATAAATATTTTGAAAGCAAAGCTTGATTTGTCTTGTAAACTTGCTTTAAAAGGAGTCCAGGGACTAACAGACATAATAATTGTATTAATAGCATTTCAATAACGAATCTTATGTAGTACTAATGTAGTTTTTCTATTTAATAATCGTTTGTCAAACTGTTCAGCCTTGATTTAATGTATGTTGTCATCCTTGTTAAAATTAAAAATATGTGTGAGGGCTGGTGTTGTTGTTTTATATATTACATGGATATATAGCAAAAATTCTTTACAGGATTTTTCAAGTTTTGGAGATTTATCAAAATAATAGAAAATTCTAAGATTAATTATCTAATAAAAAGTTCTTACAAAAACCAAAAATTTCTTGCATTTTTATATAGAGTTTAGTATTTTACATAGAAATTTCCTGGACCTTATAAGAAGATTAACAGCAGAGTAAAGCCATATCGATCCAGCGGTTAGCGAAATCTTTAGTGACAGACACATAGACAGACATTCTGTTACATTAATATAAGGATATGCACGTTCTTACCTCTTTGTTCAATTGTTGCAATGTTAGGGTGGCCTTTGACATGCCAGGTTGCCGTACAGTGTCACTGCTCTCAAACCAAATATCTTGTAAATCATAAAAATATATATCCAATTTAAAAAGACAGAAATTTACATTGCATTTTTTAGAAAGATAATTTGCAGCCAATTTGATATGACGTATAGTAATATAATGTTGATTGAATAGAGATAATCTAGAGACACACTCTCCAAATCAGCCAATAGAAAAACAGTGGAGTAATAACCAGGACTGGGTCATACTATTGGTTGGAAAAAGTAAAAATTTTAGTGAGTCAGTTATAAATAGTCGCATTTCTTATGATAAAGCTTTGCTAGGTTAAACTATATCGTGTGAAAATTTCTCCGCTCTTTTTATGTAAAGCACATGACAAAAATATAAAGGTGTTTGTCTGCTAGAATTTCTTTTTTACGTTTGTCGAATTTTGGGTCAGATGGACCGTCTAAATATATTATGTCTATTGTAGGCTTTAACATAATGTTTAAAAATTTCATTAGAATAATTACCTAGATTTGATTGTGTAAATTTTATTGGATCAGAAAACTCAAATGAAATGCCCTAAAATAACTTGAATCAAATCATGCAAAACATATGTAAATCTTTTTAATATTTCCTAATATTTTTAAAAACATTGTACATAAATGTTAAATACTTAAATGTTTTGAAAGTAATGAAACCTTATCTAAATTAGGTTATCTTAAAATAGATAGTATGATATCATTTTATCCACTCTCTTAATAGACATATGTTTGTTTTACTACCCTTTTAATCTTGCTATTGGTGTGCTATCTAAATATGTACAAAATTGCCCTTCTTATATTCATGAATGAAAATCAGAAAATGATGAGCACTCAAAAAGTTAATATTAAGATTGATTTTACCTTATTTCTTATTCTGTCTTCATTCCTGTAAATTAAAAACTTTATTAGATTTTAATATCATAAAAAGTTGTCCGCAGATAGAAAAATATTAAAAAAATACAGGGAATGCCTTCTCCCCTCTACCCTCCTTGGCAAAGGTCTACATCGACTTCCTGGACGAGAAGCTACAATGTAAAGGAGAACCAGATCGGTACAGCGATTTTTAAGATCCTTTGGTACAGACAGACATACACATAGACATCATAACAGATATAAGGATTTTAAAAATTTAAAAAAAACATTATTACCTAATAGTAGAGGACCAAGCCATAGAAGCTAACAGTAGAAATGAAGCAACACGAACCAAAAATAATCTTCCAACCATTTTGATTATCTTTATGAGAAAAAAAAAACATGGATATTGTCATCTCTGTTTTGTAATTGATATTATTAATGTACAAAATAAAGAACAAATATATGTATTTGGAAACTGCAGGGATCTTAAGGGATAAGACAATGGACGATAAATTGATATGCATTCATATGATGACTTTCAAAATCACTATTTTGAAGATACTAATTATTGGTTTAAAAGTTTGGTACCACTACCAACCAATGAAGATTTAATTTAGGTACACAAACTTGGTTTATGGTTTTAAACTTTGGGTACCAGTGTAACTCACAGTCCTTTATCCCTTTTCTTCCCTGGGTATGTGTTATTTATAATCAAATTTATGACCTCATGGTTTTATTTTACTTATATTCATTACTTTTGTCTGCAGGTATATGTCATCAAATAATATAATTTGGGTTATATGCTCTTACTTAAATTAAACAAAAGAAAATATTTCATTTCTTTTAATTAAGGGCTCTCATACCCCTACTTGGTTGCCAATATAAACCAATCTAACAGCATCTATAAGTAGAAAAGTATTGATATTAAAAACACTTGAATAATTATAATTATTCAAATTGATATTAAGAAAGTTTTTTTTTCAAATCTTCTATAGAGAATATCATAGCCATTTTTATCTCATAGAAGATGGATTGGACTTATAGACGGACGACAATTAAAGAGTAGTTTTGCCTCTTTAAATGTACAATTTATTGTCTGATTTTAATAAAATCTTGTTGGGGTACGTTCAATCATTCGTTGGCTTAAAAACGTTGATGCTATTATATGATCTTGATTAGCTGGTTCAAATTAGTTGTGTCCACACTTTTTGACAAATAATATCATCTACCGAAGGGTGAATTTTGTTTAGCATAATTTATAGTTTATTGACTTATCTTTTAAGATCCTTTGAATTGATATCTGTACATAAACCTTATAAAGAATTTCTAATAAAATGGTCTGAAATAAAATTTAATCAAAAGATGGAACACTAGAATACATTTGCAGTTTATTTCAGGTGTAGTTTAGCTATGAAGGGAGGGGATATTTGGCTGCCCCCAACGGTTTATAAAGTTTTCTTTTTCATCGGCTTAAAAACATTGGGGACATTTATTGAATCATGGTTCATTAAGTTGATTGTCACAACGTTTCAAGCACTTATTGTAATCTGCAGAAGGGGTAATTGTGTGTATCATCATTGGGAATGTAGATCAAATTATCGGCCATTGTCTTATCCCTTAAGATCCGTGAGTTGTAGCTGATCATGTCCATGTAAGACTTTACATTTTTTTTATAATTTTGCGACTGTTTGCCTCTAGCCTCTAAGGAGAGGTGGAGAGGACAGGAAAATAAAGTTTTCTTCATCATTCTCATAAAAAAGGCCTTAAATAAAAAAAACAGGACCTATCTGAAGCTTCCCTGAAATTGAGAACAGTTAAACAGTTGTCCAAATCTTAAGCTTTAGACAAAAAAATGCCTACTACTTTATAAAATAGAATATATGTATTAAGAGTAAAATATAAAGTGAACACTAGACACAGGGGAAATTATATAAGTCTAAGTTTTCATACCAAACATATTTTAAATTACATTCATTCTAACCCACATTAAACACTATAATATAAATAAAATTGTAAAAGGGTATACATATATTAGAATAACAGATACACAGACAGACATCTTGTTACTTTCATATGGATGAATCTACCCATTTAATGAGTAGTTTAATTAATTTGAAACTGCAAAAGCTAATTAAATATTTATGTTATAATTAAAAGTTTATCACGAACTATAAAACATTTTAATTAAACAAATGACTTTAAAAATTCATACAATAATTGTTGTCTGCATAAGTTTACATTATAACTACACTGTTTAATTACCACAATTTACATGCTTCTTATTTATTACAGAAGAGCTTATCATTTTGTCATGGATAGCAATGGATATGAGCAATAATAATCGAGCTTTTTTCTTTCGAAGGACAAGTCTCATAGGAGGGATGCACTCATTTTTATGGGTTGGAAAATCATGTGCGAAACATGCTGAAAATATATTTTTTTGGTATGTCCTTGAAACTGATGATTGATTTCCGCTTGATCCTCAGAGACAACAAAATCTATTTAATCTTATAAAATTTCATTTTAATATCCTCAGAAAGCTGTGTATAATGATACTATAACCAGTACCAAATATTAACTCTAGCAATAAAATTTGTTTTTAAGTATGGGAGTGTTTATCCCACAGACAAAACTTTTTAAGAAAACCTTAAAAATCTATAAAGAGCCCATAATAACCTGAGACATATTTTTTTGTAGTGATATTCCAACCCCATTCCATGTCTATGGATATGAGTTTTTGAAATATTTTAGTTTGTTTCCAATTATATAGAAGCTATATATCCATTTTAACTTTCTGAGAACTAAAATACTTCGTTAATTTATGATTATGAATAAATATAAAATAAATGTTATTAGCCTATGTAAATTTTCCATGTTTTTGGTCAGTTTATGGAAAAAGTGAATTGGTAATATAATAAAGGTTTATTAAAATATAAGAAAAAATATCTTTATTTTACTAGGATTTGGTTCAGAACCATGATTTAAATGGAAGGTATAATAAATAAATAGACAGAATAGATTTATAGATAAAAAATCTTTAAAAAATAGACAAATATATAAATCTTTAAATCAAACTGTCAGAAAGAATTAATTACAGAGATGATCATAAACCTTTTCTGTATCACAATATGAAGGGACTTCTGGACAAATAAATTTTATGAGTACCCATCAAGGGAATCCATAGAAAATACCTTTTAAAACATAATAAAACTACAGATGGAATAGAAGAATATCTTTGCTAGTAAAATTTATCAATATATTAATATTTTTGTAGATTAATTTTAAAGTAAACAAAGTATTTACTTCAGCTATAGAAAAAGTATTATTTATCATAATAAAAAAACAATTAAAATTGAAAAAATATTTACATCAAAATTAGGATAGAGTAGGGTTCTTTATAAGTCAACAAATCTTCTAAAAAATCTAGATTAACTCAATTGGTTGTCAGAAATTGAAAGAAAAGTGACAGAAAGTCCAACACAACTTTTGCCAAGGTGAACTTGACACAAGCTTTTCACTTCCAATTTTTTTTCATTTCTTGATTTCTATTTTTATCACAAAGAGTTTTATGAAAATAAAGACGAAGAACTAGAATTCAATGATCCACAAACAATTGCAAGTTTATCTAAGATTTTTCAAACCAATTGCTTTCATCTTATTTAGCAGGTAAGTAATTGACATTCCTTAGGGAATCTGGATGGATAACCAATAACCATTTTAAAGAACCTAATGACATTATCAGCTTGTAGTGGGATCCAATACTCTATTCCAACTATAGGATTTTAGAATAAGTCAGTTCAAAAAAAATTCCAAGTCTTAATCTGAAAGACCTAACTGTGTTAATAAGTTACATCTGATTAAAGGCATACCACTTTTAATGTTATGCACTAGATAATTCAGCAGTAGGTAAAATTTTAAACATTAGTTTGTTTCAGACTTGAGCCTCATATATCCAGAACAGAGTAGTGAAACAGAAGAAAATAATGCATATAAGTTTACATCCATATCTATAACTATACATTGATAGAATCTGACTTTCAGAAGTGGAATCGTCATCTAATATTACAAAATATATATCAAATTCCATCAAAATCTTCCCTAATATTATTTTTTTGTTAAAGGTGGCAAGGTATTTTGAATTTCTCATTTAAAGTTATTAGCAGCTAAAAAAAATTCTGGGATCTATAAGAAACTTCACAATAAAAGGTGGTTATCATGTTAGATTTAAATACCAACAGACAATGAAACAATCTGCAAATTTTCATTTTAAAAATGAACGCAACCTATTTTGTTTTAAGTAACCTTTTTTCAAGTTTATTTTAAATTTTTTCTTCAATCTTTTTCTGTATTATTGGTTTTTGTCGCTTAAGTTCTATTCTAAGGTCCTTTAAATATTTTTTCAATGTATCCTTTACTATCCCAACTTATCTCCCTCTTCCTATCCCTCCCCTATCGCTCCAGCCTTTTCACTCCCCCTAATTATCCTCTGCGTGAGTGCGAAACCTCTGTGAGATTTGTCGGAGAAAACTCTTGGTTAGGAACTTAGTTAACCCAAAGCAGAAAGAGTTAAACACAATTTATATATCAGAGTGGGCTCACGAAAGGTTGGACCATTAGAGAGCAAGAGTATTAAATATAGAGAGAAAATCATTGAGAGAAAAGACTGGGGGGGAGAAGGGATGTCGGAAACTAAACTGAAACTAGTAGTACCTCTTATAGTTTGGTTATAAATGTTTAAGATGTAGGGAGTTATATTTTTTTTAATAACATTAATATTAATTGCTGTAAAAAGGATATCTAAATTTGAAGAGGGTTTTTTAGTTTAACAGTTTTTTTATTACTTCCAAATGGTCTTTAGGTAATATTTTATTTTTCAAGTTATATTCTAAGAATTGAGTTATTAAATTAAAATTATGGCTTTGTTTCAAGAAGGTTTTAAATATCTCTTATTAACTTTTTATGAGTTAAGCTAATGGACTTTTAACATTTAAGATGTTAAAAAGTTCACCTGAAGTTAAAATTAAAAATGTATAAAATATTTGCTATGCATCTAGGATTTAATTTAAGACATCTCGTTGATGTATTTCCTAAAGATAACTTGAGTTGTAGTAGAATCAGCTTATACCAATAATGAAATTAATTCGAAAAAAATCATGAGACCTATACGTGGTTTTCAGCTGTCGTTGGGGCGCAACATATAGAATAAATTTACGACCTCTCCAGATTTATTGCACTTGTTGGTTATACCTTATAAATGGAGTATTAGAAGCTCTTTAGCCTATGTCACTTTTATAGGCATTTTTATTAGGATAATTAACAACAAAATATCTAAAAAGTCAACATGTTTGGAATAGACAGATTTCCAAGTAATGCTCATATAAATGCTACGCTTTCGAAATTATGCCTTACTATTACAGGAATTATCTTGTAATGTTTGAAATTTATTCTAACATGCTTAAGTTAAAACCATGCTTTGCGGACAGTCTACCCTAAGTTAAAACAATGCTTTGCGGACGGTCTACTCTCAATGCACATAGGGGCAACAAGGGGATTCAATTCAACACCCCCAAATCAAGTTTTAATCATTCTATGAGTAATATCATACCCAATGTACATCAGATTTCAAAGGAATCGTAAAAATACGGTTTTTAAGTAAGCTTTCTAAAGTCTGAAAGTCAAGATATGCAAAAATTTTCTTACAGAAAAAGGCATATATTTTGTGTTTCACCAACGATTTTAAAAGTATTATAAAATCTCTTAGAATTAACGTAATTAGACAAAATAACTTCAGGTGAGTCATGAACTACATGTATTTTGACCATATAAAAGAAAAAAACACAAATTAAAGATATTAGTCCTAAATAATTCTAGTTGAAGTTAAGATTTTAGTTTATTTTTGTTTGTTTTATAATCAACATTTAAGTAGGCAGTAAGAGGAAACATGTTTTCACCGGTTGCCACCAGCTAAAAATACGATATTTGATTACCCAAAGACATATTATAATCGCCTGTACTGGTCTCATTTACCCCCCCGCGCCCCCGTAGGGGTTTTTAGCGCGTTTTCTGAGGTTGGGTGCACGAAAAATTTGTTAGGAAAATCTTTTAAACGCGCTTTTAAAGTCAAAATGTGAGATGTAATACATATAAATAAAAGATGCAAAAACATAGTTATGAGAAATATTTATTTGATCAGACTTTGAATCTAAATGATTGTGAGGGGAGGGAGGGGGTTCTAAACCTAAATCTAAACCTCTTTATGTTTGATATTTTAATGTAACTGAATAATCGTTTCTATGGATTATTACAAATATCAGGGATCTAAAGGGATAAGACAAAGGTCAATAAATTGATGTACATCCCCAATGGTAATACACAAAATTACCCCTTGTGTAGATTAAAGTTAGTAGTTAAAATGTTTGAACACACAACTGTAAAACTTTGGGGACTAGTTTTATAAACAGCCCAATGTCCCCTCTCTCACTGAGGAAAGGTAAAGTTAATATTTAAATAACGAAGTGTTCTTATAATCATTCTAAATTGGAATTAGCAAGTAGTCTGTCTGTCTATTGGTAATGCTTTGTTTTTAAATTATGTAGTTACATAGTCTTCATGTTTGGCGTCAGCAGTTTTATTTAGAAAGGGAGAGGACATTACACTAGTCCCCAATCTTCAAAGTTTTATAATAACATTTTTATATTGGCATAACAACTTTAGGAAATTTGATTGATTTTTTATTGGTTGGTTCATTAAGATGAGTATCAAAACTTTTCAACCACTAATTGTCATCTACAGACAATCAATTTTGTATTATAATTTTTTATTTAATGAACCAATAATGGGGATGTACATACATTAATTGGTGATTGTTTTGTTCCTTAGATCCCTGGGCGTTAATCTATAATAAAAAGTAGCTTAATGTCTGTTTGTCTGTCTGTCCGTCCCTAAAGATCTCAGTAACCACTAAACCGATTAGATTCTACTCTTCAGGGAATATATCTACTGGTCCTCTGGTGGTTTAAAACTATTTTACAAAAAAAAACCTCTAAATTTTTTCATATTTCTATATTAGGATCGGTCCGTCCGTACGTCTGTTACAGTTAGCTCTTTTAGTTAATTTAAACAGGCTAGAACTGTCCTATCGATTTCAAACTTTTCATGCCGTTTTCTACAACAGTTAGGTACGACTTAGAAAGCATAGCAACTCTATAATTGTTACCAGAAAGCCCGTACATTCATTTATAACAAGCTGATTTTTTAATTTGATGACAACAAATAATGGTTTTGAATGTTAATAATATCCCATTCATCTGATTTTTAAATACTGATTCCTAGTACAATAAGGTATAGTGTTTTAAGCGAAGCATCTCTATAAAAAGTCCTAAAAACGTCAGTATGTCCTTAAACAGTAACATGTATTTAATCAGTTTTAATTACAATTTTGTATAGACATGCATTAATATTTAGTTTTGACACTTCACAAGTGTTAGTGTTCGTTTGTCCTTCCATTTCAGAGCTTTGCTTCTATGGATGTTGTCATCCTTGTTTAATTACCTCTTGAAGCAAAGCCCATAGAGGCTAGGGGCGAAACTGCTAGTATACATATAAACAGTAAACAAGAATCATAATATCATTATAAATATAGTTATTAGCCAATAAAAATTTATGTCAATCATGCTCACATTTATAATGGATTTAATATTAAGTGAAACTTGTAGCTTGCTAAAATAAGAATACCAATCTATTTCTTTACACCATCCTTTCCCCTTCTACTGAAATGAATTAAATGACCCCAAATTTGACATTTTGAATACTTTGATGGATAGATAGATGGATAGGTAGATGAATAGATATATGGATAGATACATGGATAAGTAAATGGATAGACAGATGGATAGATAGAGGGATAGACAGATGGATAGACAGATGGATAGACGGATGGATAGATGGATGGATGGATAAATGGATAGATAGATGGATGGATAGATGGATAGTTGATGGATAGATAGATAAATAGTTGATGGATAGATAGATTGATCGATAGATGGATAGATAGATGGATAGACAGATGGATAGATAGATAGATGGATAGATAGATAGATGGATAGATAGATGGATAGATAGATGGATAGATAGATGGATAGATAGATGGATAGATAGATGGATAGATAGATGGATATATAGATGGATAGATAGATGTATAGATAGATGAATAGATAGATGGATAAATAGATGGATAGATAGATGCTAAGATAGATGGATAGATAGATGTATAATTAGATGGATAGATAGATGGATAGATAGATGGATAGATAGATGGATAGATAGATGGATAGATAGATGGATAGATAGATGGATAGATAGATGGATAGATAGATGGATAGATAGATGGATAGATAAATGGATAGATAGATGGATAGATAGATGGATAGATAGATAGATAGATAGATGAATAGATAGATGGATAGATAGATGGATAAATAGATAGATGGATAGATAGATAGATGCATAGATAGATAGATAGATGGATAGATGGATGGATAAATAGATAGATGGATAGATAGATAGATGCATAGATAGATAGATAGATGGATAGATAGATGGATAGATAGATGGATAGATTGATGGATAGATAGATGGATAGATAGATTGATAGATAGATGGATATATAGATGGATAGATAGACGGATGGATAGATAGAATAATAGATAGATGGATAGGGTAAGGGGGCATTGAATATTTAAGGAAAAAAATATCTAGAAGTTTGTTTTTAATCAATAGAGTTAAGCATATATTATGTGAAAAATCCTTAGTAACACTATTCCACTCTTTTATAAATAGCCATTTATTGTATTGCTTGCCAGCATGGAGCTGTGGCTTAGAATCATCTATTAAGCCTTTAGTAGTTCTACAAAAAAAAAGCTATTAGAATTATACACAAATCCGCTTATAACAGCCATACGCCACCTTTGTTTAGGAAAATTAATGTTTTGCCTATTAAGGAGCTATCTATTTATACAAAACTACTATTTTTTTATGATTTTATTCGCTGGAGGCTACCAAATTCTTTTGATGGTGTATGGATTAGAAATAATCTAAGAAATCAGAGACAACTAAGAAATTCTAGTGAGTTTTATATTCCAATAGCCAAATTTAAAAAAATTGAAAGGTTTCCATTATTTTCATTTCAAAGACTATGGAATAATTTTTGTCATGAAAAAGATCTTTTAAATGAGAATATTCCTAAAAAAACATTTGCATTAAATCTTAAAGATGAACTTTTTAAATCTATATGTAATATTGAAGAATGTAATGAATGTACTTAAAATATATTGATTTGCCTGGATTTATTAAAAACCTTACATTATTAATTACAGAAATGGTTTTAAAATTTAAGAAAAACTAGCCTTAAAATTTGTTGTAACCCTTCTTTCCTTCTCTTTTTCCCCTGTCCATTTAATTTTACCTACATTTATTTTGACATTATTATTTCTTATTTTTCTTATTAACTTAATGCCAACCTAAAAAAGGCAATGCAAACATCTCGGATACGCATATTCCTACTTTTAGGGAAGCCTAATCAGTGCCACACATAACATCTAGTGTTAGTCATGCAATTTAAATTTATAAATATTATGAAAAATTGTAAAGTACACCTGGTACTAAGCAGTAGCTTGGTGTACTATTGTATGTACTGCTTCGTAAGACGGGGCGTAATCTGTCACTGAATAAATGTTTTTTATGTTTATGTAAGGGGGCGCTATTTTTGGGGAGGGGTTAATCCGGTAATTTTCCATCTACCTTCATTAAATGACCTTTATCTCCATGTTTCTTTCAAATGACAGAAAAAAAACATAAAAGCAAATTTGTTCGTTGTTAAATTGCCTACAAAAAAGTATAAAATGAAATTTTTGTGGGACGAATTTTAAGGGTACTAAATAATTAAATCCCCTTTTTGATTGATTTGCCCCAATGTGCAATGTAGAAAAGTTTTGCTTTAAAAATATACATAACCATCAAAATGAATTAAAGATCTAAAAACTTTTTTTAAAAGAAAAAATTAATTTTGAAAATAATATTCTTTGCTAAGGTTTCAGCTAAATGAAAAAGTTTTGAGAACTCTGACAGATGATGTAACAATTATAAAAGAATAAAAATGCATGAAAAGTATAAAATATAGTATATCAAACAAGCTAAACTATGTCCATAAAATGCATTTTTGGGGATCATATGTAAAGTTTTTTATTTGAAATAGAGGAATTAAAGTTAGTTTTATCAGTCTAGGAGCCTATGTCTTATAGAATATATTTTATCACATTTAATGTGAGAATGTTGCGATTATCATATTCAAAATAAATGCTGTAATAAGCTTTAAAATATTTAAACACTAGTCTCTCATTGGACACAAAATGACGTCCAATAAGAAAAAGGAATAAAAAAATTGGAAAGAAAATTATTTTATTTCAAATTAATTCTTGGCATTTTGGAATAAAAAATATAAAGGAAAGAAAATTATTTATTTCAAATTTATTTCTGGTCTTGAAATAATATTCATTATTTTATTTTAATTCGAGTGTCAACCAATAAGAAATAGGCATGCTGTTTTAAAAGTTTGGAATAAAAATTATTATTTTTTGTCAATTCCTTTTTTCAGAGTATAAAATGAAAATAAATTTTCCAACATCATTATTGATTTCTAATTTAACATTTCATACAGTGGGTAATATTTATTTCAACATTTTTTGTCATTCAAAATCAAGTGTCACAAAAATAATAATATTTAACATAAAAAAGAAATTTTTAAAATAATTTTGTTTTCTTTTTTTGTTGAAGGTTTAAGCCCAAGCTTTTTCTGAGGGGGGAGACCCCCCTCAACCCCCCCTCTCCTGAGGGGGGAAACCCCCCCTCGACCCCCCCCCTGACGCTCTCTTCTTTAAATCTTTCATTATTTCTGTAATTTATTCTAACTATCTTATAAATTTCAAAACATGAGATAAAAAGGAAATAATTTGCTGTACATTATTAAAAAATTAAAAAGTTGTAAAAAAAATTCCAACATGATTTTTAATTTTAAATACAAGAATATTTTTTCCTATATGATATGTTAAATTTAAATACAGGAATAATTTTGTACTGTGGAATTGAAGAAATAAATGCTGTACATTAGAGTGGCTTGATTTTTAATGATTTTCTAATTTTAAATGTGCTACATACACTTTCTGTCTGAACATCATATAAGAGACCAAAAAATGAAAAGAAAATATTTTGAATAATAGGGAGGCTCGCTGATGTATGTAAACTTTTAGAAAGACACTTGTGGGGAGAAATTTTTTTTTTTTTGGGGGGGGAGGCAATTATTTTTCTTTCAAAGTATAGCTTTATGCACCTTCCCAATTTTGTCTTGAAGAGTAGAATAAGAATAAAAAATCTGTTTTTAAAACTATTGATCCTAGCAAGAAAAATCCATAAATAAATTTAAAAACCAAGAGATTTTACATTTAATTTAAGATTTTTCATGCTTGGATGAATATTTTTTAAAACCAATTTGATATTCTTATATTAATCAACAAGACAAATTCAAAAAGATGCATAAAGCAATACTTTGAAAGAAAAAAAGTTGCACCTCCAGAATAAACTTCTAAAATTTTTAATGCATGGAAACACCTTCCCCCCATTTCCCCTCAAGGACAAAATCAATTTTTTATATTTACGTTTCTTATATGACGTTTAAACTGTAGATGTTGATTACAAATTCAATGTCCAAAATTGATCCACTCTACTTTACATTGTTATAATTTAATATTTGATGTGGGTATAAACATTAGACATTGATGGTCAATCTGACCCCATTTTTTCTTAAAAAGAAACCTTTGTTCACTTTTTGTTGTATATGAAATACAGTCTATAGGCAACATTATTTGCAACTAAATTTTGCAATGATATAATTTTTAGAAAGATAACTTTATTATAAGAAATTAAATTATTTATAACTAACTTATTATATGTTGTGTCATACGCTTCACATTATATGATGGAAGAAATATTTTCTTCAAATATTTCACCCAAGGAAAGCTTTAACCTAAGATATTCAACAATTTATAGCTGATACATAATGTAAACAAAATTCTCTTGTGCTGTCTCTAGGTTATCTCTATTGTATAAATAAACGTACAAAAGAGGAGGAGAGAGAGAAGGAAATAGACAGAAAAGTGAGGGAGGGGGGAGGGGGAAGAAATATAGAGAAAAATAGACAGAGATATTTATTGTTCACCCTTAGATGATGTAAATTTTTTTATAGACTTTTTTGAATTTAAGAAAAAGATAGAGAATGAGACAAAACCAAGTATCGTATTTTATTAATATTGCTTATACAAGAAAGGTCATTCAAAATTATTTCACCAATATTAAGGTCAAGTGACAAAAATTTAAATTTCCACCTACTTCGCCCCCAGAGATGGCAATAGTAGAAGGAAAATTCAAATTTTGATCACATGACCAAAATTGTTGAAATAATTTTAATATCCTTTCTAGCATTCACAATATTACGAAAATATGATAAATAACTATTCCAGTATGGCTTCGAAACCGATTAATCCACCGGATTAGAACTGAAAAATCATATATCACATTGTATCACAGATAATATTCCACGAATTATAAAATAAAATCAAAACTGATTTTAATCTATTTTATATTTTTTGAGTTTAATATCCACAGAAAGCTGTCTATAATACGATGCGAAGAATTACTATTATAATTTAAATCAAAGTTATGCCATAAATCGAGGATTAGAGAAACTAAAAAGCTGAATACTAAAACAATGCTAATATGGACCTCATTTATTGGTCAGTTCTTTCATCCAGTAGGAAAGGAAGGATGTGGTAAAATGGTTGGGTGAGGGTTTTAGCCAGCTGAAAAAAGTATTACTTAATTTGGGTACATGAAAATCTAGTGCAACATCCAAGTAATTATATATCAATTACCACAACGTAAAACTATTTTTAAATATTTGGCGTTTGTATTTTTTTGGTTTCTCTAAACAAATATAACAAAGACAAACTTAATAAAAGGCAGAATAACTTTATAATAAACAGAATATAATTATTATTATTATCTAGGGATTTTGTATTTAAGGGGGAGTAATAGAAGGTTAGACTGAAATCAAACCATAGTTGAAATTTAAAAATAAAATAGCCTAAAACCTTACCACTTTATATGAAAGGATATACAGAAATCATATTATAGATACATTTTTAAATAAAGCATAATTCAAATTTAGAAAAAAAAAATAGCCTAAAACCATACCGCGACCTACGTATTACAGCTTTCCGCGGATATAAAAATGTACAATTATAAGATTAAAACCAGTTTTGTTAGTCCCGAGATGCCGAAAGCTATATACTACCATACGATACATGCTTTTTCAGTGCGGCTTGGTACCTGTTCTTATACACCGGACATTAATCTGTTTTGAAGCAATACTGGAATATATATCACCAAATAAGAGAAACAGACAAAGTAATATAAAAAGTAAATGTATGTATAAAAAAAAAGACTGACGTCAAAAAAGGAAAAACTGGGCGAAAACAATAAATCAAAAACTTCATCTGTTTTTCCGCGGAGTTTAATTGAGTTTGGTTAAATTACACTAATAGGTGATTACTTTCCGCTGGATTAGAAACGGTTTTTGGCCATGCTAAAAAATATTTTATCTTGGCGTAATTTAGACAATTTTACAAATAATAAAATAAATACCAGTTTTGTTGCCCTGGCCTTTGGCCACTCAATGTCATCAAAACTGTATTCATTCTTAAAATTTTTCATTTTACTATAATACAAAGTGATATATAGTGAAGTTCAGTTTTTTAGCATAGGTTCACTATTATCCTTTTGTCCGTTTGTCACGCGGCTAACCGTCAAAATGAGATAAAATACTTTTTTATTTATGAGAATATAATGCTCAGGTGAGATGCACTATAATAAAAATGCATTGTAGGGGGTTTATTGAATATTGAGGCCAAATATTGGCTTTTGGCTATTCTTAACTTCCATTTTGTTATATATTCTTACTAGCTGCTACGCCCCCTAGAGGCCTCTAGGGGCAGTTGTGGGAGGAAGGAGGAATTAACACCTTTTATTCAATTTTAGTTTTAAAAAGAAAAAGAAAAATTTTTCAGGGGGATGGGTAAATGATTTTTCATCATCATGCTACGCCCTGTTAGACCATATCAGTTCAGTGGTTAGCAAGATCCTTCGATAAACTAAGGTAGACGAAGCTAGTAAAAGTGGCTGACTCAGATTATGACGCCACTATAAATTTTACCATTGGTCAATTACAGTGTATACTGGCCTCTCATTGGTTAATTTTTTTGACGTCACTTTTACTAGCTTCAGATTGACGGACAGAGATACATCGGATTACTTTTAAATAAGGAAATAAACAATAAATAAACACCTACAGACCAACCAAAATCTAAAGTATATTCGCTTCAAATAAAAATAAATAGTCATTCTTTTTATTTTTTTATATCTATCCATGACTGAAAGTTTTTATTTGATATAACAGACTTACAGTCAAAACCAGTTAAACTCTTTCTTCTTAGGAAAAGTTTTGCATGCCTTTCCCATAAACTAAATAACAAAACTTTACAAATGCTTTGTCCTTTGGGCAGAGTTAAATTAGAGTAATTTTTTAAAACAATTCATATTCAAGAAAAAGTTCTTCAAAACATAAAATTTATGTTTATGTAACGACTAAACCAAAAATACAAGGATGACAAGAGGAATTTTCATAAAATTTCAGCCGTGTAAATTATAAATATGAAGTGCTATAGAATTACCGAATGAAAAAATAATAGTTGTTTATCGCATCGTATTAAAGACATATTTTAGCGGATTTCAAAATGTAAAATTATAAGATTAAAACCATAGTAAAACCCGGTCTAAATAAATTAGTATCAATTTTACGATTTTTATTTTAATGTTCGTCGGAAATTGTCTACTAATACGATGCTATACATGATTTTTTTAGTATTGCTGTGAACTGATTTTAATCCATCGGACATTAATCGGTTTCGTAGCCATACTGGAAACTATTTTATATAATTATTTAATAATTGATTAAGAGTCCGTCTTAATTAGTATTAATTATCATAATGATTTCTCTTGAAATTAATATGTAGTAAAACGATATGTTAATAGAAATTTTTTAAGAATAACCTATTAAGAAGTTGCTCTTACACTTGTAACTAATATACTCTAATAAAAATAAAAGAAAATACTTAAAAACAGAATGTATAAAGACAGACAGAATTAAAAGGAAATAAATACCTAATATTTTATTTATTTTTATTATTTTACTTTGATTATTTTTAAGTTTGTTTTACTTTTGACATATGAATTGATATACATCCCCCAATGATTATAAACAAAAATAATAAAAAAATTACACTATTGGTTTTAACCAACCAATCAAGTTTTAATAGAAGTACTCAAAGTTTAAAAACCAACGAATGAGAGGTTTTGTCATCTCTCTCCCTGGTTGTAAAATAAACTTATTGAGCAACTTTGTGTGACATAATATTCATAAAATTATATTTTCTTTTTGAATAAAAATTCAAATTTACATCAAAACAGAAAACTTATACTCTTCAAAAAGAGAAAAGATAATGTTTTTTCTCGTATTCATTCGAATCCGGTGGATAGGAACCGGTTCTCATCCATACGAAAAAACTATGTCTAGCATCGTATTATATCCAGCGTTCTACGAATATAAAAATGTACAATCAAAAGATTAAAACCAGTTTTTTTAGCCGGTGCCTCCGGCACCTCGGGAAAAAAACTAGTTTTAATCTTTTAATTGTACATTCTATATCCGCGGAAAGCCGTTTATAATACGATGCGAGAAATAACTATTCTCGTATTCATTCGAATCCGATGGATAGGAACCGGTTCTCATCCATACGAAAAAACTATGTCTAACATCGTATTATATCCAGCTTTCTACAGATATAAGAATGTACAATCATAAGATTAAAAACAGTTTTTTTAGCCGTTGCCTTCGGCATTGGAGGGACGAGACATTGGACTTTAGAAATATCACTGGCACCCAAAGTTTTACGTTATCGTATATACGATTCCACCAATAATTTTAATCTTCTGAAGGGGTAATTTTGTCAATCATCATTGGGGATATATATCAAATTATCGCCTTATGCCTTATGACTTATGACCTTATGACCGAAGCATTTTCTAGAGTCAAGAATAAAAAATAAATTTTAAAGTTGATAATGAAGAAAAAGTAATCAAGTATCTTACATACAAAATCCGCGAGTCGGCTCCTATTTTTTTCTGGCTCCCAATATCGAATCTCATATGTATTATAGTAAAGATTATAAGCAAATTTACATATATAATCCCAGAATTTTGGGAGCTAAATAATTTCTTCAAAGGCGATTTTTTTCAAAGATTTTTGGTGTTTAGGAGCCATTTTACAAATCTGATATGTAACGGTAATAAAGATGTTAAAGATAAGAAAGTATTGTTTATAAATAATCATAAACTTAGTAAAGTTTAAGTTTTATTGAATGCAAAAATTCACCCAATCTCTTACTTATATTAATATGAAATTTAAATTCAACTTGAGCAAAACCAGTTAGCAAAACCTAACTTCTTTGTTTATGAACGGATTTCAAAAATTCTTTCACTAAACCCAGGGTGGGGAGGTATCGAGTGGGGTTGATGGGGGAAGAGGGGGGCGACCTCACCCCCCTAAATTTTTTCATTTTTTGTTTCTTAACCAATTAAAAAAATTCTTTCACACATGACATCACCAACCCCCGGAGAAAGAGGGAGGGGGGTGGGAGGTATTTCCCCCTCTCCCCACATTTTTTTTTAACTTTCTTGTTTCTTAACTTATTTCAAAAATTCTTTCACACACGTAATCACCAAACCTCAAGGGAGGAGGGGGGGAGAGTAAGTCCCTGCATTCCTTAATCCAAACCTCCTAACACTGCGGGCAAACCTAACCTTAACTTAACACACCCTAACCTCCCTTTTCTGGACCCTGCGGGGATCTCCAATCCTACAGGTCTTTATTTCCAACCCTGTAGGAAACTGCTTAACCATTACTTAACCTTACATAACTAAACTAAAATGACAACATTCAGTAAAGTAAATTTAAAAAAAAACAGACGAATATTGAAATAGAGAGTAGCTGCAAATTAGCCCTCTTTACTTTAAATAAAGAAAACTTAAAATTTGTCGTTTTTTTTTGCTTCTTGCTTCAGGGAGGAGACAATGGAATGTAAATTCTTCCCCCCCCAAAAAATCGTCTAATTTGTCTTTACGTAGTTGGTACTTTCTTATGATAAGATGGGATATTTTTTCGGCATTGACTAATCCCTCCCTGTTGTAATCTGAAAAAGTATATTTCATTTTATTAGAAAAAGTAGCCTTTTGATACTGCCTCGTTGTTGAAAATTTTAATTAATACCTAAACATTTCCCGAATAAAAAAAGTAAATAAAAGATGCTGCAGTTTTTAATCGCATGGGATGTCAAAGTAACCAATTTCATTGAAAGGCAATACATTTTTTAAACAGTTCCCATGGAGGAAGGATTTTCTTCATTCTTCATCATACAGGGAGGGAACATTAGGCTGCTCATTACTCTAGTCCCCAAAGTTTTATAATAACGTTTTTTTATTTGTAGGTGTAATAACTTTGGGGATTTTTTAGAATTTTATATAGCTTATCCCTTTAAGTCTCTGAGTTTATGGCTAATATACCCATTATACAAGTTTCCGTTTGCTAAAATCAATAGATTTATTGCTTTAGATAGTTATTCAGAAACACATATTAAAAAAAAATTTTGGCAGAAGAAGATATTTTTTATAATTGACATATGTGTTACATTGAGTAATAAATACCTTCAAAATTAATGATTTGGTCAAAAACTTCCTATACTATTTTCCTTATTGGTATAATTTTGAAATTGTAGATCTAAACCTATTATGTCTATTGCCAAATTTTCCAAAACTTCAAAATAAGTGTTCTTTTAAAACAGCAAAAAAAATAGTTTTTCTATGATTAGGGTTAGTACGTCCGTCCGTCAGTAGTTAATTTAGGCTGGTTAGAATTGCCATATTAAATTCAAACTTTCAGGGACAAACCTTTAGCAAATATTGCTGTTAATTGTATCCTAAGCTTCACAATCAATAATTTTGTAAGCCTTATTATTTATTCATATAAACAAGAAAACGGGAAAGTTTGTTACCAATGAAATATATGGACGCTAGACTATTGCAGAACAGCGAGGAGGTACAACAAACATTACCAGAAAATTGAAATGTGATAGTTTTTTGTTGTTTTCAATGTACACTTGGTGCATCTGTTTAGATTCCTCTCATAAATTAGCATTTATTTATTCTTTTTGTCCCTGTCAGTCATGCTAATAAAGACATGGATTTGCCCAAAGTTTTATAATAACATTTTCTTATTCGTTAGCTTAAAAACTTTAGGTACTCTTAATGAATTTTGAATGGTTGATTTATTAAATTGAGTGTCCATACGTTTCAAGCACCTACATAAGGGGTTATTTTGTGTATCAACATTGGGGATGTACATCAATTAGTCAGCCATAATCTTATCCCTTTAGATCCCTGTGAATTTTTTTTATTTCAAAGTTAGAGACAATGTTTAATTTTAACGGAAATTTACAAAATAAGACACATTTTTTTGCAGCTACTCTTCATCTTACTTTGGCTGAATCTTCTCACTAACTACTATGGCTGTCCTTCCGTATGTCAGGTTTAGGTGATAACGCAATTTTCTCGGCCACTAATTAAGATAAAGGACTCTTTTTTTCTGTGTCAATTCTGTAAATATTTGTCTCAGAGTCTGTTAGTCAGGTGACCAAAGGTATAAATGTATAATTATAGAAATGTGAATTTCCCATTTGTTTTTTCAGATGGATAGATAGATAGATATATTGTATATTGAATGTCATATATATTGATAGGTATATGATTAGCGCACCCCCCTGGCAAAACCCTGTTCACGCCACTGAATAATGAATTCTACAGAGAGAGAGGGACAATGCGCTTTTTTTACACAAGTACCCAAAGTTTTATGATAACGTTTTCTTATTTATTGGCTTCACAACTTTGGGGACTTTTGATAAATTTTGATTGGAAAGTGTCCATACGTTTTAAACACTAATTGTAATCTAAGGGGTTATTTTGTGTATTAACATGGGGATATACATCAGCCATAGTCTTATTCCTTTAGATCCCTAGCATATTTCCATAAAAAGGCTTCAATCAAATTCATAATAAACTTCTGTTATGGAGATTTACAAGGATAAAAAGTTAAAAACATCCTTAAAATCAGATCTTTAAAAAAATCAAATTTTTAATTATAGTTCTAAGCAAGGTAACTATGTTTTGGTTGTTAAATTTTTGGTCAAATTACAGAGTTGCTTACCTTATAGAAGAATCGCTATTATAATTCAAAATGGACGTACTTACCGTTGTAGATAAAGATTATAACAATAGAGTTGCTTTTCTTCCAAAATGATAGCTTTTTTGTTATCAGAATCAAAAACAATTTTGTTTAAGATTTATAACCAATAGGACAATTCTTTTATTTTACATGAACTTACTGATAGAGTTTTCTGTTTTTCTGTACATAAACGTATGGACGTACTGGAATACTAAAGTTATAGAGTAGCTATTCTACAAATAAAAAGGAGCTACACCACAATACGTCACCTATTATGTTTTATATACAGGCAATAAAGTTGGGTGGGTGAATATATCCAACTCGATTATCAATTATTAAATTAAAAGTATTGCTCAGTATAACCCACTTATCTTTAATACCTTTTTTTATCAGAAACAAGAATTATCAGTTTTCAATAATTAAGCTTCAAAACTTCTTTATCAAAATAAATGATTTGTGAAATAATGAGAAAACAAGTTGTCTTCTCAGTTTTCTGTGGTTTAGAGTTTGTCAACTTCCTGTGCATTTGTAGTCAGAGAAAGAGCTGAGGGGACATTATGGTGTTTTTATGCTAGTCCCCAAAGTTTTATAAGTACGTTTTTTATTCGTTGGCTCAACAACTTTGGGGACTTTTATTGAATTTTGTTCTGTTGGTTTATTAGGTTGAGTGATAAAATGTTTCAACCACTAATTTAATTAACAGAAGGGATAATTTTGTGTATCATCATTGGCGATGTACATCAATTTATGGGCCATAGTCTTATCCCTGATTTATAAATGGATATAGAATATACGTGGATGAAATCAAAGGAGAAAAATTGTCGTCAATTTAGGTTGCAATTTTCCCCTACATTTTTTGGTTGAGCCGTTTATCCAGTTGGAGGAAAGAGGATGGGGGAGATTGTTATTTTAGCCCGCTTCAGAGTTTACTTGATTATTATAGAACATGAAATTCTGGTGTAAGATCCAAGTAATAATACATCCATTGATTTATAGTACTTTAATTCATAATCCATGCCCTGCTTTTAACAGTAGATGCCAAGTTGGCAATAGAAGTTTAGAGGGAAGAAAAAAATCATTTTTAAGAGAGGAAAAAAATTCAACCATTCCAACTGTAATATTTAGAATTTAGATAGCATTTTATCTGTTTTCTTGCATTTATCAAATAAATGGCCCAAAACCACAACAAGACACTTAAAATTCCAACAATTGTCAAGATCTTAAGCTTCGCACAAAAAAACTTTGTACTAAAGGGATAAGACAATGGATGATAAATTTATTTTGATCTTCAGTGATGTTAACTAAATTGCACTCTTTCTGTTAATTAAAATAATAGTTTAAAAGATTTTAAAAGTTAGGACACCATTCTAGCTCAATTCGTTCGCTAGTTATCGAAGAAATAAGTAATTTTCAAACCTAGAAGGGTGCCGCTGAAAAATTCAAGTTTTGGCCACTATCTGGGCTAGGATTGAGCTGCATAAGATTTAAAAACGGCAAAATGTTCGTCTCAATGAGTAGAATAAGCACACAAATTTTGGTGAACCTAGGACAATTTTAAGGGGGCTGGACCAAACAATGTAACTTCCATCGATACAAGTTTTGGCTCACTCTCACTAATTTCTGCCTCTCACGTATTGAAAAATCTAAGTTTTCTCCACCATTTGGGCTAGGATCGAGCTACCATCGATGTTAAGGTGTCTAAATGAGCGTCTCACCGAGTAGAATTCACCCTCCAAAGATGAAGATCCTAGGACAATTTTTAGATAGGCGGACCACAAGATGTAAGTCCATCGATACAAGTTTTGGCTCACTAAAATTGAAGTTACAAGTCGTGGTCCAGCCCCCTTAGAGTTGGAATCTTGACCCCAAATTTTGTACATGTGTGTAGCATATTGAGACGGACATTTTGCCACCTTGAAGTCCAAAATCGGTTGAGAAACAAAAAAGTTTTCCTAGGAAAAACTGATTTTTTGGATTTTAATGAGCCAAAACTTGCATCAAAAAATCAAACATCGTTTGGTCTACCCCCCTAAAAGTTGTCCAAAATTAACCAAATTTTTTGTGTGGGTCCGTGATGTCGAGACGGTCATTTAGACACCTTAACATCGATTCTAGCTCAATCCGTTCGCTAGTTATCGAAGAAACATGGATTTTGTCAATTTGGTATTTAATGTTTTTAAACATATTTAATAAGTGTAATTTTGAAATCTAGTGAATTTTCTTGGGGAACTATGATGTGCGTCTATCTTGGTGACCCTTTATGGACTTGATGGAGGTTTTAGCGTTAAATGGCAACACAAAAGTGTCTACTAAGCTAGTCTACGATGTAAAACTGTCCTTTAGAGGGTAGATAGAGCCCTCTTAGCTTAGTATAGAAGGCTTATAAATAGACTACGGTTGGAGATATCTTAACAACAGTTAGTTAAAGATCTTTAGTTCTAGCTTCCAGAGGGCTACTTTGGGGATACCCTGGCTTAGCTGGGTAGTAGATAACCTGGGTATTGGTGTCCTGGCCTAAGGAAGAGTGTCTTGAGGCTGGATTACGGTAGTCTAATTGCGCTTAAGTAGGGAAAGGGAGCCTATAACTGGGCGAGGGTTAGGGGTAGAGTAGTGTAACCTTCTCCCGCTTGACAAGGGTTACTGTATATGCACAATAAATGGTTTCAATATCTCAATAGACAAACAATAAATTAAGCCATTTTCTACTTTCAATGCAGGGATTCGAACCTTAAACATTCATCTAGAACTGTGACCTGTTAGTATGTTATAACTGAAGGTCAGACATTTCTAAAAATGTAAAGACCAAATTTTTGTGACACATATTGCCATTTGTAGAAGGTAAAAATGAATAAAAATTAATTTAATAAATAATCAAACTTTGAAAGGGCCTGAAACCTGCAACCTTTGTGATATGAACTTAATTTCTTGTGCAAAAATTGTAAATAGATAAGTCTATTAGCTAGTTTTGAAATTTTGTTAAAATGTTAAAAGACCTCGAAGCTAGAGTGCTGGTTATGGAAAAACCAGAAAAGATAAGTTAGATTAGATTAGAGTTGACTGATTTCCAAAAAATCACTTGGAAGTGGTACATAGTTATAAGAAATGTATATACACAATAAATGGTTTCAATAACTCAATAGACAAACAAGAATTACATTGTTGTAACCTAAAAAAAACACTCAAAAATATTAAAACTTTAAAATGGCCTCACACCTGCCACCTATGAGATATGGCATTGATATGTTGTGCAATAATGGCAAATAAATAAGTCTATTATCAAGTTTTGAAATTTTGTTAAAATCCTAAAAAAACTCGGAACTAGAATGCTATTTAGGTTAAATCAGCAATGTTAGGTTAGGTTAGGTTGTAGTTGACTGATTTTCAAAAATCAACTGGAGGTTGTTGATAGTTATGAGAAATGTATATGCACAATAAATGGTTTCAATAAAAGACAAACAAGAAATTGAATTTTTTATGAGCTTATTTCCAAAATACAGCCATTTTCCACTTTCAATGCAGGGTTTCGAACCTTTAACCTTTAGCTAGAGCTTTGACCTTTCAGTATGTTATAACTACAGGTCAGACAATTCTAAAAGTATAAAAACCAAAAATTTTGGTCAATTAGGAGCTGAGCTACGATTTTTTAAACATCAAAATTGTCATTTTGGATTGTTTTTTTGAGGCTCGAGGCCGCCAGAGGCCACCAATCACTTGCTTAAGAAGGAGCAAAAATGACCAGCTCGTCAAGCTGATATCATTAGACACTTAAACTTAATCTGATTTGATTCAATCCATTAAGGTTAAAAACTGAAGTTACCTCTAAATTTTCAAAATTGGATTATGTTTTCTTCCCGGTCATCAAAAGTAGCCTAAAACCTGCTCTAATAAAATTTTTGAAGATTTATTATTTTGGCCCATTTATGAGGGGGTAGTCGAAGTGGACTTTAGCCCTCCTGAGCCTCTGAAATGAAAATGTCTGCAAAATTGTAAAAGTGTACCCAGATTATTGGTTTGCTGAACCTAAAATAAGTTCATTTTTTGGCCACTTAATCTCTGGCCTCCGAGGCCGAATTTGGTCAATCTGAAAACACTTTTACTGTAAAAAAATTTCATTTGAGTATTTTTCCAACTGTCGTTGAGCCTCTATGGGCAGGTTTGATGCCAGAGATTAGGCCTTATTTTTTTTGCTAAAAACACGAAAAGACCGAAATGCTTCTAAATGCTGTTCTTAAAATACACTGATTTATAATTCTTTCATTAAAAAATGTATAGAATAAGGAAAATCTGTAGGTAAATACGTTTTTTATGAAGTTTTTAAAAGTTTACATTGCTTTAAAAAAAATGTAATTCGTCATTTATAACTTTAAATAACTTTAGAGAAAACAAGGATGACAACAATTACTAGAAGCAAAGATGTATCGATCAGACTGTCATTCAAACGAACTTTAACAAATGTAAACGATTCCTTTAATCAAACAATTAAATATCAGCTGAATTAGAATTCTGAACAATCATCTATAATACAAAGTAGCTTGATGTCTGTCTGTCCGTCTGTCCGTCCGTCTGTCCGTCCGTCTGTCCGTCCGTCTGTCCGTCCGTCTGTCCGTCCGTCTGAAGCTTAAGATCTCAGTAACCACTGAACCGATTGGATTCTACTCTTCAGGGTATATACCTATTGGTCCTGTGGTGGTTTTAAGCTATTTTCTTGGGGGGTGAGACATCCCCAACCCCCCCTAAAAATGAAAATTTCTCCCCCCCAAAAAAAAAAATTTCATATTTTTTTCTAATTTTAATGTTTTTTATGTTTTTATATATTTTTATATGTTTTTATTAATTTTTATTATTTTTATATTTTTTTATACTTTTTTATACTTTTTTATATTTTCTTTATATCTTCAATTATTTTTCTAACATTCAAAAAGATTGTGAAAACATCCTTCTCCTGTGGGGGCAAAGCCCCAAAAAGACTAATGGCAAAGAGATTTAAAAAAACAATAAAAAAAAGAAAAATTTCAAAGGTTTTAAATATTATAAATCAATATAAAAAGTTATAAAGAGTTATAAAATGTTATAAAGAGTTATAAAATGATATAAAGAGTAATAAAATGTTATAAAATACAAAAAATATCTAAAAATATGTAAACAAAATTTTTTAAATTCTCCCCTGAACCTTCAAAAATAAAGCCCCTAGAGGCTAGGGGCGAAGCCGCTAGTTTATCATAAAGTATTATGGACAATGTGCAACAAATAAAAAATAAAAATGTCATTCCAAAATATACATATTTTAGACGATCTTATAGTGATGCTTTACAGTTACAGACAGACAGACAGACGAACAGGTCTACCAAATCTAAAGTTAGAAAAGCTGCTCTTTTAAAAGTTTATATTTTATCTTAAAATATATATTCATAAATTGCAGAATTACATTAAAAAAGAATCCCAAATGTATTGAATCTCAAATGAACCATCATTTTTGCATTACATGAATATTTGCAAATTTTTTATATAAAGAAATAACAAGTCAAATAAATTTTTGTAAATTAGTCGGATTCAAGTGATTTATGTTATTGAAAAAATATGTAATTTTATTTTCATAAGTAGCGTGGCTTCAAAAAACTAACATCGAGAGAAAAAAGACCACATAAAAAATATAATCATCTTATTTCTAATAAATCCTTTATATATATAAGTGCCCAAAATTTTGTGCGAACATCCGAGAGAATGTGTTTTCAAAACTTTGAGCAACAGTATAATTTTCAGACCAAGAAAGCTTAATTTATTTTTAAAAATACGAAAAATAATTGAGTATATGCAATGCCATAGGTCCTGTGATGGTTCTAGGCTATTTCAATTTTAGATTTAAGCCTTGGTTTTAAGCTATTTTTGAAGCCCTTTTAGATACAGAGCCATCCTAAAAATGAAAGTATGTCCCATATTTAATTTATTTTGCAACAAATTTATGTTGTCTGATGTTGTCATCCTTGTTTTGGTAAATTTATGTGCTGTGTTCATTTTTAAAAAATTATTATCCAAAATAATCCTTCTATTAAAGTAACAGTGTGTGTGTGTGTGTGTGTGTGTGTGTGTGTGTGTGTGTGTGTGTGTGTGTGTGTGTGTGTGTGTGTGTGTGTGTGTGTGTGTGTGTGTGTGTCTGTCTGTGTGTGTCGAAGGATTTCGCTAACCACCGAACCGAGATGGTGTTCTTTTACAATGTAGCTTTTTATAGGTCCTTGTAAGGTTCATAACTATTTTGGGGGAGGGTACCACCACCCTCTGTTACAATACCTATAACTTTTTGATTTTCATTCTATGTTAACTCGTACATGAAAACTTTTTTCATGTTTAAGGAGTTAAGAAACATAGAACAATCTTAGAAGTTAAATAATAAAGTTCAATTAATTCAATCTTAGAAGTTAAATAATAAAGTTCAATTAATTCAATTCATTTATAAGTAGCGAAGCTTCTCTTTAATTTACTTTTTCTATTCGTCAGTCCGCCAGTCTGTAACGCTATGGGGGACATGCAATTTTCTCAGCTGCCATTGAAGATAGACAGCGAAGATTCTATATCAGTGAGAATAAGTGTAAATTTATCTTTATCTGTTAAAGAAAACAAGGATGATAACATCCATAAAAATAAATCTCTAAAAACGAAGGACCATAGAACATTAACACATGTAGAGCGTCAAAACTTTGGGTACTTATATTTAGATTTATTAGTATACTGACTTCTTAGATTTTAAGATGTCCCAACCTTTTAACCAATAATTTTAATCTAAAGAATGAATAAATTTGATAATCATCATTGAAGACGCATAAACATTTATCTTCTTTTGTGTTATTCCTTAGAAACCCTGCAGAAAATAGATGTTTTAAAGGTGAAATGCTAGAATTAAATAATTTATTGTCTGATATTTTCGTAAACTCTAATAATCACAGTTAAGTACAATTTAGAAAGCGTAGCAACTCTATAATCGTTACCAGAAATTCCGTATTTCCAATTAAACATGCTGATTTTCTTGACACTTTGACAAAATAATTTTGTATTACATAGTTATCTTATTCATCTGATTTTTTAAATAATGATTCTTAGGACAACAAGGTAAAGTATTATAAGCAAGGCAACTCTATAATCAAATCCTAAAATTGAAAGTATATATTAGAGAGAGGGAACAATGGGCTGTTTATATCACATGTCCCCAAAGTTTTATAAAAAGCATTTTCTTATTTGTTGGCTTAACAACTTTGGGGACTTTTCCTGAATTTTAATTGGTTGGTTTAGTAAGTTGAGTGTTCAAACGTGTCAACCACTAATATCAATCTACAGAATGGTTAATTTTTTGTGTCATCATTTGGGATGTACATGAATTTAACAGCCATTGTCTTATCCCTTTAGATCCCTGCCCAATTATTTCCAAAAAAACAAAACGGTCACGTATTAATCTCTATTAGACTATAGACTATTGTCTGCCCATTTATTTTTATTTGACGGTCATGAGTTAATCTGTACTTGATTTTACAAAATTGGGGTTAAACTACCCTCCCCCCCATCCCCACCTCTACAACCAAACAAGGAGAGGTTAAAAGCCTGCCCAGGATTTATATAATAAATAATTATTTTAATAGAGATGCTTTTCCTAATACATTGAAATCAGATGAATGTCATACAAAAAGATGTTGTAAAAAAAACATTAAAAATCACCCTATTTTAAATGGACATTTGTATTTTCATAGAGTTGCTATGCTTTCTAATTCGTACCTAACTGTTATTGGAATCATCATGCAAAATTTGAAAACAATAGAACAATTCTAACCCATCCAAATTACCATGCAGACAGAATTAGAAAAAAGTTTTGTTTAAAAAAAGGTTTTCAAGAAATTTGAACAGTATAATGTAATAATGGAACATATATAGTCTGGATGACATAGATCTAAAGGGATGTGACAATGGCAGATATATTGATGTAAAACTCAAAAGATGTTACACAAAATTACCCCTTCTGTAGATTACAATTAGTGGTTGAAACGTTAAAACACTTATTGGACTAACCAATCATTATTCTTCAAAAGTCCCCAAAGTTGTTAGACAAAAAGAACTTTGTGTACAAGTGTAATAAACAGCTCAATGTCATCTTCCTCCCTGGTATAATGTAATAAGTGAAAATGTATGTAGCCTTGATGTGCATAGGTCTTACAAGTTTTCACCAAAAATTTCAGCTTTCTACATTAATAGTAGTCAAGAAATTCATGTTTCCCCTTAGCCATACAGATGGACAGACGCACCAAGTTATTTCTAGAGTAGCTTTGCTAAAAAAATATAACATTAAATGATATTTAAATATTTCTGTATAACAAATTGTTATAATATAACGAGGGATCTAAAGGGATAAGATAATGGCCGATATATTGATGTACAACCCAAAAGATGATAAGAAAATTGCCCCTTCCGTAGATTACAATTAGTGGTTGCAACATTTAGACACTCAACTTAATGAACCAACTAATAAAAAGCCAAGAAAAATCCT